>NW_025110870.1:600000-1152234 GCF_015476425.1 Leptopilina heterotoma | reverse complement strand
AAAATAAAATAATATAAATAAATAACTTACATATTATACCATATTCAGATAAAAAATTAACACAAATCCTCCTGCTATATACTCTGTATTAAACCCAGATACTAATTCAGATTCACCCTCAGCTAAATCAAAAGGAGTACGATTCAATTCCGCCACAACTCTAACTAAAAATATTAACATTACCCCTCATATATAAATAGAAGCCCAAATTTTATCTTGAACTCTTGACATCTTAAACATATCAAATCTTTCAATTAAAAATAAACTTCTTAAAATAATTAAAATTAAACTAACTTCATAAGAAATAGATTGTGAAATCGCACGAATTCTCCCTAATATTGAATATAAAGAATTAGAAGATCAACCTCTTAACATCATTATATAAACCCCCAATCTTAAAAAACAAATAAATAATAAAATTCTTACTTCTCTAATTCTTATATTAAAAAAATTAGGTATAATAACTCATAAAATTAATATTAATAATAACCTTAAACAAGGTCTTAAAAAATAAATTATATAATTTAAATTTTTTACAAAAAATAACTCTTTCCTTAATAACTTTAAAGCATCTCTAATAGGCTGTAAAATACCTTTAAATAAAATTTTATTTGGCCCTTTACGAATTTGAACATACCCTAAAATTTTTCGTTCTAATAAAGTTAAAAAAGCTACTCCAATTAATACTATAATAATGACAATTAAACTCCTTACTAAATACTCTAACCAATATATTTCATAAATTTTTAATAAAAATACTTATTTTATTTATGAAACTTAAATTCATTGCACTAATCTGCCATATTAAAATAATTTATAAAAATTTTATCCTTTTAACTTTGAAAATTAATAGTCTTACTAACTTAAAATTATTTAATAAAAATAAGTTAATAAAACTTTTAGATTCATAATCTAACAATAGACAAAAAAATTCTTTTTTATTACCCCCCCCCCAATGATAATTAATGATAATTAATGATAATTAATGATAATTAATGATAATTAATGATAATTAATGATAATTAATGATAATTAATGATAATTAATGATAATTAATGATAATTAATGATAATTAATGATAATTAATGATAATTAATGATAATTAATGATAATTAATGATAATTAATGATAATTAATGATAATTAATGATAATTAATGATAATTAATGATAATTAATGATAATTAATGATAATTAATGATAATTAATGATAATTAATGATAATTAATGATAATTAATGATAATTAATGATAATTAATGATAATTAATGATAATTAATTAATGATAATTAATGATACTTAATAGATATTAATCTATTATGATACTTATGATAATTAATGATAATTAATGATAATTAATGATAATTAATGATAATTACACTTGATAATTAATGATAATTAATGATAATTAATGATAATTAATGATAATAATGATAATTAATGATTAGTATGATAATTAATAATAATGATAATTAATGATAATTAATGATATAATGATAATTACTGATAATTAATGATAATAAAACTTTAATTTATATAACTTATTACATCATAATAATCCTTTACTCAGGCGTATCATTTACTTAAATAATAATTTTATATTAATATAATCAATTTATATTAATTAATTCCTAAAATTAACACACTAATCTGCCATAATAATTTTGATAAATAATATTATTTATTCCCTAAAATCCCAAAAATTTTTGTGCTAGTTTAATAAAACACCAATATACAATTTTTATTCCCCCCCCTTCCTTAAAATTTTGAATAAGTTACTTTAACTATATATTTAAGTCGAAATTAAATTCTAAAACTTTAGATTTATCCAATTACTAAAATCAATTTAATGACCCTTCTTTAAATTCATAATAAAGACCTAACACTAAAATTAATATAATTATACAAAAAATATATTTATAAAAAAATCATTTTTCTTGAATTAAAATAATTCTAGGTAAAATTAAAGTAATTTCCACATCAAAAATTAAAAAAATAATTCTAATCAAATAAAATTGAATAGAAAAAGGTACCTTTCTATATGATATTGGATCAAACCCACATTCAAAAGAAGATATTTTATTTCGACACTTAAATATCTTTTTAGATAAAATTAAATTAATACCTATAATTAATCCTCCTAAAATTATAATAATTATATTTAAAATGATAAATATATACATATAAAAATTTAAAAATTATCAATGTCATCAATAAACTAAAATATAAACAAAAATTCATACTACATCAACAAAATGTCAATATCATGAAGCTGCCTCAAACCCAAAATGATGAAATTCATTTAAATGATTAACCCTTATCCGAATTAAAATAATTAATAAAAAAATTCTTCCAATAACTACATGTCCCCCATGAAATCCAGTTGTTAAAAAAAAAATTGAACCAAATACAGAATCACTTATAGAAAAAGTAGCCTCATAATATTCTATATACTGAATTACTGAAAAAATCCTTCCTAATATAATTGTACCAAAAAGCCCTACTTGTCTTCTTTCATTATCTCTATTTAAAATACTATAATGTCTTCAAGTTACTAAAACTCCAGATGATAATAAAATTACTGTATTTAATAAAGGAAGTTGAAAAGGATCAAATTGAAGAATGTTCCTTGGAGGTCAAACTCCTCCAACTTCAATGTTTGGAGATAAAGATGAATGAAAAAAAGTTCAAAAAAAAGATAAAAAAAATATTACTTCAGATAAAATAAATAACATTATCCCTAACTTTAATCCGTCCACAACTCGTCTTAAATGACTCCCTTGAAAAGTTCCTTCACGAATTACATCTCGTCACCATTGAATTCTACATAAAATAATTGACAAAAGACCTAAATTTATTAAATAAATAAATTTATCACTGAATAATATAATTCCTCCAATTATAGTTCTCATAACTCTAAATGATCTTAAAATAGGTCAAGGTCTCACCGTTACTAAATGAAAAATTAAATTATGTAATATTTTCATAATTAGTTTCTGAAGAATATAAAACTCTTAGAATAGAATAAACATAAGACTGAATAAAAGAAACAGCAACTTCTAACACTATTAAAATACATTGAATCAAAACCAATAAAAATACCATTATCCCTAAAATTTCATGTGACTGCCTTATTAAAGTAATTAAAAGATGACCGGCAATAATATTAGCAGATAAACGAACTGATAAAGTTAAAGGACGAATAATATTCCTAATAAATTCAATCATTACTATAAAAGGTATTAAAACATCTGGTGTTCCTTGAGGAGTTAAATGAACCAATATATGATTAAAGAAATTAACCCACCCAAAGATTATTATTCTTACTCAAATTATTAAAGAAACTGTAACTGTAATACAAATATGCCTTGTTCTAGAAAAAATATAAGGGAATAAACTCACAAAATTATTAAGTATAATAAAAATAAATAAAAATATAAATAATAAAACATTTAATTTATTAAAATTAATTAAAGAAATTTTAATCTCATTAACTACCCCCATTAAAATTAATTTTCATACTATACAATATTTTCTTGATAAAACTCAATATAATTGAGGAATAAATAAACTTAATATTAGGATCCTTACTCAATTTAAAGAATAATCAATTCTTCTAGAAGGATCAAAAACTCTAAATAAATTAGTTATCATTTAACGGTCCATTTACTTACCAAAACTTTATCTTTTTTAATTTTTGTTAAATAAATTTTTAAAAAAAATCCTCTCATTAAAATTATGTAATAAATTCATAAAATCCATAAATACATTATTAAAAATAATCAATATATTGGCTTTATCTGAGGAATTAATTAAGAGTACTAATAAATATTACTATAAATAATTTAAAAAATTATTACTTTAAACTTAAGTTACTTAATTAAATTAAATTAGACTATTTTTTATTCTTCAATAAAATCTTCTATATAATCTATAAAATTTTCCACTCCCCTCCCTTCAATAATAATAGGTATAAATCTATGAGCCATTCCACAAATTTCTGAACATTGTCCTAAATGAAAACCAGGTAAAGATATATTAACTCTTCCCTGATTTAACCGCCCAGGAACAGCATCAACTTTAATTCCTACTGAAGGAACAGCAAATGAGTGAATTACATCCTCAGAAGAAATTAAAAATCGAATTTGTACATCTATTGGTAACACTAAATTCTCTGTTCTATCTAGTAAACGAAACCTCCTTAAAATAATATCTTTTACTATATATGAATCCACTCTTTTTCTTATAAAATCAGAATATTCATAAGACCAATACCATTGATGTCCCACTACTTTAACTGTTAAAAAAGGAGAATAAACCTCATCTAATATATATAAAATTTTTATTGAAGGAACCCCCAAAATTACTAAAGTAAAAATAGGAATAATAGTTCAAATAATTTCAATCTCTTGTCTTTCTACTATTAAAACAACCAATTTATTTAAAGAAACATTTATAATAATTCATAAAATTAAAACTACAATAATTAAATTAATTAATAAAGTAAAATCATGAAATATTATTATTCATTCTATTATTGGAGAAGCAGAATCTTGTAATATTAAAATAAATCATTCTTTCATTTTTTACTTAATTTGCAATGAACCTTCTAAATATGAATGTATTAAAGGAGGGGCTAAATGTAATCACTCTACTGATACTATTAAATAATTTTTAAATAACACTAATCGCTCTACTATAAAAGATTCTCAAATAATATAAATTAATATAAGTATTCTTACAATTGAGATTAATGAACCAATTGATGAAACTATATTTCATATTAAATATCTATCAGGATAGTCAGAATACCGTCGAGGTATCCCTCTTAACCCTAAAAAATGTTGAGGAAAAAAAGTTATATTAACCCCAATAAATATAACAAAAAATTGAGTTATTAACCATTTTGAATTTAAAGTAAATCCAGTAATTAAAGGAAATCAAAAAATAAATCCTCCAATAATAGAAAATACAGCTCCTATTGATAAAACATAATGAAAATGAGCCACAACATAATAAGTATCATGCATAACTATATCTAAAGAAGAATTTGATAAAGTAACCCCTGTTATCCCTCCTAAAGAAAATAAAAAAATAAATCCAATAACCCATATTATTACCACTCTAAAATCTACTTTCACTCCTATCATTGTAGCTAACCATCTAAACACTTTAATTCCTGTAGGAACAGCAATAATTATAGTTACTGATGTGTAATAAGCTCGAGTATCCACATCTATACCTACTGTAAATATATGATGACCTCATACAATAAATCCTAATCCTCCAATTGAAATTATAGCATACATTATACCTAACCTTCCAAAAGACCCCTTTTTACCACATTCAGTAAAATTATATGAGAAACTATTCCAAATCCAGGTAAAATTAAAATATAAACTTCAGGATGCCCAAAAAATCAAAATAAATGTTGATACAAAATTGGATCCCCTCCTCCAACAGGATCATAAAAAGAAGTATTTAAATTTCGATCAAATAATAATATTGTAATTCCTCCTGCTAAAACAGGTAATGATAACAATAAAAGAATAGTTGTTAAAAAAATTGCTCAAACAAATAATGTAATTTTATCTATTGATATTAAATAAGGTCGTATATTAATAATTGTTGAAATAAAATTAATAGACCCTAAAATTGAAGATACCCCCCTTAAATGTAATGAAAAAATTACTAAATCAGTTGAAACCCCAGGATGTCTATCTCTAAGAGATAAAGGAGGGTAAACAGTTCATCCTGTTCCTGCCCCTTGGTCAATTATTATTCTTGCTAATATTAAAATCATAGAAGGAAATAAAAGTCATAAACTTATATTATTTAAACGTGGAAATGCTATATCAGGAACTGTAAGTATTAATGGAATTAAATAATTCCCAAATCCTCCAACTATAATTGGTATAACTATAAAAAAAATTATAATAAATGCATGAGCAGTAACAATAGAATTATAAATTTGATCATTATTAATTAATTGACCTGGTATACCTAACTCTATCCGAACAATCAACCTTAACCCTGCCCCTACTATCCCTGATCAAATTCCAAATATAAAATATATAATACCAATATCTTTATGATTTGAAGAAAAAAATCATTTATTAATATAATGACACAATTAATTTTAATTAAAAAATTATTTTTTCAATGTAAATGAAATATTTTAAATTAAATTAAAAATTAAAGTAATACGCCTAATTTAAATATTATCTAATTTAAGTAATATGTCTGATTTAAGTAATAAACTGTAAATTTATTCAAAAATATAAAACTATTTTATTACTAATAATATTACTAAAAATAATATTAATAAAATATTAATAAATATTAATTTAACTTTATTTTTTTCTACACTTAACTTAAGAATTCTTTTAGGAACAAGAACCAATATACTTCTATTTCTTTGAATAATAATTGAAATAAATATAATTTCATTTATCCCAATTTTATACTTTTTAAACACCCCTTCCAATAAAGATATTTTTATAAAATATTTTCTAATTCAAAGATTTAGATCCTCTTTAATATTAATATCTATATTCTTTTATTCTTTAATAAACTATTCAACTTTATTTTTATTAATAATTTTATTATCCATTTTAATAAAAATAGGAACCTGACCATTTTTATGATGATATATACATTTATTAATTAATATAGATTGATCAAGAAATTTTTTATTAATAACTTTACAAAAAATTTTACCTTTCTATTTATTTCATAATATTAATTCATTTAAAGAAACTCCTTACATAATTAATTTAATTTACTTAATTTTAATTTTTAATTTAATTTCCAGATTCTTTATAATTATAAATACTAATTTGTTAAAACTTATTATTGGATCCTCATCTATAAATCAAATAACTTGATTCCTAAATTTATTAATTTGAGACTATTCAATATGATCTTATTACTTTATAATTTACTTTATTATTTTATTTTTAACTACACTTTTATTTAATTTTTTTAATTTAACTTTTATTCACGATATTCATTTTATTACATTTTATTACAAAATTTTAATTTTAATTTTAATAATCTTTTTTACTATATTACCTCCAACAATTAATTTTTATTTAAAAGTTTTATCAATTAAAATTTTTACTTTAAATTCATACTTTTTTATTTCATTTATTATATTATGTTTATCAACAATTTTTGCTTTCTTTTATTTAAAAATTTTATTCCCCTCAATTTTATTTTTTAAAACTTCTAATTATTTTTATTTCAACAATTTTATCAAAATTGATAAAATACTTTTAATTTATTTAATAACTATTTACCTTACATTATTTTATTGAATATTTTAAATTCAAATGAATAATAGTTAAAATATTATAACATTTAATTTGCACTTAAAAATTATTTTTATTAAAAAATTTATTTTTAATTAAAACCAAATAGAGGTAAATTAATGTTAATAATTTTATTGAAATTAAATTTCTAATTAATTAAAATGTAGTTTAAAAAAAACATTATAATTTCATTATAAAAATTTATAATTATAATATTTTAAATGCCACAATATATTGAATATTTCATTATTGTCCATCAAGATGTTATTTACTATGTAATTTGATTTATTTTCTAAAATATTTTTATTCCTACAATTTTAATTTTTTCATAAGATTCTTAAATTATTACATAACTTAAACATTTTGTAATTTACACATTAATAAAATATTCAATTTTCATCTATATTATCCTTATTTACTTTACTTATTTCTATTCTTTTTACCCTTTTAATTTATTATATAAAATATATTTTTTACTAAAATTAATTTCCTTTAATATTTTTAATATATTAATATATTAAAAATTTAATATTCTATCAGGTCTAAATTTTATATTAAATTAAAAATTTTAAGATCTTTCTTTTGCCTCTTTTTCTTAAATTTCTTCCAAATCCTATGAGGAAAACCAGTTTTCCATTCCTGACAAAAGTCACTCGATAAAAATAGTTCACTTAATTAGAAATTATTGATTTTATTTAATCTATTCCTTATAAATATGATTAAAGTTTCCCCCTCCCTATTAATAGATATTTATTTCCCATTTCTTTTAGATATAAAAATTAGCATTTTTAAAAAAAATGCTTCAAATTTTTACAAATTTTTACAAATTTTTACAAATTTTTACAAATTTTTACAAATTTTTACAAATTTTTACAAATTTTAATTTTTAATTAAATACAAAATATACACCTAATCATATAACAAATTCTTTTTTATTCAATTTATTATAATTTTAATTTTTAAATTAAAATTTTTACTACACTATAAAATCATTACTAACTTTAAATTTCTAATTAATTAAAATGTAGTTTAAAAAAAACATTATAATTTCATTATAAAAATTTATAATTATAATATTTTAAATGCCACAATATATTGAATATTTCATTATTGTCCATCAAGATGTTATTTACTATGTAATTTGATTTATTTTCTAAAATATTTTTATTCCTACAATTTTAATTTTTTCATAAGATTCTTAAATTATTACATAACTTAAACATTTTGTAATTTACACATTAATAAAATATTCAATTTTCATCTATATTATCCTTATTTACTTTACTTATTTCTATTCTTTTTACCCTTTTAATTTATTATATAAAATATATTTTTTACTAAAATTAATTTCCTTTAATATTTTTAATATATTAATATATTAAAAATTTAATATTCTATCAGGTCTAAATTTTATATTAAATTAAAAATTTTAAGATCTTTCTTTTGCCTCTTTTTCTTAAATTTCTTCCAAATCCTATGAGGAAAACCAGTTTTCCATTCCTGACAAAAGTCACTCGATAAAAATAGTTCACTTAATTAGAAATTATTGATTTTATTTAATCTATTCCTTATAAATATGATTAAAGTTTCCCCCTCCCTA
Organism: Leptopilina heterotoma; assembly: GCF_015476425.1. Lineage (NCBI taxonomy): Eukaryota > Metazoa > Arthropoda > Insecta > Hymenoptera > Figitidae > Leptopilina > Leptopilina heterotoma. The sequence goes on along the minus strand of NW_025110870.1, from coordinate 1,143,324 downwards.
TTAATAGATATTTATTTCCCATTTCTTTTAGATATAAAAATTAGCATTTTTAAAAAAAATGCTTCAAATTTTTACAAATTTTTACAAATTTTAATTTTTAATTAAATACAAAATATACACCTAATCATATAACAAATTCTTTTTTATTCAATTTATTATAATTTTAATTTTTAAATTAAAATTTTTACTACACTATAAAATCATTACTAACTTTAAATTTCTAATTAATTAAAATGTAGTTTAAAAAAAACATTATAATTTCATTATAAAAATTTATAATTATAATATTTTAAATGCCACAATATATTGAATATTTCATTATTGTCCATCAAGATGTTATTTACTATGTAATTTGATTTATTTTCTAAAATATTTTTATTCCTACAATTTTAATTTTTTCATAAGATTCTTAAATTATTACATAACTTAAACATTTTGTAATTTACACATTAATAAAATATTCAATTTTCATCTATATTATCCTTATTTACTTTACTTATTTCTATTCTTTTTACCCTTTTAATTTATTATATAAAATATATTTTTTACTAAAATTAATTTCCTTTAATATTTTTAATATATTAATATATTAAAAATTTAATATTCTATCAGGTCTAAATTTTATATTAAATTAAAAATTTTAAGATCTTTCTTTTGCCTCTTTTTCTTAAATTTCTTCCAAATCCTATGAGGAAAACCAGTTTTCCATTCCTGACAAAAGTCACTCGATAAAAATAGTTCACTTAATTAGAAATTATTGATTTTATTTAATCTATTCCTTATAAATATGATTAAAGTTTCCCCCTCCCTATTAATAGATATTTATTTCCCATTTCTTTTAGATATAAAAATTAGCATTTTTAAAAAAAATGCTTCAAATTTTTACAAATTTTTACAAATTTTAATTTTTAATTAAATACAAAATATACACCTAATCATATAACAAATTCTTTTTTATTCAATTTATTATAATTTTAATTTTTAAATTAAAATTTTTACTACACTATAAAATCATTACTAACTTTAAATTTCTAATTAATTAAAATGTAGTTTAAAAAAAACATTATAATTTCATTATAAAAATTTATAATTATAATATTTTAAATGCCACAATATATTGAATATTTCATTATTGTCCATCAAGATGTTATTTACTATGTAATTTGATTTATTTTCTAAAATATTTTTATTCCTACAATTTTAATTTTTTCATAAGATTCTTAAATTATTACATAACTTAAACATTTTGTAATTTACACATTAATAAAATATTCAATTTTCATCTATATTATCCTTATTTACTTTACTTATTTCTATTCTTTTTACCCTTTTAATTTATTATATAAAATATATTTTTTACTAAAATTAATTTCCTTTAATATTTTTAATATATTAATATATTAAAAATTTAATATTCTATCAGGTCTAAATTTTATATTAAATTAAAAATTTTAAGATCTTTCTTTTGCCTCTTTTTCTTAAATTTCTTCCAAATCCTATGAGGAAAACCAGTTTTCCATTCCTGACAAAAGTCACTCGATAAAAATAGTTCACTTAATTAGAAATTATTGATTTTATTTAATCTATTCCTTATAAATATGATTAAAGTTTCCCCCTCCCTATTAATAGATATTTATTTCCCATTTCTTTTAGATATAAAAATTAGCATTTTTAAAAAAAATGCTTCAAATTTTTACAAATTTTTACAAATTTTAATTTTTAATTAAATACAAAATATACACCTAATCATATAACAAATTCTTTTTTATTCAATTTATTATAATTTTAATTTTTAAATTAAAATTTTTACTACACTATAAAATCATTACTAACTTTAAATTTCTAATTAATTAAAATGTAGTTTAAAAAAAACATTATAATTTCATTATAAAAATTTATAATTATAATATTTTAAATGCCACAATATATTGAATATTTCATTATTGTCCATCAAGATGTTATTTACTATGTAATTTGATTTATTTTCTAAAATATTTTTATTCCTACAATTTTAATTTTTTCATAAGATTCTTAAATTATTACATAACTTAAACATTTTGTAATTTACACATTAATAAAATATTCAATTTTCATCTATATTATCCTTATTTACTTTACTTATTTCTATTCTTTTTACCCTTTTAATTTATTATATAAAATATATTTTTTACTAAAATTAATTTCCTTTAATATTTTTAATATATTAATATATTAAAAATTTAATATTCTATCAGGTCTAAATTTTATATTAAATTAAAAATTTTAAGATCTTTCTTTTGCCTCTTTTTCTTAAATTTCTTCCAAATCCTATGAGGAAAACCAGTTTTCCATTCCTGACAAAAGTCACTCGATAAAAATAGTTCACTTAATTAGAAATTATTGATTTTATTTAATCTATTCCTTATAAATATGATTAAAGTTTCCCCCTCCCTATTAATAGATATTTATTTCCCATTTCTTTTAGATATAAAAATTAGCATTTTTAAAAAAAATGCTTCAAATTTTTACAAATTTTTACAAATTTTAATTTTTAATTAAATACAAAATATACACCTAATCATATAACAAATTCTTTTTTATTCAATTTATTATAATTTTAATTTTTAAATTAAAATTTTTACTACACTATAAAATCATTACTAACTTTAAATTTCTAATTAATTAAAATGTAGTTTAAAAAAAACATTATAATTTCATTATAAAAATTTATAATTATAATATTTTAAATGCCACAATATATTGAATATTTCATTATTGTCCATCAAGATGTTATTTACTATGTAATTTGATTTATTTTCTAAAATATTTTTATTCCTACAATTTTAATTTTTTCATAAGATTCTTAAATTATTACATAACTTAAACATTTTGTAATTTACACATTAATAAAATATTCAATTTTCATCTATATTATCCTTATTTACTTTACTTATTTCTATTCTTTTTACCCTTTTAATTTATTATATAAAATATATTTTTTACTAAAATTAATTTCCTTTAATATTTTTAATATATTAATATATTAAAAATTTAATATTCTATCAGGTCTAAATTTTATATTAAATTAAAAATTTTAAGATCTTTCTTTTGCCTCTTTTTCTTAAATTTCTTCCAAATCCTATGAGGAAAACCAGTTTTCCATTCCTGACAAAAGTCACTCGATAAAAATAGTTCACTTAATTAGAAATTATTGATTTTATTTAATCTATTCCTTATAAATATGATTAAAGTTTCCCCCTCCCTATTAATAGATATTTATTTCCCATTTCTTTTAGATATAAAAATTAGCATTTTTAAAAAAAATGCTTCAAATTTTTTATTAAAATTAAATATCCCCTTTCTAAAATTATAAACCTACAATTTTTAAAGAAATAAAAATGATTCACCCATTTATTAATAGATTAGAAATCTAATTTTTTTTTATTATTTCCCTATAAATTAAATTAATTTATAGAAAGTATGTTTCTGAATAATTATACCAGTTTACTTTAAACTAAATTTTTTTATTGGAAATAAAATATATTTTATTTATATTATATAATTATATATTTAAAGATAATTTTATCATTTTAATATCTTCAATATTATATTTTAAATTAAATTATTTAAATTATTCAATAAATAACTTTAATATGACATATTAATATTATAAAAATTTAACTAAATTTAATATTTATTTTTATTTATTTTTAAAAATTATTTAATTAACTACTAATAAAGTCCTTTCGTACAAATATTAAATTTATATTTTAAAGATAGAAACCAATCTGGCTTACACCGATTTTAACTCAAATCATGTAAAATTTTAAAAGTCGAACAGACTTAATAATTAAAAATCTCCTTTTAATATTTATTTTAATTCAACACCGAGGTCATAAACATTTTTATCAATAAGAACTTTCTAAAAATATTATGCTGTTATCCCTAAAGTAACTTAATCTAATAATTTTAATTAAACACTCTTTTTAAATTTTTATCTATCTATATAATCATTTATAAAAAAATTAAATTATTTTTTCATTACCCCAATATAATAAATAACTTAATTTAAATCAATAATATTTATCTAAATCATTTTTATTTATAAAGTTTTATAGGGGCTTCTCGTCTATTAAAATTTAATAAGATTTTTTACTTATAAATAAATTTTAAAATTTTAATTTTAATAAAGTATATATTTTATATAATCTTTCATACAATTTTTCAATTAAAAAACTTTTTATTACGCTACCTTAGTACAATCAAAAATATTGCAGCTATTTAAAATTTTCATTGAGCAGACTAGACTTTAAATAAATTAATTTTAAAGACATGTTTTTAATAAACAGGTAAATATAAATTTTTTGCTTAATTCATTAAAATTAATTTACTAATAAAAATTTATTACATAAATTCAAAAATTTTTTTACTAATTTAATCATTATTACTAAATAAAAAATATTTATAATTACATTTTAATATATAAATTAAAACATATTAAAAATTAATATTAATAACTAATAAATAAATAATTACATTTTTTCTAAAAATTAAAATTTTAAATTATATCTTATAAATTAATTATATTAATCTATATTTTTAATTAAATTTTAAAGTTCATCCCTTAAAATATTTAAATTTTTATTTACATTAATATATATATAAATATAGTATGTATATAAAAAATTATAAATTAAATTTATTTATTAAAAAATTAGATATTATTAATTTCGATTAACATTTAATTACAAAAATTTTATTTTAAATAAATTTATTACTTTAACTCTTTAAAATTTTATCTCTATTAATTTCGAAATTTTTACTTAACTAAATAATTTTAATTAACCCTGATACAAAAGGTAAAATAAATAAAACTTTAATTTAATAAAATAATTTTTTCTTTTACAATACATTTAAAATACAACTTAATTTATTTATTCAATTTATTTACTTAAAATTATTTTACCTATTAATATTTTAAAAAAAAAAATTTTTTACCCTAAAAAATTAAATTTCTTTTTATTTAAACTTCTAAATACACTTTCCAGTATATTTACTTTGTTACGACTTACTTAATTTTAAATAAATTTAACTATTTATTAATAAACTAAATTGACGGGCAATTTGTACATATTTTAAAATTAAATCAAATTAATTAATTAATTAATTTTACCTTTAAATCCTATTTATAAATATAATTTAAATATAATTTTTATAAATTAATAATTTATAGTAATTCAATTAAACCTTATCTTTAAATTACATATTGATTTAAATAATTTTTTATCATAAAAAATTACAAAATTATTTTAAAAAAAATTTTTTTAAATAAAAATATATAAATACAAATTTTATAAGTATTTCTTATTGTGGAGTATCAATTTAATCATCAAATTCCTCTAAATAAATTAAAATACCGTCATATCTAACTATTTCAATCTATAAATTTACTTTATTAATATTTTAATTATAAACTTATATAATAGGGTATCTAATCCTAATTTTAATAAAATTAAATCTTTATAACACTAAATTTTATATAAATAAATTCAACTAAATTAAATTAAATAAATTATTTCACTATTTCATTTATTTCCCCCAATTAAATTTATCATTTAAATAATTTTACTTTAATATTTAATTAAATTAATTTTATATATAAAGTATAACCGCTATTGCTGGCACTCTAATTAATCTATAATAAAAATTTTACAAATTAAAAATTTCTTTAAATTTTAATACTTTAAATTAAATGTATCTTTATAATATTATTAAAATATTAATTTTTATCAAAATTTTATATATTTAAATAAATTTATAAATTAATGTAAAATATAAATTTAATTAAAAGTTTTATTTAACCTAAATTCTTTAAATTTGCAATTTAAAATTTTTTATAAACTATAAAACTACTCTATAAACAAATTTCAATTTTTTTTAACCACATAATTTAAAAAAAAATACAAAAAATATATTACAGATAAAAATTGTCCAATTTCTATATAAGGATATTCAATTGGCTTTATACCAATCCATGTTAATAAAATAAAAAGATTAATAAATAATCAATATAAAATCTGATTAAATGGATAATTTACTTCCCTTATAAATTCCCCCCCCCCAAAAAAAGGTAAAATTAATAAAATTAACACAGAAGCCCCTAAAGCAACAACCCCACCTAATTTCCTAGGAATAGATCGTAAAATAGCATAAGCAAAAAGAAAATATCATTCAGGTTGAATATGAATCGGGGTAACTATTGGATTAGCTAAATTAAAATTTTCAGGATCCCCTAAAACATAAGGATTTAAACAATTAATAAGTAATAAACTAATAATTATAATTAATAAAACTAATAAATCTTTAATAAGAAAATATTTATGGAAAGGAATTTTATTTAAATCTCTAGACACCCCTAAAGGGTTTCTAGATCCAAATATATGAAGAGAGACTAAATGAACTAAAACAATTACTAAAATAATTAAAGGTAAAATAAAATGAAACCTATAAAATCGTCTTAAAGTAGCAGCTCCTACCCTAAACCCCCCTCACAACCAAATAACAATATCATTCCCAATAAAAGGAATAGCTGAAACTAAATTTGTAATTACAGTTGCCCCCCAAAAAGATATTTGTCCTCAAGGTAACACATACCCCAAAAATGCAGCCCCTATAATTATTAAAAATATAATACTACCTCTTAATCAAGGAAACATTATTTTATAAGATCTCATATATAACCCTCGTCCAATATGTATAAATAAACAAATAAAAAAAAAAGAAGCACCATTTATATGAATTAATCGAATGACCCACCCATAATTAACATCATGAATAATATGAATTACCCTTTCAAATGCCAAATCAATTCTAGAATTATAATATATTGATAAGAAAATTCCTCTTAAAATTTGAATCCTTAAACATATCCCTAACAAAAATCCAAAATTTCATATTAAATTAATATTAATTGGTGTAGGTAAATATAATAATTCTTTTTTTAAATTACTCTGACAAAAAATTATTTTCATTATAATATTTGTCGTATAGACTTAGGTTTAAATAAAAATAAAACTTTTACAACTATAACTAAAAGATATAAAAGATATAATAAAATAAAAACTATTATTAAATCAAATTTAATGTAAATTAATTTAAAAGAATTTAAATTTCTCTCTAAAACAAAATTTTTTATTTCAATAATTGAATCATTAATCCTAACTAACCTTTTAAAATAATCTATTTTTGATATAATTACGTAAATTAAACACAAAGTAAGAAGTTTATTTAATGTATTTAATAAATCAAAATACCTAATAATGATTACTCCATCTGTAGCAAACCTATTAAAATAAAGAAATAAAATTAAAATCCCTCCAATTATAACTATATAAAAAATTATTGAATAAACTCTTATTTTATTAATAACTCTTATTACTAAAATTACTATTATAGTAATTATAAATATAGACACCCCTATCATTATAGGGTGTCTTTCTTCAATTCTTATCAATCTAACAATAATTAAAAGAATAATAAAAATTAAAATTAAATAAAAATTATACATTCAAAAAATAGTTTAAATAAAAACTTTAATTTTGGAGATTAAAAATATAATTTTTTATTTTTTTGAAGTAGCTAAAAAATTTTTAATTTAATTTTAATTTACAAAATTAAAGTTTTTTATAAACTACTTAGCTAAATCCCCTTCCCTATTTTAATCCTAATACTCTATTTATCTTCAATTTTTTTAATCACAAATCTATACCCTCATTTACTTTTAACTCTAATATCTTTAGAAATTATAATAATTTCCTCAATCTTATCTATATTTTATATTTTACTATTAATTAATTTTGAATACTTTATCATAATCATTATCCCTATTATTATTTGTGAAGGAATCCTAGGATTAACAATTTTAATCATAATCATTCAATTTAAAGGTAAAGGAACTTTAAATTCAATAAATTTAATAATTTAAATTATATGAAATTATTTTTTATCTTAACCTTAAGTCCTATTATTTTTTTTACCCCTTTAATATTTTTATCATTATTAAATTGAACCCTTTTTTTATCTTTTTTATTTTTAGTAAATTTTACTCCTCTTTACTCCTCAATAAAAATTATATTCATAATTTTTATTGACCAAAATTCATTTTATTTAACTTTACTAACTATATGAATTTTTAGATTAATAATTTTAATTTGGTCTAATATAAATTTTAAAAAAATTTATTTAACTTTATTAATCACTTTAATAATTTCATTAACTCTATCATTTTTATCCATAAGTTACTTTACTTTCTATATTTTCTTTGAAGCAAGAATAATCCCAACATTATTATTAATTCTAGGATGAGGAGCTCAATTTGAACGAATAGAAGCAGGAATTTACATACTAATTTATACTTTATTTGCTTCCTTACCTTTAATAATTATCTTAATTAAATTATATTATATAACTAATTTTATAAATATTATTTTATTAATAAATTTAAACTTTTTAAAAAATATCTATTTCTACCTTTATATACTACTCCCATTTTTAGTTAAACTACCAATTTTTTTTTTACATCTTTGATTACCTAAAGCTCATGTAGAAGCCCCAGTAACAGGATCAATAATTTTAGCTGCCATTATATTAAAATTAGGAGGGTATGGAATTTTACGAATGATATTTATCTCAGAATATTTAAACTCAATTTACAACTTCTTTATCTCTACCCTAAGACTTTTAGGAGCATTATTAACCTCTTTAATTTGTATAAAACAAATTGATATAAAAAAATTAGTAGCCTATTCATCCGTAGTTCATATAAGTCTTATAGTTACTGGATTAATTTCTATAAGATTAACAGGAATCCTAGGTAGCTTAATTATAATAATTAGTCATGGTCTATGTTCATCTGCTTTATTTTTTTTAGTAAATATTTCTTACAGACGACTAAAATCACGAAGAATACTTTTAAATAAAGGTTTAATAAATATTACCCCTTCCTTAACTTTATTTTGATTTATATTAAATATTTTTAATATAGGGGCCCCTCCTTCTCTTAATTTAATTAGTGAAATTTTATTAATTAATAGAATCTTAAATTTTAGATTAAATTTAATTCCCTTAATTATAATTTTAAGATTTACAAGTGTTTTATACTCAATATATTTTTTTATAACAACACAACATGGAATATTAAATAAAAATATTAATATATTTATTTCAATCTCAATACAAGAATTCTTAGCTTTACTACTTCACCTAATTCCTTTATTTATTATAACAATAAATTTTTATTATTTAAATAATTTAAATTTAAAATATTGATTTGTGGAATCAAAAATATATCTAAAGATATTTTAAATTATAATTAATTCCCTTTATTTCAATTCTTTACTTATTTTAAGAACATTAACTTTTTTTTATAGATTAACATTAATTTTTTTCAAATCTATTTTCTTTATTAAATGAAATATTATTTCTTTAATAAATATAAATTTTGAATTAAATTTTATATTAGACTGACTAAGCCTAATATTTATTAGAGTTGTAATATTCATTTCCTCCATAGTAATATTATATAGAAAAGAATACATAATTATAGAAAATAAAAAAATTTATTTTATTATAATTTTAATACTTTTTGTAATCTCTATAATTTTAATAATTTTATGCCCTAATATATTAAGAATTATTTTAGGTTGAGACGGATTAGGATTAATTTCTTTTTGTTTGATTATCTACTATCAATCTTCAAATTCATTCAACTCTGGAATATTAACATTATTAACTAATCGAATTGGAGATATTATACTTTTAATCCTCATTTTTCTAGGTATAAATTTTAGATCATGAAATTTTTCTCTTTACTATTCTAATTCTTACACACTACCTTCAATTATTTTAATTATAATTATAACTAAAAGGGCCCAAATCCCTTTTTCTATATGACTACCTGCTGCAATAGCTGCCCCCACTCCAGTTTCTTCTCTTGTTCACTCTTCAACATTAGTAACAGCAGGAGTATACGTAATAATTCGATTCAATTTTATATTTACAAAAATAACTTTACCCCTTTTAATTATTGGGTTAATAACTTTACTTCTAGCTAGAATTAATGCTATATTTGAATTTGACTTAAAAAAAATTATTGCTTTTTCAACTTTAAGACAACTAGGGTTAATAATTCATATACTAGCCTATCAATTACCAAATTATGTATTTTTTCATCTTATTTCTCACGCTATATTTAAATCTTTATTATTTTTATGTTCAGGAATCATAATTCATTTTTTAATAAATTTACAAGATATTCGATTAATAGGTTCTTTAATTTATGAATCTCCTTTAGTAATCATATTTTTTAACTACTCTAATTTATCCCTCTGTGGCTTTCCTTTTCTCTCAGGATTTTACTCTAAAGATTTAATATTTGAAATAACACTTAACTTTCTTATTAATCCATTCATTATAACTTTAATATACTTTTCTATCTCTTTAACTATTTTTTATTCTTTTCGACTCATATTTTATTTAACTTTTAATATACCACATTCTAGCCCTATAACCCTAAAAAAAGATAATATTTTAATAAATTTCTCTATTTTCATATTATTTATTATATCTATTATTTTTGGTAACTTAATCAATTGATTAAGATTTAATAGAATTGATACAAGAATTTTAAATTTAGAAATAAAAAATTTAATTCACTATATAATAATATTTAGAATTTTATTAATTTTAAATTCTTTAAACTACACAAATTACTTTAATTCATGACTTTTATACAACATCATTCCTATTTGTAAAAATTTTATATTTTTAAGACAATTATCTTTTTCAATAAATTTTTTTACCTTTAATATAATTAATAAACTATTTTATTTAAACGAAACTATATGAAATGAATTTTACACTAAATTAATATTTAACTTTATATTTTTTAAACAAAAAAAATTTTTATCCTATTTTTTTAATACTTTAATAGATATATTTATACTACTCCTATTAATTATAATTTTAATTTTCATTTTAAGTTAATAGAAAATTTTAATCTCTTTAATGTATATTCAAAATACATATTTTAACAAATTCATTAACTTAAATCTTTAACCTTTTACTATTAATATATAATTAATAAAATTCATTTAATAAAGTTTAAAAAAATTAAATAATTTAAAATTACAACTAAAAATCTTTTCCAAATTAATATTATAAGTTTATCATATCGAATTCGAGGAAATCTTCCTCGAAATAAAATAATTAAAATTATTACCCTCACTCTTCCCACTATCCTAACACTATTAATATTAAGTATAAAATAAAATAATATAAATAAATAACTTATTAACATAATTATACCATATTCAGATAAAAAAATTAACACAAATCCTCCTGCTATATACTCTGTATTAAACCCAGATACTAATTCAGATTCACCCTCAGCTAAATCAAAAGGAGTACGATTCAATTCCGCCACAACTCTAACTAAAAATATTAACATTACCCCTCATATATAAATAGAAGCCCAAATTTTATCTTGAACTCTTGACATCTTAAACATATCAAATCTTTCAATTAAAAATAAACTTCTTAAAATAATTAAAATTAAACTAACTTCATAAGAAATAGATTGTGAAATCGCACGAATTCTCCCTAATATTGAATATAAAGAATTAGAAGATCAACCTCTTAACATCATTATATAAACCCCCAATCTTAAAAAACAAATAAATAATAAAATTCTTACTTCTCTAATTCTTATATTAAAAAAATTAGGTATAATAACTCATAAAATTAATATTAATAATAACCTTAAACAAGGTCTTAAAAAATAAATTATATAATTTAAATTTTTTACAAAAAATAACTCTTTCCTTAATAATTTTAAAGCATCTCTAATAGGCTGTAAAATACCTTTAAATAAAATTTTATTTGGCCCTTTACGAATTTGAACATACCCTAAAATTTTTCGTTCTAATAAAGTTAAAAAAGCTACTCCAATTAATACTATAATAATGACAATTAAACTCCTTACTAAATACTCTAACCAATATATTTCATAAATTTTTAATAAAAATACTTATTTTATTTATGAAACTTAAATTCATTGCACTAATCTGCCATATTAAAATAATTTATAAAAATTTTATCCTTTTAACTTTGAAAATTAATAGTCTTACTAACTTAAAATTATTTAATAAAAATAAGTTAATAAAACTTTTAGATTCATAATCTAACAATAGACAAAAAAATTCTTTTTTATTACCCCCCCCCCAATGATAATTAATGATAATTAATGATAATTAATGATAATTAATGATAATTAATGATAATTAATGATAATTAATGATAATTAATGATAATTAATGATAATTAATGATAATTAATGATAATTAATGATAATTAATGATAATTAATGATAATTAATGATAATTAATGATAATTAATGATAATTAATGATAATTAATGATAATTAATGATAATTAATGATAATTAATGATAATTAATGATAATTAATGATAATTAATGATAATTAATGATAATTAATGATAATTAATGATAATTAATGATAATTAATGATAATTAATGATAATTAATGATAATTAATGATAATTAATGATAATTAATGATAATTAATGATAATTAATGATAATTAATGATAATTAATGATAATTAATGATAATTAATGATAATTAATGATAATTAATGATAATTAATGATAATTAATGATAATTAATGATAATTAATGATAATTAATGATAATTAATGATAATTAATGATAATTAATGATAATTAATGATAATTAATGATAATTAATGATAATTAATGATAATTAAATAATTAATGATAATTAATGATAATTAATGATAATTAATGATAATTAATGATAATTAATGATAATAAAACTTTAATTTATATAACTTATTACATCATAATAATCCTTTACTCAGGCATATCATTTACTAAAATAATAATTTTATTATTAATATAATCAATTTATATTTAATTAATTCCTAAAATTAACACACTAATCTGCCATAATAATTTTGTATATAATAATATTATTTATTCCCTAAAATCCCAAAAATTTTTGTGCTAGTTTAATAAAACACCAATATACAATTTTTATTCCCCCCCCCTTCCTTAAAATTTTGAATAAGTTACTTTAACTATATATTTAAGTCGAAATTAAATTCTAAAACTTTAGATTTATCCAATTACTAAAATCAATTTAATGACCCTTCTTTAAATTCATAATAAAGACCTAACACTAAAATTAATATAATTATACAAAAAATATATTTATAAAAAAATCATTTTTCTTGAATTAAAATAATTCTAGGTAAAATTAAAGTAATTTCCACATCAAAAATTAAAAAAATAATTCTAATCAAATAAAATTGAATAGAAAAAGGTACCTTTCTATATGATATTGGATCAAACCCACATTCAAAAGAAGATATTTTATTTCGACACTTAAATATCTTTTTAGATAAAATTAAATTAATACCTATAATTAATCCTCCTAAAATTATAATAATTATATTTAAAATGATAAATATATACATATAAAAATTTAAAAATTATCAATGTCATCAATAAACTAAAATATAAACAAAAATTCATACTACATCAACAAAATGTCAATATCATGAAGCTGCCTCAAACCCAAAATGATGAAATTCATTTAAATGATTAACCCTTATCCGAATTAAAATAATTAATAAAAAAATTCTTCCAATAACTACATGTCCCCCATGAAACCCAGTTGTTAAAAAAAAAATTGAACCAAATACAGAATCACTTATAGAAAAAGTAGCCTCATAATATTCTATATACTGAATTACTGAAAAAATCCTTCCTAATATAATTGTACCAAAAAGCCCTACTTGTCTTCTTTCATTATCTCTATTTAAAATACTATAATGTCTTCAAGTTACTAAAACTCCAGATGATAATAAAATTACTGTATTTAATAAAGGAAGTTGAAAAGGATCAAATTGAAGAATATTCCTTGGAGGTCAAACTCCTCCAACTTCAATATTTGGAGATAAAGATGAATGAAAAAAAGTTCAAAAAAAAGATAAAAAAAATATTACTTCAGATAAAATAAATAACATTATCCCTAACTTTAATCCGTCCACAACTCGTCTTAAATGACTCCCTTGAAAAGTTCCTTCACGAATTACATCTCGTCACCATTGAATTCTACATAAAATAATTGACAAAAGACCTAAATTTATTAAATAAATAAATTTATCACTGAATAATATAATTCCTCCAATTATAGTTCTCATAACTCTAAATGATCTTAAAATAGGTCAAGGTCTCACCGTTACTAAATGAAAAATTAAATTATGTAATATTTTCATAATTAGTTTCTGAAGAATATAAAACTCTTAGAATAGAATAAACATAAGACTGAATAAAAGAAACAGCAACTTCTAACACTATTAAAATACATTGAATCAAAACCAATAAAAATACCATTATCCCTAAAATTTCATGTGACTGCCTTATTAAAGTAATTAAAAGATGACCGGCAATAATATTAGCAGATAAACGAACTGATAAAGTTAAAGGACGAATAATATTCCTAATAAATTCAATCATTACTATAAAAGGTATTAAAACATCTGGTGTTCCTTGAGGAGTTAAATGAACCAATATATGATTAAAGAAATTAACCCACCCAAAGATTATTATTCTTACTCAAATTATTAAAGAAACTGTAACTGTAATACAAATATGCCTTGTTCTAGAAAAAATATAAGGGAATAAACTCACAAAATTATTAAGTATAATAAAAATAAATAAAAATATAAATAATAAAACATTTAATTTATTAAAATTAATTAAAGAAATTTTAATCTCATTAACTACTCCCCATTAAAATTAATTTTCATACTATACAATATTTTCTTGATAAAACTCAATATAATTGAGGAATAAATAAACTTAATATTAGGATCCTTACTCAATTTAAAGAATAATCAATTCTTCTAGAAGGATCAAAAACTCTAAATAAATTAGTTATCATTTAACGGTCCATTTACTTACCAAAACTTTATCTTTTTTAATTTTTGTTAAATAAATTTTTAAAAAAAATCCTCTCATTAAAATTATGTAATAAATTCATAAAATCCATAAATACATTATTAAAAATAATCAATATATTGGCTTTATCTGAGGAATTAATTAAGAGTACTAATAAATATTACTATAAATAATTTAAAAAATTATTACTTTAAACTTAAGTTACTTAATTAAATTAAATTAGACTATTTTTTATTCTTCAATAAAATCTTCTATATAATCTATAAAATTTTCCACTCCCCTCCCTTCAATAATAATAGGTATAAATCTATGAGCCATTCCACAAATTTCTGAACATTGTCCTAAATGAAAACCAGGTAAAGATATATTAACTCTTCCCTGATTTAACCGCCCAGGAACAGCATCAACTTTAATTCCTACTGAAGGAACAGCAAATGAGTGAATTACATCCTCAGAAGAAATTAAAAATCGAATTTGTACATCTATTGGTAACACTAAATTCTCTGTTCTATCTAGTAAACGAAACCTCCTTAAAATAATATCTTTTACTATATATGAATCCACTCTTTTTCTTATAAAATCAGAATATTCATAAGACCAATACCATTGATGTCCCACTACTTTAACTGTTAAAAAAGGAGAATAAACCTCATCTAATATATATAAAATTTTTATTGAAGGAACCCCCAAAATTACTAAAGTAAAAATAGGAATAATAGTTCAAATAATTTCAATCTCTTGTCTTTCTACTATTAAAACAACCAATTTATTTAAAGAAACATTTATAATAATTCATAAAATTAAAACTACAATAATTAAATTAATTAATAAAGTAAAATCATGAAATATTATTATTCATTCTATTATTGGAGAAGCAGAATCTTGTAATATTAAAATAAATCATTCTTTCATTTTTTACTTAATTTGCAATGAACCTTCTAAATATGAATGTATTAAAGGAGGAGCTAAATGTAATCACTCTACTGATACTATTAAATAATTTTTAAATAACACTAATCGCTCTACTATAAAAGATTCTCAAATAATATAAATTAATATAAGTATTCTTACAATTGAGATTAATGAACCAATTGATGAAACTATATTTCATATTAAATATCTATCAGGATAGTCAGAATACCGTCGAGGTATCCCTCTTAACCCTAAAAAATGTTGAGGAAAAAAAGTTATATTAACCCCAATAAATATAACAAAAAATTGAGTTATTAACCATTTTGAATTTAAAGTAAATCCAGTAATTAAAGGAAATCAAAAAATAAATCCTCCAATAATAGAAAATACAGCTCCTATTGATAAAACATAATGAAAATGAGCCACAACATAATAAGTATCATGCATAACTATATCTAAAGAAGAATTTGATAAAGTAACCCCTGTTATCCCTCCTAAAGAAAATAAAAAAATAAATCCAATAACCCATATTATTACCACTCTAAAATCTACTTTCACTCCTATCATTGTAGCTAACCATCTAAACACTTTAATTCCTGTAGGAACAGCAATAATTATAGTTACTGATGTGTAATAAGCTCGAGTATCCACATCTATACCTACTGTAAATATATGATGACCTCATACAATAAATCCTAATCCTCCAATTGAAATTATAGCATACATTATACCTAACCTTCCAAAAGACCCCTTTTTACCACATTCAGTAAAAATTATATGAGAAACTATTCCAAATCCAGGTAAAATTAAAATATAAACTTCAGGATGACCAAAAAATCAAAATAAATGTTGATACAAAATTGGATCCCCTCCTCCAACAGGATCATAAAAAGAAGTATTTAAATTTCGATCAAATAATAATATTGTAATTCCTCCTGCTAAAACAGGTAATGATAATAATAAAAGAATAGTTGTTAAAAAAATTGCTCAAACAAATAATGTAATTTTATCTATTGATATTAAATAAGGTCGTATATTAATAATTGTTGAAATAAAATTAATAGACCCTAAAATTGAAGATACCCCCCTTAAATGTAATGAAAAAATTACTAAATCAGTTGAAACCCCAGGATGTCTATCTCTAAGAGATAAAGGAGGATAAACAGTTCATCCTGTTCCTGCCCCTTGATCAATTATTATTCTTGCTAATATTAAAATCATAGAAGGAAATAAAAGTCATAAACTTATATTATTTAAACGTGGAAATGCTATATCAGGAACTGTAAGTATTAATGGAATTAAATAATTCCCAAATCCTCCAACTATAATTGGTATAACTATAAAAAAAATTATAATAAATGCATGAGCAGTAACAATAGAATTATAAATTTGATCATTATTAATTAATTGACCTGGTATACCTAACTCTATCCGAACAATCAACCTTAACCCTGCCCCTACTATCCCTGATCAAATTCCAAATATAAAATATATAATACCAATATCTTTATGATTAGAAGAAAAAAATCATTTATTAATATAATGACACAATTAATTTTAATTAAAAAATTATTTTTTCAATGTAAATGAAATATTTTAAATTAAATTAAAAATTAAAGTAATACACCTAATTTAAATATTATCTAATTTAAGTAATATGTCTGATTTAAGTAATAAACTGTAAATTTATTCAAAAATATAAAACTATTTTATTACTAATAATATTACTAAAAATAATATTAATAAATAATATTAATAAATATTAATTTAACTTTATTTTTTTCTACACTTAACTTAAGAATTCTTTTAGGAACAAGAACCAATATACTTCTATTTCTTTGAATAATAATTGAAATAAATATAATTTCATTTATCCCAATTTTATACTTTTTAAACACCCCTTCCAATAAAGATATTTTTATAAAATATTTTCTAATTCAAAGATTTAGATCCTCTTTAATATTAATATCTATATTCTTTTATTCTTTAATAAACTATTCAACTTTATTTTTAATAATAATTTTATTATCCATTTTAATAAAAATAGGAACCTGACCATTTTTATGATGATATATACATTTATTAATTAATATAGATTGATCAAGAAATTTTTTATTAATAACTTTACAAAAAATTTTACCTTTCTATCTATTTCATAATATTAATTCATTTAAAGAAACTCCTTACATAATTAATTTAATTTACTTAATTTTAATTTTTAATTTAATTTCCAGATTCTTTATAATTATAAATACTAATTTATTAAAACTTATTATTAGATCCTCATCTATAAATCAAATAACTTGATTCCTAAATTTATTAATTTGAGACTATTCAATATGATCTTATTACTTTATAATTTACTTTATTATTTTATTTTTAACTACACTTTTATTTAATTTTTTTAATTTAACTTTTATTCACGATATTCATTTTATTACATTTTATTACAAAATTTTAATTTTAATTTTAATAATCTTTTTTACTATATTACCTCCAACAATTAATTTTTATTTAAAAGTTTTATGAATTAAAATTTTTACTTTAAATTCATACTTTTTTATTTCATTTATTATATTATGTTTATCAACAATTTTTGCTTTCTTTTATTTAAAAATTTTATTCCCCTCAATTTTATTTTTTAAAACTTCTAATTATTTTTATTTCAACAATTTTATCAAAATTGATAAAATACTTTTAATTTACTTAATAACTATTTACCTTACATTATTTTATTGAATATTTTAAATTCAAATGAATAATAGTTAAAATATTATAACATTTAATTTGCACTTAAAAATTATTTTTATTAAAAAATTTATTTTTAATTAAAACCAAATAGAGGTAAATTAATGTTAATAATTTTATTGAAATTAAATTTCTAATTAATTAAAATGTAGTTTAAAAAAAACATTATAATTTCATTATAAAAATTTATAATTATAATATTTTAAATGCCACAATATATTGAATATTTCATTATTGTCCATCAAGATGTTATTTACTATGTAATTTGATTTATTTTCTAAAATATTTTTATTCCTATAATTTTAATTTTTTCATAAGATTCTTAAATTATTACATAACTTAAACATTTTGTAATTTACACATTAATAAAATATTCAATTTTCATCTACATTATACTTATTTATTTTAACTAAATAATTTACTTTACCTATTTCTATTCTTTTTATCCTTTTAATTTATTATATAAAATATATTTTTTACTAAAATTAATTTTCTTTAATATTTTTAATATATTAATATATTAAAAATTTAATATTCTATCAGGTCTAAATTTTATATTAAATTAAAAATTTTAAGATCTTTCTTTTGCCTCTTTTTCTTAAATTTCTTCCAAATCCTATGAGGAAAACCAGTTTTCCATTCCTGACAAAAGTCACTCGATAAAAATAGTTCACTTAATTAGAAATTATTGATCTTATTTAATCTATTCCTTATAAATATGATTAAAGTTTCCCCCTCCCTATTAATAGATATTTATTTCCCATTTCTTTTAGATATAAAAATTAGCATTTTTAAAAAAAATGCTTCAAATTTTTACAAATTTTTACAAATTTTTACAAATTTTTACAAATTTTAATTTTTAATTAAATACAAAATATACACCTAATTATATAACAAATTCTTTTTTATTCAATTTATTATAATTTTAATTTTTAAATTAAAATTTTTACTACACTATAAAATCATTACTAACTTTAAAGTTCTAATTAATTAAAATGTAGTTTAAAAAAAACATTATAATTTCATTATAAAAATTTATAATTATAATATTTTAAATGCCACAATATATTGAATATTTCATTATTGTCCATCAAGATGTTATTTACTATGTAATTTGATTTATTTTCTAAAATATTTTTATTCCTATAATTTTAATTTTTTCATAAGATTCTTAAATTATTACATAACTTAAACATTTTGTAATTTACACATTAATAAAATATTCAATTTTCATCTACATTATACTTATTTATTTTAACTAAATAATTTACTTTACCTATTTCTATTCTTTTTATCCTTTTAATTTATTATATAAAATATATTTTTTACTAAAATTAATTTCCTTTAATATTTTTAATATATTAATATATTAAAAATTTAATATTCTATCAGGTCTAAATTTTATATTAAATTAAAAATTTTAAGATCTTTCTTTTGCCTCTTTTTCTTAAATTTCTTCCAAATCCTATGAGGAAAACCAGTTTTCCATTCCTGACAAAAGTCACTCGATAAAAATAGTTCACTTAATTAGAAATTATTGATCTTATTTAATCTATTCCTTATAAATATGATTAAAGTTTCCCCCTCCCTATTAATAGATATTTATTTCCCATTTCTTTTAGACATAAAAATTAGCATTTTTAAAAAAAATGCTTCAAATTTTTACAAATTTTTACAAATTTTTACAAATTTTAATTTTTAATTAAATACAAAATATACACCTAATTATATAACAAATTCTTTTTTATTCAATTTATTATAATTTTAATTTTTAAATTAAAATTTTTACTACACTATAAAATCATTACTAACTTTAAAGTTCTAATTAATTAAAATGTAGTTTAAAAAAAACATTATAATTTCATTATAAAAATTTATAATTATAATATTTTAAATGCCACAATATATTGAATATTTCATTATTGTCCATCAAGATGTTATTTACTATGTAATTTGATTTATTTTCTAAAATATTTTTATTCCTATAATTTTAATTTTTTCATAAGATTCTTAAATTATTACATAACTTAAACATTTTGTAATTTACACATTAATAAAATATTCAATTTTCATCTACATTATACTTATTTATTTTAACTAAATAATTTACTTTACCTATTTCTATTCTTTTTATCCTTTTAATTTATTATATAAAATATATTTTTTACTAAAATTAATTTCCTTTAATATTTTTAATATATTAATATATTAAAAATTTAATATTCTATCAGGTCTAAATTTTATATTAAATTAAAAATTTTAAGATCTTTCTTTTGCCTCTTTTTCTTAAATTTCTTCCAAATCCTATGAGGAAAACCAGTTTTCCATTCCTGACAAAAGTCACTCGATAAAAATAGTTCACTTAATTAGAAATTATTGATCTTATTTAATCTATTCCTTATAAATATGATTAAAGTTTCCCCCTCCCTATTAATAGATATTTATTTCCCATTTCTTTTAGATATAAAAATTAGCATTTTTAAAAAAAATGCTTCAAATTTTTACAAATTTTTACAAATTTTTACAAATTTTTACAAATTTTAATTTTTAATTAAATACAAAATATACACCTAATTATATAACAAATTCTTTTTTATTCAATTTATTATAATTTTAATTTTTAAATTAAAATTTTTACTACACTATAAAATCATTACTAACTTTAAAGTTCTAATTAATTAAAATGTAGTTTAAAAAAAACATTATAATTTCATTATAAAAATTTATAATTATAATATTTTAAATGCCACAATATATTGAATATTTCATTATTGTCCATCAAGATGTTATTTACTATGTAATTTGATTTATTTTCTAAAATATTTTTATTCCTATAATTTTAATTTTTTCATAAGATTCTTAAATTATTACATAACTTAAACATTTTGTAATTTACACATTAATAAAATATTCAATTTTCATCTACATTATACTTATTTATTTTAACTAAATAATTTACTTTACCTATTTCTATTCTTTTTATCCTTTTAATTTATTATATAAAATATATTTTTTACTAAAATTAATTTCCTTTAATATTTTTAATATATTAATATATTAAAAATTTAATATTCTATCAGGTCTAAATTTTATATTAAATTAAAAATTTTAAGATCTTTCTTTTGCCTCTTTTTCTTAAATTTCTTCCAAATCCTATGAGGAAAACCAGTTTTCCATTCCTGACAAAAGTCACTCGATAAAAATAGTTCACTTAATTAGAAATTATTGATCTTATTTAATCTATTCCTTATAAATATGATTAAAGTTTCCCCCTCCCTATTAATAGATATTTATTTCCCATTTCTTTTAGATATAAAAATTAGCATTTTTAAAAAAAATGCTTCAAATTTTTCCAAATTTTTACAAATTTTTACAAATTTTTACAAATTTTAATTTTTAATTAAATACAAAATATACACCTAATTATATAACAAATTCTTTTTTATTCAATTTATTATAATTTTAATTTTTAAATTAAAATTTTTACTACACTATAAAATCATTACTAACTTTAAAGTTCTAATTAATTAAAATGTAGTTTAAAAAAAACATTATAATTTCATTATAAAAATTTATAATTATAATATTTTAAATGCCACAATATATTGAATATTTCATTATTGTCCATCAAGATGTTATTTACTATGTAATTTGATTTATTTTCTAAAATATTTTTATTCCTATAATTTTAATTTTTTCATAAGATTCTTAAATTATTACATAACTTAAACATTTTGTAATTTACACATTAATAAAATATTCAATTTTCATCTACATTATACTTATTTATTTTAACTAAATAATTTACTTTACCTATTTCTATTCTTTTTATCCTTTTAATTTATTATATAAAATATATTTTTTACTAAAATTAATTTCCTTTAATATTTTTAATATATTAATATATTAAAAATTTAATATTCTATCAGGTCTAAATTTTATATTAAATTAAAAATTTTAAGATCTTTCTTTTGCCTCTTTTTCTTAAATTTCTTCCAAATCCTATGAGGAAAACCAGTTTTCCATTCCTGACAAAAGTCACTCGATAAAAATAGTTCACTTAATTAGAAATTATTGATCTTATTTAATCTATTCCTTATAAATATGATTAAAGTTTCCCCCTCCCTATTAATAGATATTTATTTCCCATTTCTTTTAGATATAAAAATTAGCATTTTTAAAAAAAATGCTTCAAATTTTTACAAATTTTTACAAATTTTTACAAATTTTTACAAATTTTAATTTTTAATTAAATACAAAATATACACCTAATTATATAACAAATTCTTTTTTATTCAATTTATTATAATTTTAATTTTTAAATTAAAATTTTTACTACACTATAAAATCATTACTAACTTTAAAGTTCTAATTAATTAAAATGTAGTTTAAAAAAAACATTATAATTTCATTATAAAAATTTATAATTATAATATTTTAAATGCCACAATATATTGAATATTTCATTATTGTCCATCAAGATGTTATTTACTATGTAATTTGATTTATTTTCTAAAATATTTTTATTCCTATAATTTTAATTTTTTCATAAGATTCTTAAATTATTACATAACTTAAACATTTTGTAATTTACACATTAATAAAATATTCAATTTTCATCTACATTATACTTTTTTATTTTAACTAAATAATTTACTTTACCTATTTCTATTCTTTTTATCCTTTTAATTTATTATATAAAATATATTTTTTACTAAAATTAATTTCCTTTAATATTTTTAATATATTAATATATTAAAAATTTAATATTCTATCAGGTCTAAATTTTATATTAAATTAAAAATTTTAAGATCTTTCTTTTGCCTCTTTTTCTTAAATTTCTTCCAAATCCTATGAGGAAAACCAGTTTTCCATTCCTGACAAAAGTCACTCGATAAAAATAGTTCACTTAATTAGAAATTATTGATCTTATTTAATCTATTCCTTATAAATATGATTAAAGTTTCCCCCTCCCTATTAATAGATATTTATTTCCCATTTCTTTTAGATATAAAAATTAGCATTTTTAAAAAAAATGCTTCAAATTTTTACAAATTTTTACAAATTTTTACAAATTTTAATTTTTAATTAAATACAAAATATACACCTAATTATATAACAAATTCTTTTTTATTCAATTTATTATAATTTTAATTTTTAAATTAAAATTTTTACTACACTATAAAATCATTACTAACTTTAAAGTTCTAATTAATTAAAATGTAGTTTAAAAAAAATAATAATAATAATTCCTTCTTTAAAACATATTGCTTGTTGATTAGGTAAATGCAAAGCTAATCTGTATGCCGCATGTGATTGTTCGTGCATATTAAATTCGAATAATCTATTCATTGCTTCTGGTGGACATACATAACGTGTATTCAAATAATGTTGAGGTTCATCATAGTGCATTAAATCATTATTATCTTTAATACCTACTATTGCACAGTCATGGCCCTTAAAACAATACTTAAATAAGTATTTTACACCACCTATACTACCACATGCTACAACATTAATGTGACATTCAAATGTTTTACTCAAATACGGATTATATGGTACAATCATCGAATTGTCTGCAGTGCATTTAATTGTTACATCTTTTTTATAAAAAATGATTTTTTTACCATCATTTCTTCGTCTATATTCCGGATAGTTTTTTGAATCATAATTTGTTTCTGAACAAAAAGGTTTTGGATAATGTTTCACGCAAATTTTTGTTTCCGGATTCATGCAAGGCGAATTCATATTTTGCTTTTCACAAGGTCCATGGACTTGAAATTGTTTTACAATTTTAAAAAGTTCTGGATTTTTTGTTTCATCTGGAATTTCTGCACATATTATTTTATCTACAGATTCTGCATCACGAATCGCAAAAGTTTTATCCAAAAATAAAATTAAATGTATGTGTGGCAATCCACGCTTTTGGAATTCTATTACATACACATAAGCGAGAACTAATCCAAAAATATTTTTATCTTTTAATTCACTCATAAGCGATTTTACCTTTTGTTGAAAAACTCTAGCTACAATATCCGGTCGATCAGACGCAATTTCACCTTCTAACAAATTTTCTCTAATCTCTCGCCATTTTGGATTACATGTCATTGTAATGAATAAATCAGGTTTTCCAAATTCTTGAACTAATCGCATGGCATCCATAAAAGATTGTTGATACGAACGTGGTCCTCCAGTAAATGTTGATGGTAAAATAATTATTCTTCCTGGTTTTACATTTTCTCTATTTGCTTTATTATGTACATAATCCATTAATCCACAGTACATTTCTACTCGAAGTTGTTTTTGATTTTTATAAATGAAACTTATGCGTCCAGCTACGACTTTTGACCAAATATCAACTATAAATTGTTGACTTAATTTTCCCGTTTGCGTACATGGATTAAACATTCCTCTGTAAGAAAGGCGATACAAACAAAATTGTAAAGCAGTAACATTACGAAAACTATTAATTTGCTTAATGTTTACAGTCCATCCTGAATCACCTGAAGGAAACATTAAAGGATATATCATAGGATCAGCGTTTGCACTAAGAATAGAAATGGGAATACTTTCAGAACCTTTTGGATGTATACATATATCACGATCCACTGGAGGTTCACCATTTTCACTCACAAATACAACTGCTACTTCATTACAAGATGGTACATTGAATTTACTTTGATTTAATGATCTATCCCGTTTGATCCTCATTTTAATATCCCTTATAGGTTTATTTTCCAATTTCGCTCTAGTTTCTTCTTCTAATTCTACTTCTCTCATCATTTTCAAGGCATCTGCAAATGGACTAACCTCTCTTAATAATTTATCTATTCCTTCCAGTAATTGTGGTAAACATTTCTTATTCGATTCATTTTTAGGGTTTCGTGGCCCATGGCCGAAAGCCTTATAGTTTCACTTTGGCGTCCGTCCGTCTGTCCGTCTGTCCGTCGTAATTTGGGGCACTATAGATCCCAAATCAGTCAGTCAGTCAGTCTTAACCACAATGGTTTATGATAACCAAAACAGGATTCGTAAATGCCTGCTTCTATTTATTCTCTATTAATGTTAATGTTAATTGGTGGAGAATCAATTTATAGAAATTAATTGTACATTAATTAAACATCCATAGTTTTTCTTTAAAAATTTTTTTTTCTTTTTAAATGCCACGAAACCCTAGATGTAGGCGTTTTGCGCCTGCTTTTCTTCCAATTTTTTAATCGTTCAAATACAGCTTCATTAGTATCAAGAATATACAGCTGACCATATTTTAAACTGTCACCATCATTGGGATGAAGAGCATATGTATTATGATACACTTGTCCATGTATACGAAAAACATAAGGACCATACCCTTTAGGAATTTCTAATTTAGCTCCCATACTGGCAAAAGCAGAAGAACTGTTATAAGAACGAATATTTTCCCTAAAATTTTTACCTTCTATGTTGGAATCATTTAATAAATTACGTAAATAAATCGGATAATCATTTAAATCATCTAATTTTACTTTTCCCTTATGACTGCAACTACTAAATTTTTTATCTAGTGGTCTTTCACACATAAAATGTAATGCAGCACAAAACTCGCACTTAACATTCAACAAACCCAAATAATTTTGTTCAAATTTACATTCATCAAAATTTTCAAAAGGCATAATTGCAACCCGCTGTGAAGGTTGCTCGGGACTCAATTCCAAGTAGCCCTCGCAGCGGGGGGCGTTTTGCTCCCTCTAACGGCGAACAGACATACTAAAAGCGAACAGACAAAATATATATATATGCAAACGGAATACGGACTTTAATATTGTTAATTAAAAATATTAAACTTTCTTTTTTATCCTAATTTTTCAAAAAATTATCATAAAAAATTATTACTAGACATCAGGCTTAAATTAAAACATTTACTTTCTGAATTCTGATTCATGTTCACATCAGAATTAAAGTCATGTTATACCCTTTAACGTCCAAATTTTTTTTCCATTCAAAATTTATGACACTTGGTACCTAGGGGTTTTCGGGGTCGCTGATTACGAATCTGATGTCAGATTTTGAAAATTCAAAATGGCGGATCCAATATGGCGGACCGGAATTTTAAAATTTGATGGATTTTTATGAAACTTGGTATCTAGGGGTTTTCGGGGTCGCTGATTACGAGTTTGATATCAGATTTTAAAAATTCAAAATGGCGGATCCAATATGGCGGACCAAAAATTTAAAATTCGATGGATTTTCATGGAACTTGGTATCTAGGGGTTTTCGGGGTTGCTGATTACGAATCTGATGTCGGATTTTGAAAATTCAAAATGGCGGATCCAATATGGCGGACCAAAAATTTAAAATTCGATGGATTTTCATGGAACTTGGTATCTAGGGGTTTTCGGGGTTGCTGATTACGAATCTGATGTCGGATTTTGAAAATTCAAAATGGCGGATCCAATATGGCGGACTAAAACAATTAAATTTGGATGGCTTTTCTTTGAACTTGGCATTTAGAGCATGTTGGGTTTACTGTTGGATTACGCATCTGATGTCATATTTTGTAAATTCAAAATGGCGGATCCAATATGGCGGACCAAAAAAATTAAATTTGGATGGCTTTTCATTGAACTTGGCATTTAGAGCATGTTGGGTTCACTGTTGGATTACGCATCTGATGTCATATTTTGTAAATTCAAATTGGCGAATTCAATATGGTGTACAAAATTTTTAAATTTTATTAATTTTCATGAAATTTAGTATCTAGGGGTTTTTGGGGATTGCTGATTACGAATTGAGGGAAAATCCTATTCTATTCAATCTTATAGTGCCAATTTACGAAAATATGCTTTGATCTTTGCAAAGTACAAAAGTACTTGAAATAGCAAAATGTGAAACTGGTGCAAAGACAAGCAGTACATTGCGTTTCTTAATTTTTTTATTTGCTTTTTCTCCTTAATTTGTTTATTTCATTTTGCACAAAGGAAAAGTACGTGAAATAGCATAATAAAAAATTGGTGTATAGGCGAACAGTATAGTGCGTTTCTTACGTTATTCATTTGTTTTTCTTCTTTCATTTGTTTTTAAAATGAAGCGGAGAAGTAAAAACAATTTTCACGATAAGTATTCAGTTCCAGATGTTTCTGATGATTCTGAAGTTGCAGGTGATTATGCATCATCTGAAGAAGAGAGTAATCTCTTAGAAAAATCACTTTTAACTTCTGATTCTGAAGCATCATCTGAATCTGATAATACAGATAGTGAAAGTGTTGAAGGTGACAATGATGATATTTGGTCACATGATGTTCGAAAATTAAAAAATATTATTCTTAGGGAATCTAGTCCTGGTTCAAAAATACCCATTGAAAAAAATTCTTCTGAAAAAGATGTTTTCTACAGAATTTTTTCTGAAAAAATGTTACGCTTTATAGTTCAAGAAACAAATGCTTACGCATTAGAAAAATCAAACCTTACAACTTGGACGCCAATAACTTTGGAAGAACTAAAAGCTTGGTTAGGTTTGAATATCATTATGGGGATTCACAAACTTCCAGCATTAGAACATTTTTGGAGTTCAGATCCCATTTTGATAGTACCAGCAGTGTCAAATGTTATGACTCGTAATCGCTTCAAACAAATAACATCCAATTTACATCTGATTTCCAATAAGACAATTATTGGGAACAGAAATCGTAATATCGATAAGTTGCATAAACTTAGACCTGTAATTGATGAGATAAACATTAATATAGAAAAAACTTATCTGCACTCTAATAAAGTGTCAGTAGATGAGTCAATGATAAAGTTCAAAGGGCGTTCAAGTTTAAAGCAATACATGCCCATGAAACCGATTAAAAGAGGTTATAAGTTCTGGACTTTGGCGGATTCAAAAACTGGATTCGTTTTAAAGTTTGAAGTTTACACAGGGAAATCTGAAGAAAAAAATTCAGCAACCGGTAGTTTAGGTGAACGAGTTGTTCTAAACCTCACAGAAAAAATGGTCAATAGCGGATGCTTGGTAGTATTCGATAATTTTTTTACTTCTTTGAGCCTTATGAATCAGTTAAGAGCAAAAAATATTTTCGCAGTCGGCACTGTTAGGTCCAATAGAATAGGTTTACCTCCAATGCTCAAAGAACAAGAAAAAATTAAGAGGGGAGACTTTAAATTTCTTGTTAAAGGATGCGTTGCTAGTATCAAGTGGATGGATTCAAAGCCTGTAACTCTTTTGACTACAGCACACAATCCTCAAGATACTTGCCATGTAAACCGAAAAAATAAAGATGGCAGTAGAAGTGTCGTTAATTGTCCAGTAGCTATCGCAGATTATAATAAATATATGGGTGGAGTAGATCTATTTGATAAAAAAAAAGAAGCGATATGCTATTGGTAGAAGGTCTCGAAAGTGGTGGCACAGAATTTTTTATTTTCTTGTCGATCTTGCTATTGTAAACGCATCAATTCTTTGGAAAATTCACAAGAAAGATAAATCAGCTGATCAATTGTGCTTTCGTCTCAACTTAGCAAGGCAATTAATCGATGATTTCTCATCAAAAAAACAACGCGGTCGTCCAAAAACAGAAAAAATTAAAAATAAAATGGAATCACAAAGACTTTTCGACGCTAAGCATGAAATTGAAGTAGGACCAACTAGGAGAAGATGTGCCAACTGCTACAAAAACAAAAAGCAAGTTCGAACCAAAACAGTTTGCGTGGTTTGCAAAGTTGCTTTGTGCATCGGTTCTTGCTTCAGAAACTACCACAAAAAATAAAAATTAACGGGTGAAAAAACACATTTTACTAAAAAAATTAATTTCATTTACAAAACCAGAATTAAAATTAAAAAATAAATACTAAAAAGCAAAAAAAATAAAATAAAATGTAAAAAATAAAAAAAATAAATAAAATGTAAAAAAATAAAAAAAATAAAAAAAAATAAAAAATTAAAAAAAAATTAAGGAACTAGTAGCTTACCACGTCCACGTCGTTAGTTCTGGGTCACGCAAAGAGTAAGTTGGTTCCGCATTTAAAAATTATTAAAGACCTAACACAGTTTCTAAAATTTATCCATTATCTTTAAATACGACATTTTGAATATTAAAAATATGACATCAGATTCGTAATCAGCTACCACGAAAACCCCTACATACCAAGTTTAATAAATATTTATTCAAATTTCATCAAATTTTAAATTTTTTGATCCACCATATTGGATTCACCATTTTGAATTTTCAAAATCCGACATCAGATTCGTAATCAGCGACCTCGAAAACCCCTAGATACCAAGTTTCATGAAAATCCATCGAATTTTAAAATTTCGGTCCGCCATATTTGATCCGCCATTTTGAATTTTCAAAATCCGACATCAGATTCGTAATCAGCGACCTCGAAAACTCTAGATACCAAGTTCCATGAATATCCATCGAATTTAAAAATTTCGGTCCGCCATATTAGATCCGCCATTTTGAATTTTCAAAATCTGACATCAGATTCGTAATCAGCGACCTCGAAAACCCCTACATACCAAGTTTCATGAAAATCCATCAAAATTTAATTTTTCTGGTCCGCCATATTGGATCCGCCATTTTGGATTTTCAAAATCTGACATCAGATTCGTAATTAGCGACCTCGAAAACCCCTACATACCAAGTTTCATGAAAATCCATCAAAATTTAATTTTTTCGGTCCGCCATATTGGATCCGCCATTTTGGATTTTCAAAATCTGACATCAGATTCGTAATCAGCGACCTCGAAAACCCCTACATACCAAGTTTCATGAAAATCCATCAAAATTTAATTTTTCCGATCCGCCATATTGGATCCGCCATTTTGGATTTTCAAAATCTGACATCAGATTCGTAATCAGCGACCCCGAAAACCCCTAGATATCATTTTGTGATTAAATATATTAACCCTATTTGAAGATAGGATTTTTATTTCTTTATGGTACAGCGTATGTACCGCTGGACGTTAAAGGGTTAAAGTGATATATTTTTTCATAATAAAATTTATTAGATACGTGAATAACATATCTTAAATGGGTTAATACACATATCATAACAAGTTTTTCATTGTGAAATAAGAAATATGATATGCGCGCAAAGTAGGCCTGTGCGGTTATTGAATTCTGTAACCGGTTTCCGGTTATTGAAATAACCGGTTATAAACCCGGTTAACCGGTTACAGATAAACAACCGGTTATTCGGTTATAACCGGTTTTAACCATATAACCGATTAACCGGTTCTTCGGTTATTATGAAATAATAACCGATTAACCGTTTATTCGGTTATTATAAAATAACCGGTTAACCGTTTTTTCGGTTTTTTTTTAAGTAACGAGTTAAAAGGTTTTCCGATTATTTTGAAATTATAGAAAAAGAGAATCATTATTTTTATTTGTGTAGAAAAAATTGTTTCTTAAACATCTAATTTGCAAAACGGTAGGCAAAATTTTCAAATCTAAATTTAAATATTTTAATAGTTTCTTAGATTTTTTAATATAATTTTTAAAAAGTGAATTTTTCTTTAAGGGGACCGTACACCACTTTTGTGTTTTTTTCAATATTTAGTTTTTCATAGTAAAATGTATTGAAACACTGGGCTCTTTTCACACATATTAACACACATAATGAGGATTAAGAAAAAAATATTTTTTTATTTAGTCTGCCCTTCATGGCGACAAAATGGCGGCTGAAGTGATTGTTCGGAAAAAACTAGTTGACACGTTATCTCTGCTTCAAAATGTCGGAAACAAAAAATTAAAAGGATTTCTTAAAATATATATCAGTGGCTATGGCCTGAACCACAACCAACATTCTACATCCATTTTTAACCCATTTTTTTACCGTTTTAGGGGTGGAAAAGGGGTAGAAAAATTTAAACCGCCGCCATTTTCTCATTTTTTCTTCAAATTCATTTTTTTGTTTCCGACATTTTGAAGCAGAGATATCGTGTCAACCAGTTTTTTCCGGACAATCACTTCAGCCGCCATTTTGTCGCCATGAAGGGCAGAATAAATAAAATATTTTTTTCCTAATCCTCAATATCTATGTTAATATGTGTGAAAAGAGCCCAGTGTTTCGATACATTTTACTATGAAAAAATAAATGTTGAAAAAACACGCAAAAGTGGTGTACGGTCCCCTTAAGCACATAGAGTTTAATTGCACACACTACTTTTATGTTTTTTAAAAATAGAAAATGAATAAACAATCGGTTATTCTAAAATAACCTGTTATTCCAAAATAACCGGTTATTCCTAAATAACCGGTTATTTCAAAATAACCGAAAAAAGGTTAACCGTTTACTCCAAAATTTTATAACCGGTTAACCGGTTATGACAATAACCGGTTTTATAACCAGTTAACTGGTTAACCGCACAGGCCTACGCAAAGTTTGCTAGTTATATATAATAATCGTGGTGATTCCAGATTTCCAGATTTCTGTCCACACTTGAAGTTAAACTTTTGTGGAGGCTTTTGTTTTTTATATGTTTTGACAGATATTATTATATTATTTTTATTCTTTTAATTATTTGTATTTTTGATTTAATTAAAAGAATTACTTAATCTATAAAAAGTATTATTATAAATGTTTTTATTCATTATTTATTTTTCTTTTGCGTTGAAGTTACAAATTAATGTCATTTGGTTGTCATTTTAAAGAATTTAGTCAAAGTTTTTTCCTTACTTTCTGATAAGGTTAGTATTTTGTAAATAAATGACAAATAAAAATAATGCAAATTTTTTTTACATTTTTTCTATAAAAAAACTTTTTTGTTTGTCAAATCGAAATTAGGCAGCCTTTCCTTTTTTCCTTGTAAAAAAAATTAGAAAATTTTGTTTTTTTTAATAAAATAACCTCTATTATTTCTATTTTTCGATTCACAATTCTTAAACAAACTTTTAAGTTTTGATTAGGAATAAAGGAGAAAAAAGATTTTAGAAATTCAATTTGTTATGTTATTATTAACGAAATAATTATATTTTTTTAAATAAATGAAAAAGAATTATTAATTATTTATTTAATTATAATTAAAATTTTATTTATTTTTTATTTGTTTATTACTTATTCAAGTGGCATAATTTTCGTTTCATAATCACAATTTTAATACAAAATCATGTTTTTTTAAAAAAGACATAAATTGGGCCGCCTTATTATTTCATAAAACAATTTTTTTATTATATTTGTAGGACAGTATTTTATATATTTTATATGTTAGAAGTTTATTTTAACTGAAATTTCTTTTTGCGAAATTTTATTTACTATAATTTTCGTTTAAACGAATTTATATTATGTAAATAAAATTTTTTCATAATAAAAATTTAATTTGACAGAATTTTCAATACGTCAAATTTCAATTTATCGAATTTTTCGTTAATTAGAATTTTATTATTAAATAGAATGTCATTTAGACGAATTTTTAATAGACATAAAAAATATTCTATATATTACATAAATTTCATGTACATCAACTTAACGAAACAACTTAAAAAAATTTTAGTCGCATATAGTGCGTTATTTGCCGCTTTTTTGTCGCTAATTAGTTGTAGAAAAAAAATTTTGTCGCTCCATAATTTTTTTTAATATTGGGTGTTATGCTAAGTTTATATAAAGAAAGCAAAGCACCCGTACTAACAATGATAGTTACAAAGATTCACTAAATTCCACTACATAGGAATTTGCCGTTTTTTGCCGCTAAACAACAAGATAGTTCGTTTTACAAAATAATAAAAAATTTTTAACAAATTTATTTTTTTTTTTTTAAATTAATAAATTTTTTTTTCAAAAACTTTAAAAAAGCAAAAAAAACGTTAGTGCATCAATTAAAAAAAATAAATTAATTACATAACAAAATTAAAATCCACATAGCACTTTATTTCTCAAAAAGTTCAGAAGTTTACAAAGTCAAGTTCGAAAATTTTCTTTGTAAATATCCAGTAAACTCGTCTCTAAATGCAATATTCCAGTAAAAAAATCAAAAACATTAAAAAATAAATTGTTTTTCCAATCATTTAACGCAGGCTTACTGTAAAACTTTCTAAATAAAGTCATCAATATAGACAACTAAATTAGTTGAAAGACAAATTCCAATCTCAAAAAAACTAAAAAAATTCATGCTTAAAAAAATTATTTAAAAAATTATAAAAGCACAAATTAAGTCTTTAACGACAAAATTAAATTTATCATTTAATAACTAAATAAGTGTAGCGACAAATTCCTAGTTCAAAATAATTTTTTAAAAAATTATTACTTTCGAAAAAAAATTTATTTCGCTAAGTTTCCCTCACATTTTAATTAAAAAATTGTATAAACAATTTAAATCTTTAAGGACAAAATTAAATTTATCATTTAATAACTAAAGAAGTCTAACGACAAATTCCTAGCTCAAAATTATTTTTTTAAAAATTAATAGTTTCGAAAAAAAATTATTTTTGCTAAGTTTCCCTCACATTTTGATTAAAAAATTGTATAAACAATTTAAATCTTTAACGACAAAATTAAATTTATCATTTAATAACTAAATAAGTCTAACGACAAATTCCGAGCTCAAAATTATTTTTTTAAAAATTAATACGTAGAATTTTTTAAGAAAAATTGTTTAAAAGTGAATTTTGGTAAAAATTTTGATTAATAATTTAATATTAAAAGCATTATTGTGTGAATTTTTAGAAATTATATAATTTAAATGATCAAAATAATTTTGAAATAGTTAAAATAAATCTGAATTTCTAGGAAAAAATAATAATGATAAATTACTTTTTTAAAAAAGAAGTTATTGCTGTTTTCGATTAATTTAAAAATATTAAAGAAGTTAGTAAATAAATGAATTAGAAACATTTTTCTCTGGATCTAATCATTTTTAAAGTAAAACAAAATATTCTCAGGGTCAGGGAAAAAGTTGAAAATTTGTCTGGAAGTCAGTGAAAAAACAGGAAAAAACAAAGATAAATTTTTGTGGCAACGCGGATTAAAGCAACATTTACTTTGTTTTTATCTTTAAAGTTTGTGTTACATCCCGAGCAGAAAGCGAGGTTATTTTGAATTTTAATTATTATTTATTTTATTTCGGAGGAATGGTAGGCTCATTAAGTCAAGTTGGTAAAGCTTGACCATTTATTTTTATGTGAGTACGTTGTTTTCTATCGATCCTACGGGGCTCGTCTTATAATTATTTCAAATTTAATTGTTAGATAATTAACTTTTCTTTAGAACTTTAGGATATTTAATAAATTTAACTCAAAAATTTATTGATTTTATATTTTAAATGAAATATTTATTATCTTTGATTACAAGAAAATGAGGTGTATAAATGTTGTTGTGTTGAATGTTAATACAATTTGTTTAAAATTTAAAAGGTACTTACAATTACCTCTGTTCAGAGGGCAGATACAAGGATGATTTTTGATCAGGAATATAATTCCTTTAATCGTTGACACTGTGAGGTTTTGCAACTCTTAAAAAAGAACGGTTGGGACTTTGTCACAGTTTTCTAGTTCTTATTTTCCGAAAGCACACACGTCACGTTTGCAATTCGTATATTTTGAAAATAGACTAATTACGACGGACAATTTAATTTTCAGAATACCGACTCACAAGTCTGGCGATAATGAATACTTGCTCAATATTTTAGAGCAACGAGTAAACTTTATACTGTTTGAAAATGCAAGATTTACGGCCAAAATTATGATTACCGAAGGGTCAAGCTTAAAGATGAAGTTGTCACGACGCTAACGTAACGATGACTTTGTATCGAAATAGACTGACGGATGACAATGGATTTGCATGGGGTTTTATAGTAGCAAATCTTCCCTAGTGGGAGACAAAAGATCAAAGATCACCCCATCTCTAAGCTTGATTCCTAGATCATCCCAAGAATTGAGTCACTTCTTGGAGCTTTGTGACCACCTGCATCACATATAGTATATCGCGAGTATCACTATTCCATGGGATAGTAAACATTCCCAGGAAGAAAACTAAGCTCGTGCCTTCGAGACATACTAATATGAGTCAAGTCCGCTCATAATACATATATAATTTTATTTATAATTCATATTGGTGTGCATCTGTATATCGAATCTCATAGCTTCAGTTCTATGAAGAGTAAAATAATTACTTTGTATTTTGTCAATCATGAGGATCGATATACAGATGAACTATTTCGAAAAACATTCTATACTCTATGCAGCTGCAAAATAATTCTTAGAAGGTAATGCATAGAGAATAGAAAGATACATTTATTGTTTAATATTAATTTTGAAATAAGAGTATTGCGTGAGAAATAATCAGCCAATTAAAAATTATTTCGTATTTAATTATTATTATTCTATCTCAAAATTTTGTATTTATATTTATTTAAAGGTTTATTTTAATTTTGATAAATTATTAAAAGTAAAAATATCGTTTCTCTAATATTTTTCTTTTTTATTTTATATTTATTGCTTTTCTTTTTGTTATATTTATTTTAAACGCAATATCTCTATTCTTGATATTTTACATACGCGATCATCAGCAATGGTTCATTGCTAATGTCTTAAATTTCAAAAAGGGAATTTTGTTACTGGGATGTAACATCTGTAAGAAATCTGTAATGGAAAATAATCAAATTTAATCTGAATTATTCGTTAATTTTGATTATTATAAAAACATAAAAATTTTAGGTCATTGCAAATGCGGCAGTAACTTAAAAGGACAGATTCTTCCTTCTTTGGAAACCCAAAATATAATTAAAATTAAATGCACAGCAGCTCCAGGAAATGGAATTTGTGGTAAACGTCAGTTGCGATGTCAAACCAGGGAAAAAGTTGTCTCTGAATTGGAAAAAGTTTCTGTAGAAGCATACAGAAAATCGAAGGCTGCTGCTTTAATGAAAGAAGGTGACTCATTTGAACCACCGCACTTGTATGAGGCAAATGTTTTAAGGAACGCAAGGTGTCAGGAGAAACAAAAACAATATAGGGACAAAGATCCAATCATTGCTTTGTCGAAATTTAAAAGGTCTGAAGGACTTAATATTGTTCGAGATATAGGAAACGATCCTGTTAAAGTTCTATTTTGGTCGTCTCACCAAAATAGATCATACAACCACCTAATGAGACAACACCTAATTCGCAATTTGCGAATTATTGTCACACAGTGACAATAATGATGTGGTTGACCTGATGGATTCAGTCTGAGTATCCCAAAGAAGTAGTAAGGACAGCTGTTTATTTTCAATATGTATTTGAGGAGCAAGTTTTCAAAACTTGATAAATCCATAATTTCTCATTTGGAGAAAATGAAACAAATGACATTCCTCATATCACTACTAAAGTTGATTTTAAAATAAAATTTTTTTATTAATTTATTTTTATAACAATGTTTTTAAATTTAAGGTGTTCTGTTTTTAATTAAACATTATTATAATTAGGTAATTTAAAAGTTTTAGTAATTTTTTCTAATAAAAGACATAAAAATTATAAGTCATCATGGTTATGTCAAAAAGTTTTTAAACTAAAAATTCGTTGTTAATAAATTTTTTTTTTAAATTTAACAGTGACAGTTTGATTTTTAAAGTTCTTAAAATGCATAATTTATGCCTATCTTAATTTTATTAAAAAATGGAATTATCAGTATTTGAAAATTTGCTCCTCATTTATTATTATATGGACAAATTATTTTTAAATTTAACTAAATTCGAAATGCCTGAATGTTTTGATCAAATAAAATTCAAATTGATTAAATTACTCAAGTTCCTCTAAGTTTTACTAAATTTACGAATTTAATTATTGCTAGACAACCTGTATTTATAACTTTCTAAGCAGCACATAATATATCCTAATTATAGGACTTTTTGTCCTATATTTCACTGTAATACAGTGTAATATTAACTCAATATTGTGTTATTACACCGATAGATTAGCTCAGTCGGATAGATGCCTCCCTTGGCGGTCGTTTAAGGACCAAGGGTATAATTACCCTTGGTTTGCGCCCATTTGGCTTGGTATTTTTCCGGCACGTGAGACAATCTGAGCGGGAGGTTTGACGTCGAGGTATAATTATGTGCACCGTCGATTATTGTCCGGTACACACCATTAGAACTCGACTGTCGATAAACCGGTTGTACTCAGGAGAGGTTTTCTACAGTTTTCCTCTTCTCTGGCAAGAAAACCCATTGACGGGTGGTCCAGGCGAATGCGAGTACTCCTAATAAAAGTCGTCTGTAGACGCAAAATTAGGTTAATATATAGTGTGACGATGTGAATTGTCGTTCTTTATTTTGTCGAAATTCTGAATCGTCATGTCATGTGTCGCAATTATCACTAAACCGTGATCGTTAATTGGTATGGTAATTTAAAAAGTCGAAACTGCCGTGTGACCCACTATCAGTGGTGAATAGGAGTAGGAGAGAAAGTGCTAGAGGGCAGAGCCGCTCATTGTTAGAGAGAGAGACCGAGAGAGAAGAGCCAGTGGAACGAGAGAGAAGAAGAGACGAAGAAGCCGAGCACGTGTGGGAAAAGCCAAAAACAGGTGTCTGTAGTTTTTTCTAATCTGAAAGATCTTTCTTCAGAATTAAACATACAGAATAATACATGTGTAGCTTGCAAAAATGGAGATTTTCCTTCTGGAGCTCATGTATGTGTTGTATGTGGATGTAATGTGCACATTTTAGAAGGATGCTCGGTTCGCATAGAAGAAGAAGATGAAGGCTATGGTGAGAGGCGGATTTGTATTACTTTCTCTAAAAATTCGGCAAAATCTTCTAAACTTGCACTACAAGATTTTCAGAACTGTTGAGATCTTGGTAGAAAAAAAGGGAAAAAAATCGCACAACCTATTTAACAGGAGCTACTCAGCATTTTCTAGATAAAGTGACTTCAGAAAAATTAAAGAAATTGGCTATACTGAAGAATGGCAACGATCCGACATTAGCATTGGTTACACTGAAAAAATAAGTGTCTTTTTTGATATCTTAAAATAAGATGTAAGATGGAAAAATAGTATCTTACATCTTACAATAAGATGTTTTCTAAAGCATCTTACTGATATTTAAGATGCTTTATACATTTTAGCAGCGATGAAGATATTTCTTTCATCTTAGAAAAGTAAGATACTTTTTTAAGTTCTTTAAAGTATCTTAAATTAAGATGTTTCTGTTGCAATAAGATGTTTAGCGTTAAGTTACTTGAGAATCGTAAGCTGCGCCATAAGTGTAAGTTACTAAAAACTAAGATACATTAAGTGTTTTAGTTTTTAGTGGGTCGGGCTGGTAGTAGGTCGCCAGTGTATTAAATTTAATTTTTTATAGATTTATTTTTCTTTTTTTTATATTTCCTTTTGTTTTATCACACCAACCCCACATAACCTTGGAGTGCGGAATCCAAGGTATCTGTAGGCAGATTTCCCAAAAGTCCCTAAGCAAAAAAAAAAAAAAAAAAACATCTTAAATTAAGATGTTTTAAGTAACTAAAAAGTGTCTACCAAAACACCTTTGAAGTGACTACGAAAACATCTTAAATTAAGATACAGTCAGGCCTCCGAACTGCACGCTTTGAAACTGAACGCTGTCGCCAAACTGCACGCTGGCTTTAGTTTCTAAGTACTCCACAGTGAACGGTGGCGCTACTAAATTCAGTACCGTATATTTTCAAATTCTATTAACTCAATTTTAATCCCAGAGGATAAATATCCAAGTACGGTCATGATAATTAGATAGTAGGGATGAGTTCGTCAGCGTTCAGTTTGAAATCAAGTGGAGGGGTTATTTCTGGGGTACCGTGCAGTTCTGCGGCCCGACTGTACTTCTTATTGCAGTATACAATAGACAGACTCAAACTGACATTAATAAATACATGTCCACTGGATTCCTTGTTTCAAATATTTTTAGTTGCAATTACAGATAATGATGAAATAAAAAACTTTGTAAATGAACATAAAGATATAAATGCCTTGTTTAAAATGGTCTTTCCAGTTTTAAACAGTACAATAAAAACTAGAACATACACAATCAGAGCGAAATTTTTTTTTAGATTATTTAACCCTTAAACCGCACCCTGGGTGTGCGACACCCATATTCTAGCTTTTTACTCTAATATCTCGTTTAAATTCGTAAAAATTGAACATGTGTTGATATTGGACAGTACAATTGGTACTTAACTTCATGTTTTGTGAGAGAAATTAGTCTGCCAAGTGTCTTTGTGTATTTGATAACTTTATGAAGTTGACGGCGAAAAATTTCTGCTTGTCTGACACCCAGTTTTTGGTTTAGGGTAATTTCAGTAGTTTTAAAAAACTCTTTTTTAATTATTGAAATTAAATAAATCCTTATGAAACCTATTTTTCTTCAAAATAGATGTACTGAACTATATAAGATAATTTTTCCAAAAGATAATATCCTATTCCAGCTTGGAGAACACACTTAAAAGACCCTGGGTGTCGCACACCCAGTGTGCGGTTTAAGGATGGATTCGTAAGTGTGCGGTTTAAGGGTTAAGACCAAAAACCTAAGGAGGACACAATCATGGAACTGCAATGCGAGAGCAACGTTGTCTCGCTTGCCAACTTTTTGTTTAAAAATTTATCAAATTTTGAAGAAGTTTCGACCTGTCGTGCTGGATGCAAACCACACTTCAAATATCTTCCGAGTGTGACAATTTGTGGTAAAGAAATTGAAAAACCTCTGGGAATCGTGATAAAAGAACACTTAACTCTTCCTAACCTTCCGTGCAGACAATGTCAATGTGAAGGAATAGAGGATAACTCAATTCATAAAATCGGTAAGTATCCTGATAAGGGACCATTCATAATCTACGTTATCAATTTAGGCAAGAGAGGAGTTCAAAAATCTAAAAAAACGCATTTATTGCAATAGTAACGAGAGGGAGGGGGTTGTTTTACAACAACATTGAATTGAATTTCCTTTAGAAAGTATTTGTGACCCCATCTGAGAAAAGAGACCTTATGGCCAAAAAATCGATTTTTAGATTAGATATGAAAACAGGGTTCCTGCTAAATCTGGAAATCATTGAAATAGTATAGAATTTTTAAAAGGCTCCTGGAAATCATGGAAAAGGCCTGGAATTTTTAAAAGTTTCTAAATTTTTCCTGTTTTCCATTTTTTCTCTTCAATAATTTTATGTAAGCTGTAATTTTTAATTGCAGTCTTTTAAATTCGTGCGGGCATATAAAGTCTCGTTCGTGAGTCTACCTAGTGTTCGAGCCTAATAAAGTCACTAAATTTGATTGGCTTCAAAAGTTTCTATCTTTTCAAAAGTAAAGGTATGAGCGTACATTAAAGGATCAGATTTTATAAACACTGCCTAAATTGCTCAGATATGAAACCCATGTTTTTGTTCTGACATTTTATCACATCTTTTATCGGAATATAGTCATCTTTTCTGCTTTATTGAACTTCTCGTTTTATAAACAGAAGTTAAATTATGATAGAGTGTATAGAATAGTGTCAAATCTGAAAGTAAGTAACAAATTAATAATTTATACATTCTACTCGTATTCATTTAAAAATTTTAATGACAATATATCCGTTATATTTTTTTGTAATAATGCTATGTATATTAACCTCACATTTTTTGCAAACACATGTTTTGCAAAATGTTTCGTACAAATACTTGTACATATTTTTTCTTAAAAATTGTAAGTTGATTGATTATATTATTAAAAAAATATTTAAATTTCATTATACCTAATTCGATAATGAGAAAATTTTGTAATTGAATAATCTCCTAAAAATATTTCTTTTTCTACAGAAAAAATGAGTTTGAAGTGTCATTATCGTCCTGAATGGGAAAAAGAATTAGAGTTTATTAAATCTTTTTCTAATGGTAAATTTTTTGCTTACTGTAATTTATGCAGTAAACATATCGCCCTTAGTAATATGGGTTTATCTGCAATTAGGAGTCACGAAAAAAGTTCCAAGCATACAGGAAGCGCAAACTCAAAAAAAGTAGCTACAGAATTAGTCTTTTCGGTGTTTCTAATAATCAGGTAAATTTTTATTTTGTTAATTTTATTGAAATAATAATTGACAAAAAAATAAA
Source organism: Leptopilina heterotoma (assembly GCF_015476425.1). Lineage (NCBI taxonomy): Eukaryota > Metazoa > Arthropoda > Insecta > Hymenoptera > Figitidae > Leptopilina > Leptopilina heterotoma. The sequence continues at coordinate 1,101,613 of NW_025110870.1, read as the reverse complement.
CTATCATTTATGAACAAAAATTTTCTCATTTTAGGAAACTTTAGAGAAGCAACGTAAAGAAAATCCTCAGTTACTCAGTGCGTCAAAAATGCAAGAGAATACATCAAATAGAGAAAGTCATGTTATTTCAGAGACATCAGAAACACGTGTTCTAAACAAATATTTACTAAAAGATGATGTTACAAAAGCTGAAATTCTATGGTGTTTGCAGTGTACTCATAGCCATTTATCATTGCATGCAGCCGGAAATGTAACGCGTATATTTTTCAAAATGTTTCCTGACAGTAACATTGTTAAGCAAATCCAATTAGGACCAGATAAAGTGGCTTATGCAGTGACTTTTGGTTTAGGCCTCTATTTTCATAATAAAATTAGAAGAGACATTGATAATAGCAAGTTTTTTACTGTGCGCATCGACGAATCCCTTAATAAAGTGGCTCAAAAGCAACAAATGGACATTGCTATTCGTTTTTAGAGTGAGGATGCTGATGAAGTTCGAACTCATTATTATAGTTCTGCATTTCTTGAAAAAGGTACTGCCTCTCATTTGCTTGATGCTTTCAGAGCAGAAATTGAACCTCTGAATTTTCATCGTTTGACTCATGTATCTATGGATGGTCCAAACGTGAACTTTAAATTTCTCAAAGATTTGGATTCCTATATGATTTCGACAAATGATGTTGAAGATCCGAAATTACTTTTGATGGGCTCTTGTGGTTTGCACGTTGTCAACAATGGTTTTAAAGCTGGTATCGTTGCTACAGGATGGAATGTGGTTTTATTCCTAAAATCAATTTTCAATGTTTTTAAAGATGATCCTGCACGAAGAAGTGACTATTCGTCGTATTCGAATTCATCATTATTCCCGCTACAATATTCTTCTTCTACTATGTATAGATGGTTAGAAAATAGTGCTACCGCAGATAGAGCTTTAAAAACTTTGCCGTTTTTAAAAAAGTATGTTGAAGGTTTAAAAAAGGATAAAAAAGAACCAGACTGAATCAGGCGCGGATCCAGGGGGGCCACAGTGACATGCCCCCCCCCGAGAATTCAAACTTCCTGGAATTGTTTAAATAAAAATTTCATTCATAATAGGTCATCAAGCTAGCGTCTAGCAGATGGCCCCCCAAGAACCTTGTCTGGATCCGCCCCTGGACTCAATTAGTTACAGAATGCTTGTTGACGGTATCAATGACAAATTAATAAGAGCAAAATTAAAAATTTTTTCATACATATCAAATCTTATCGAGCCTTTTCTACGAGAATATCAAAACAATCATCCTTTTGCTCCTTTCCTCTACACTGATCTCACTCTAATAATGACTGATTTGATGTCCATTTTTATCAAAAAAGAAGTTCGGGAGAAATCAAATAATATTTACAATATTGACATTGAAAGTAATGATAATTACATTAAAACTCATAGTGTTAAACTTGGGTTTGCTGTTCAAGTTGAACTCAATAAACTTAATAAGACTGAAACTGACGTGTCGGATAAAGATAAACTACTTTTCAAAGGCCAATGTCGAACTATGGCAATAAAGTTTTGCCAAAAGTTGCTCGAAAAATCGCCTCTGAAATATAAACTTTGCAAGGGTATTACATTTTGCGATCCCCTGCTTCTTTATCAATTTAATGATTCTTGTCTCAAACGACTTCAACTTACTCTAGAAGAATTTCTAAAGAAAAACAGGATTTCCACAGGGGACTGCGATATTATTGAAAAAGATTTCAAAAAGCTGATTAAAAACCAAGTGTTAAAGAAATTTTTAAATCGTTTGATAGAAAAAAAGAACGTGTTGTTCATTTTTGGAGAGATATTTGGAATAATAATGAATGCACAAATGAATTAAAATGTTTTTTTAAGAATGTGTTCATTATTAGTCACGGTAATGCTTTTGTAGAACGAAGATTTTCTATAAATAAAGAATTTGTGATTGAAAACCAAAAATCAAAATCACTAATAGCACTGCGGAAAATTTATGATGGCATTCAAACAGTAGGTGGTGTAGAAAATATAGAAATTGATAAAGAAATGATCTCAAATTTTCGATCAGCAAGAAGGGCATACTCAGAAGCTTTCGAGAAAGAGAAGCTAATAAACAAGGAGAAAGAAGAACTAAAAGTGAGGAAGAGGAAAATTGTCGATGAGGTAGAGAATCTAAGATTAACGAAGAGGAAAATTCAATTGGAAAAGCAAAAAGAACTCGAAGCAGTTAATGACAAAATTCGCGAACTAGTCAAATTTCGATAAGTTAACTACTAATTATTTTAAAAAATGTTTATTTTATATTAAATAAAAAAAGAAGTGATAAAATCAGATGAACAATAAAGGCAAGCACATAAGCCCTAAAGTTATCTGATTTATAAAGACTTAAATGTCTACTGAGTTTATAGCAAGTTATCTAAAAATGTTATTCATATTTATTGACATTTTATCCTAAGCACAAGATAAGTGCTTTTGTTGTTAGATATGTAAACAATTGCGTGGTGATAACAGTTTTAAGGTTTACAAAATTTATAAAACAGTTGATTAAAATTGTTATTTGAAATATGGATTTTTATGGACTTTTTAGCATAAATACAAGATTTTAAGCACTACTGTAATTCGATGAGTATTAAGTACTCTTTATAATTTTTTTCTAATAAAACCATATTAAGTTCAACAATTTTTTATGACATCTAAATAATTTATTTATTTATAAATTTCATTACACTTATATTAGAAATTTTAAGATAATATATGTTTTATACGACGTGAAAATTAAATTTAAAATTCCACTGGAATTTTCTAAAAATTTGACCTGGAAGTCAAGGAAAAGGTGTGCAATTTTAAATTCAGATTTCTGTAGGAACCCTGGAAAAAAATACAAAACATATAACAAAAGAACAAAAAGAAGAAGACTCTTCACTAAGGTGGTCCAAAAATACATTGAAAAAAAAAAATCGGAATTTTAATGCTCTCATCCCCTAGGAATGTTCTATATGGAGAAAAAAATATTTAGAGGTCGCTTATTCCTTATTCCATGTAATTGCTAATTTGTTTAAACAAATTATTATTGCTTATTTACAACTTTTTATCTAATTGAGCTAAAAAGTTTCGATTTTTTCTCAATTTTGCAACTTTTCAGGCCGAATGTAACCAGTCACTATCAACTAACTAAGAATATTAATTTCACCAATTGTTTAAACAAATTACTATTGTTTAATTTTATCTTTTTATCAAATTGAGCTGCAGAGTAGCAATTTTTTTCTCAATTTGGTATTTTTCCAAGCCAAATGTAACTAGTTACTAACAACAATCTAAGAATTACAATTTTACCAATTGTTTAAACAAATTGTTATTTTAAATTTGAAGCTATCGCAGTAGTAATTTCAATGACGTAAATAAAAATTTTTGTACTTATCATTTTTATAATAATAAATTTATTGTTCACAATTTTTACTCGAAAATTAAGTCTTACATTAATTATTATCTCACAAAAAAATGTACAATTAAAAAAAAGTTGCAACTCTGTAGCTCATTTTAATAAAAAGATAAAATTAATCAATAGTAATTTGTTTAAACAATTGGTAAAATTAATATTCTTAGTTAGTTGATAGCGACTGGTTACATTCGGCCTGAAAAGTTTCAAAATTGAGAAAAAATCGAAACTCTTTAGCTCAATTTGATAAAAAGTTGTAAATAAACAATAATAATTTGTTTAAACAAATTAGCAATTACATGGAATAATGTTTAAAAATTAATATTTGTGTTATTTATTCATAATCTAGGAAAAAACTTTGATAAAAGTAATAAAAAATATTTTTTAACGATTTTTTTGTAATTTTGAAATTTATAGCGTTTTTTTGGGGTACTATAAAAAATAGTTAATTTAAAAAAATGATTGAATAAATAATTTAGCACTATTCTTTGAAGTCTTTTGGAGAGAAACAGAGTTTTCTGAATAAAAAATATTGATTTTCAAGGATTATATACCAATTCTACGAAAAAGTGTTTTTTCCCCATGCATTTTACATAGGAAACTTTGAGCGGTTTGAGCGACCTCTAAATATTTTTTTATTTTAAAAAAAAATAGGGGTATTTTTTTTTCTCCATATAGAACAATCGTAGGGGGTGAGAGCATTTAAATTCCGATTTTACTTTTTTTGGACCACCCTACTCTTCACTGTACGTTTACCTCCTTGTGGCTTGTGTCGGACTACATTTAAGAATGTTTAATGGCTAAAGAACGTATAAACTTTTAAAACAATCTAATCTTTCTCTGAAATTTTCATTGCTATATTTAATTCGGAATTTTGAATTTTTAAAATCTACCTTCATATTCGTTTTCAGCGACCCAAAAAATCCCCCGAGTAACAGGTTTTATGCAAATCCGATAAATTTTAAAAAAATAGCCGCCATTTTGGATCCGCTATTTTGAATTGTTGAAATCTGACTTGAGATTCGTTATCAGCGATCCCAAAACCCCCGTGTAACAAGTTTCAAATAAATCCGATCAATTTCAAAAATATCGACCGCCATATTGGATCTGCAATTTTGAATTTCTGAAATCTGACTTGAGATTCGTAATCAGCGACCCCAAAAATCCCCGAGGAACAAGTTTCAAGTGAATCTAAAGATTTTTTAGAAATTCGTCTGCCATATTGGATCCGTCATTTTGAATTTTTGAAAGCTGACATCATATTCGTAATCAGCGACCCCAAAAACCCCCGAGCAACAAGTTTCAAGTGAATCTGATGATTTTTTAGAAATTCGTCCGCCATATTGGTTCCGCCATTTTGAATTTTTGTAAACTGACATCATATTTGTAATCAGTGACCTAAAAAACATTCAGGTACTATTTGTCTTGAAGATAAAAGGAGAATTAAAAAAAAGTCCACAGACTGTTAATTTTGGGGAAAAAAATTCTTTTGTCGCCATTTTGGATCCGCCATCTTGAAATTTTTAAATATATGGTCTATAACTTTGAAGCTTAGATATTGTGGACGCGATATTTTATGGTAAAGAATTTTTCTGGTTACTGCTAACATGAAATAAAAAATCATTTTTGAATCAAAAATGTAAAAAATTTGGATAATTAAGGGGCACACCTAGTGTGAGTGACTGAAAAAAAATTTCTAAAAATCGACGATTTTTAGAAATTTTTTTTAAGGAAATTATTGCATCTAATTTTTTTTAAAGTTTTGTACATGTATATTTGTATAAATAGTAAACATTTTGTAATTTTTGCAAAGAAAAATATCTTTTTTTTAAAGAGTTATTCGCTATATAAAAAACCAGTTTCTCCACTGCTACAGTTATTGCGGCCTTCTGAGTGACTGAAATCAAAAAAACCAAAAAGATTATTAAACTAGAAGATATTTGCCGTACTATGAGGCTCCAGTTTTTTTTTTTGATGAAAAATAAAATTTTGGGATGCCAAAAACTATCGAATTTTTTAGTCGAAATTTATAATTTTTTTTTCAAAACTCCAACATTTTTTTGAAATTCAATATTTTTTCCATCCGAGGGTCATAGTACGCAAATGTCTTCTAGTTTAATAATCTTTTTGGTTTTTTTGATTTCAGTCACTCAGAAGGCCGCAATCACTGCAGCAGTGGGACAACTTTTTTTACACTTGCGAGATGGGACATAACTTTTAAAAAAATATGTATTTTTCTTTACAAAAATAAAAAATTAATAACTAATTTATAGACAAATAAAGGTAAAAAAAATTGAAAACATTTGACGCAATGCATTCTTCAAAAAAAATTCCTAAAAATCACCGTTTTTTTAGGCGCTAACACTAGGTGTGCCCCTTAACGTTGAAAATTATTCAAAAAAGCGTCTGTCCCGGCGTTAAAGCGTTAAAAAGAATGAAAAATTAGTAATGTAGTTTATGGATGGCTCCAAATAAGTTTTAAATGCTCAACGTTTTACTTTAATAAAATTCAAGTAAAACAATTCAAAAATAATTTTTTTTAATTATATATAAAATTAAAATTGTTGTATTGTCGAAAAAAGTATTGACAACAGAATGTCTTACTAGTAAATAAGTTCGTTAAATTTGACTCTACAATTTACAGTGTGTTATTATTCTATTCACTTACTTGTACTGTACATATAGATAAATAATTGTTTCACTATATGAAATTTGAGAGGCTGATAGTAAAAGTGATTTAGAAAAATAATGTGAGCGATAATGGAATAAGTGACTTGGAAGCAATAATATAGTTAATCCTTCTTTTCCAATTGATAATAGTTTCTAAACATTAATGTAATTAATTTATAGAGACATTACACAATCTTTTTAACCCGATTTGATATAGTCACTTTTTGTACTTATGCACCTGTCATTATTATAAACCACATTTACTATACGCCTCACACTTATAGATCCAATTATTAATTTATTATCTAATTCCAAATAATTTTTTATAACTAAAACTAAAATTTTCATTCTAAAGCACATTGTAACATTTAACCTACCAACTCAATATACCACCATCCATAAATATTGAAAAATTTCTTGTAAAATATATCGGATATCCTATATAAGAAATCTCTAAACGAAAATCTCTCGAAATATCTCGAAGTATAGTAACGCCTATCTCATTGGTTGCTTTCACTCGTGAGCTATACTCAATTGGCTGAATTCATATTTTCTATCTTTGTCTTTTAAACACTTGAAATAGAGAGGTTCATTCACTATACGAACATATACTTACACATTAAAATAAAAGTAGTGTGCGTAAGAGGACTATATTCCCTTTACCCAAATCTTTTTCATCATCTTCGTCTTTTAAGTACTTAAAAAAATAGTCTTAATCTATTTTGGAAATACGTTCGTGAAAATCGTTATCTTAATTAACGCGATTCCTTTAGATATATTATTATTGACGTAATAAAGTGATTTAATCCAATTAAATAAATTATAAATTAATAAATTATTATTGATAAGGAATTATTTGGATAAATATAATTGTTAAATAAATTTAATTAAATTAATTTTTAAATAATTAAGTTTTATATATTTAATTTATTTAAATAATATTAATATTTAATTTATTCTAATATAAAATTGTTAAAATTAAATGTTAGAAAATGTTATGAAAGATTAAATTCAATATAAAAATTTTACTAATGTCTTTCATTGCAGATAATAAAACGTAAATTTATCTGCTTCATCTAAGAAGTGTGTATTATCTATAAATTTAAAAAGATTAATTCTAAAAGAAATTATTAAAGAAATACATAAACCAACAGAGAAAAGATGGTCAGAAGAAACTGACAACATTAATAATAAATAAAAGTGTTTGGCTATTAAAAGAATTTTATTATTATATAACGTTTTGAAATTTATTTATTTATTTATTTATTTATTTATTTAACACTTGTTTATAACACAATCATGTGCATACAAGGGAGATTCGCAGAATACAATATAAAATTACAATAAGCCTATAAAATGAGAGAAAATAAAACTTATACAATTAATCTATCTAAGCGGTCATTCAATACCGAAGTCAAAGCGACAACAAAACGCTTGATTAAGGCTCGGTTTACAGAGGATAAAATATCCAACCATACATCAATGTCAGAGCGATCCCGTGAAACGTCCCTAAAAACCGATTCAAACATATGCCCGCAAGTAGGGCAGGAAGCTAAAATGTGGAACAAGCCATCAGCTTCTAAACAGCAAAAGGCGCAAATAGCATCAGGGTGGAAAGAGAGCCGTCTTTTATTAAAAATTATTCTGCAGACATGACGATTCATAAGCCTACATTGTGCAAATACTTTCTTAAAAAATAAAGGCATAAACAGTGTTAGGTATCTCTGTGTTCCTCGCTGCAATGACAAATTAGGGTAAATGGGTAAGCTCTTAGAGTTCCCCAAGGAAATCATATCCCGATTCCGGATAAATGTCTCATAAGAATCGAGTATTACTACCTCGTTAAGGACGAAAGATTGAGGAGACATACCGTTCCAAAAATCCAAGAGACCACCCGGTTCAAAAAGAAATAGCCTCAACTGGTTTACCCAATTCAACTTGTATGACGGGTTGCGCTCACTCAAAATTAACAATCTCTTATAACACATCCTGGGATACCTTGAATTATCCATTGCCGAAATCTTATTTATCCAGGATATGCAGAACTTAAAAACCCTAAGGGCAAGGTGAGAGCTACCCGTCTCAAGTCTCACTGCGTAATTAGGAGTGCATACCGGCATAAACAATTCTGGAGGAAGGCGAAAAGTTGGCAACTTTGCAGCAGCTCAACGCCGAGCTCACTCTTTTCCTAGACAACTTACACTCCATATCCATCCAGGGCTTAACTTTAATACAATTATTTTTGGGAAACTTAGAAAACATATTCAAATTTAAAGCAACATCCCAAATCGAAGAAACAAATAGCGAATTAATTGCATCTATATCTTTGTTGACCATAGCCACCTCCTCTCTGTAAGCCATATTATTTGCAAACAAGTCAGCTTTATCGTTAGAAAAGAATAACCTAACCGAATTCACATTTACGACAGGACGAGAAAACAAGGATAAATTTAAAATCACCGGAAAATGATCCGAGGAGGTGGCCAGGTGCAAAACTTGTAAACTCCGAATAAAGGGGAGGGAGGCAGAAGAGACCCAAACCAGATCAATCACACTTGTACTGTTTGAGTTTAAGAAAGTGCAATCAGCCGGAATATCCCCCAAGCAGCGCCCATTTAAAAGAACTAATCCGTTAGATTCAAAAAAGTTTAAAATTGTTTTGCCTCTAGAATTTAGCACATGGTCCGAGGAAAACCTCTCAAAAAAAACATTGTCAATACCATAAAAAACGTGCGGATCCAACTGGTTCCGATCTGCCACCCTACAGTTAAAATCACCCCCTACAATCAGCGGGGAATCACCAAAATCATTAAGAAGAACATTACAATTATAATTAAAATCCTCCAAAAAAGGAGCCAAATCCGCATTCGGAGCAATGTAAATTAGGGCCAGCATAAAATAAGTCTTATTTGCGATTGAGAAAACTCTTACAAAAATTTGATCAGGCATAACAGAAATAGCAGAGACCGTGTACAGACATGGGTTAAAAGCTATAAGCAAACCTCCCCTGGCTCTGCCGCGGCTGTAGATCCTTTCTGCCGGGGCATGGACGAATTCGTAACCACTATTAACAAAATCCTTGACTACAGTAGATTCATTCCAGGTTTCACACAAACACAGGATATCGTGATTGTTGACAAAGTCCCTGATATCGTGTAAGTTGCTCATGCCGTGAATATTCCAGAAGAAAACCCTGCCGAGGCCTTCCTCCACGAAGGCAAAGGAAGACGAATCCACGGTATTTCGTTGCTATTCCAAACCATCAGTTTTCAGTTTCTTGTTTGCCAAACGGCTAGAATCCAGTGACTCTCTGGGAGACAAAAAACTGTCCATCAAATTAGATCCCAGAAGGTCCTTCTTCTCCTTGGTAGAACCCGCAGGACGACCCCTCTTATTCTTTCTCAAGGAGGAAGGATCATTAGAGGCAACAGCTGCCTCCTGCTGAAGGTTGTCCTCTTGCACCCTACCACTCCGAGTCACAGAAACGTCCTCCTCAATCAGCACAATTTTATTGTTTACAATCTTTGCTTTAGTCCCCAATGCATTCAATTCCAGAATTTTCTTCAAAAGATCACGGCGGTGTTCTCTCTCTTCTGGAGTGCGGTCGTTAGAAATAAAAAGATTTCTGCTCTTTAGTGCACTCAACTTTGAGAAAACAGATTTCACCCAACGTACTGCAATAAAACTTATTAAAACAGGACGTTTGCCTTTAATTTTTCCGAGACGATAAATATCTGCTATAGCTAAATCTGGAATATTTAATCCAATTTCCTTAAATAAAAGTTCGATTGACTGAAAAAGCATACTGTTTACTTGGTCAGAATCCTCCAAGTTAAATAAAATAATATTTTTGTTGCGATGAAAATTATCGAAACGAGTGAAATTATTTTGAACAGAGAGTATGCGTGATTCATGGTCATCAAGTCTCTTTACACACGATTCTAACACACTGTTAGTTGCCCGTATCTCTGTCTTTAATTCCGAGTGAGAAACTGATAGTTCGTTAAGTTTGGAAAACAATTGGTTCCACCTCTCTTCGTCCGCCTTGGGAGACATTATAATAGAAATAGTAATACAATGCCAAGGAAAGAAAAACCAACGAACCAAAATTCAACGGAAAATGCAGCAAAAAAGGGCAGACACTTTAAAACATTAATCCAACCCAAAGCACAAAAGTTACAAATGATGTGTGCAGTCAAAATGCATTGATTTGAGACAGAGCAAAACAAAACACAAATCACAACACAAAGAGTTTAAAGAGCCATAGCAAACACGACCGCACTCAACGACAGTTCAAGCGAAACTCCACGTTTTGAAATTAATAATAATTATATTATTGATTTAAAATAAAATATACACTACTGTCAGAAATTGTCGGTACGAACGACGGGCGAGCTAAGAAAAATTGCTGCTGAAATTAAATTAACATAGTTTATTGTTACAAAATGATAGAAACTTGGTTCTTAAATTGTTTGAAAGCCTATTAAATTCCTTCGACTGATATATAAATAAATATTATTTTATATTTTTCAGAGATTTTATCACCTAAGATATTTAAAAAAAATTGATTAATTTTTCAATTTTCGTGTAATATGTTTGTGTGGCTGCACAGTCTAGAAAAATGGGGAGCAAAATTAAAAACTCTTATAATATATAACATAATCATTATAGTCTCAGCTTTTATTTAAGTCTTTGAAATTTAAAATTTATTCAACAGTTTTTAAAATATCTAAAAAATGTCCAAGTATGTTTTTCTAAAATTTGATTTGATTCCGAATCCTCTAAACTGAATGCATATTTTCCTCTTATATATGGTATAAAAATTAATACTCTTCACTTTAGAGGATTTTTCTCTCGCATTTTATTTAATAATTACGATTATGAACTTATGAAGGAAAGTTCAATTTTTCTGACATTTGAACATCAAAAAATTGTTTTGTTCTATTATTAACCACCAAAGAATAAAAATAATATACAATAAATTGGAATATTTTCCTTTGGAGAAGAAAACTTTAGAGGATATTAGAAGAGGGTATTTTCTTTCACTATGAGATTACTCTTTTTAGGGTGCACGAAATTAGAAAAATTAATCAATTTTTTTCAAAATGTCTTAGGAGATAAATCTCTCAAAAATAGATATTTTCTATATATTGGGATTAAACTTATAAACTAATTTCAATTACAAAATCATCTAAAATTATTTTTGTATTTGAATTAAGTATAACGAGAACGATCGCGCGCTGCCGCGCGCCCGTTTTTTCTCTTGCATTTTTATTCTTTAAATTACAGTCTTTTGTTTGTTAAGGTATCAATTTGAGTGACAGTTTCTGATAATAGGAATTTTTAAATATTATTCAATTTAATAAAATAATAGCCTATGTTGTGCGTAAAACAATTTTTTATACCTTTACAATTCTAGTTCTGTTTTTATCTGTTTCTAAATGTATCATTTCTAAAGTTTATGGTTTTGATAAAAAAAACAACACTTTTCTTTGCTTAAAGAAAAGCGTATATTTCAAGAATGGCACATTTTATAAAAAGTTTTGTACGATGAAGTTATAGAAAACCTTTTTATAATCAAAGTAATCTATTTGTTAATTAAATTTTGTAACATTTAAAATCTTCCATAGTAAATTTATATTTTAAAAAATAGTGATGAAAGAAAAACGTTACTAAATAAACAATTTTTAACTATTTTTCACTTAGCTAGCAAAAAACATCTCTACTGTCAAAGAAAGCCATAAACAGAGGATATTAAATTTAAAATTTACTTTTGTTTCTTAAAATCGTTCCTACTTTTGCTATAAAAAAGATATATAAGTGTGGTTTCTGTAAATATTATACAAAAAATGTAAGTACTCCGTCATTCCGAAGAAAATAATTTATTTCAATATATGCTTTTCTATAAGATTCATGGGATGCAAAATTTCGTTAATAATCTTGAGAAATATTATCTTTAAACTTTTTTCAAAGTTAATTTGGATGAACTGGTTGGCAGTACATTAAAATACGTACAAATAAGTGTCTTAATTATCTGAAGTTTGAACTATTATTTGAAATTAGGAAATTAAAACGTCTTTGACCAATTGATAAGAAAGAAACGTGTAAAGAAATCTTACGTGTGAATCTTATTACAAAAAAATGACGTAATTTACCAATAAGAAGCGTCGAAGAAAGTCTTACGCGTAAAGACAGCCATACTGAGACACACTCCTTTTTTAAGAAAACAAATATATAACGACTCAGACATTTTTATAGAAAAAATATTTACTTTTATTTCAATAATTCAGTGTAAACATAATTCTTGATTAGTAAATTAGGTCTTTGATTTCCTAAATATATAATTAATGATTCCCAAGATTTAACTCGTGAAAATGCAACATATACTTGCCCATGATTAAATACATTTTTACGAAGGTTTACACCAATCTTGTCAAAAGTTTGTCCTTGGCTTTTATTTATTCTTATTGCAAATGCTAATTTTATAGGAAATTGCCGTCGTTTGAAAGTAAAAGGATAAATATCCTCACAATACAGCGTAATACGATTTATAAATACAATATCTCCAACCTTATCACCTGTTAAAATACGACAACGTAGCAGATTGTTTGATAGTTCTAATACCTGCATTCGCGTTCCATTACATAAACCTTCATTAATACTAAGATTTCGAAGTAGCATGACAATACAATTGGCTCTTAATCGTAATTCATAAGGCGGGAAATTTGATGGATTTAAAGTATTTAAATACTCTGGTAAAATAGCATCATTTATACTTCCATTATCACAATTTTCGGTACTATCAACACTTGTATAAATTCGCTCACTTTTATTATCAAACAGTTCGAGTACCTTGTTGTTAATTTCATCAACATCAACATTTCGAGCAGACAATATTGCTACTTTTGCTAAATCATCGTATTTATTATTGATAATTAATTCTCCAAATATTTTATGAATGATATCACCATTTTCTACACATTGCTCTGGTGCTAGTATATTATTATCATTATCATTTAAAGTACCATTTCCAACTGATAATAAATATTCTGAAAATTCTTTTTCACCAAGTAAAGTTCTCATATTTTCTGTTAATGATATCACCTTAAAATGACTCCATAATGTGCTAGATTTAATAGATAAATTAACTAATTTGCTTCTAGTAGCATTAACTTTAACAGGCAATAATTGTCTAAAATCACCACCCAAAAGCATAGTTTTTCCACCAAATGGCATATCAACATTCATAAAATCGCGTAATGTTCTATCAATTAATTCCATAGCATATCTTGGCGCCATTGGAGCTTCATCCCAAATAAAGACATCAACCTCTTTCAAAAATGTAGCTTCCTTAGATTGACTTTTAATATTTGATGTAGAATCATAGAACAATGGAACAGGCATCCCAAATGTTTTATGTACAGTTTTACCACGGGGAAGTAATATTGCGGCAATGCCTGTAAATGCCATAGTACAAACACATTTTCCTTTACTTCTTAACAAATAGTATAAAGTTGTATAAACAAAAGTTTTTCCGGATCCACCTGGTCCATCAATGTAATAACATGAAGAAGATGGTATTCTTTTATCTTGAATAACTACATTTAATACTTTATCAACAATATCCTTCTGTTTGGAATTCAGTTTCACATATTGCATTTCACCAATCTCTTTATGTTGTTGCAATGACATTTCGTTGTTCGCTTGATTTTCTGTTTCAATACTTATTTCATTTAACTGTATCATTTCAGGAAAATTGCGAATATTTGATCCTTCATGCAACAGAAAATTAATTATATCATTATATGCTCTTTTATGAGCTTCATTAGATGGATAATGTTTCTGATAATCTTTAGACATAGCCTCTTTAAACTTTTCCCAAAGTTCGTTTGGATGAACTGGATGGCAATAAATTAAAATACGCACAAATAAACGTCTTAATTGTTGTTGATATACTTCTCCTTCTGTCAAAGCACGTTCCCATTCTCCATCATCTTCAATAAGGCTTAATGCTAAACATGCACTACGAAAAATGTCATGTACAATATTGTTGACAGTTCGCAGATGATCATAACTTGTAGCGCCTTTAACTACTATTAAAAGTAATCTAAGATGAAACAGTTTTGATTGACTGAGCGAAATTGAATACATCCGTCCAATGACATTAAATGACCCTTTACGCTTCACCCATTTTAATGCATTTTCACCACGTTCTTTCTTAAAAACATAATAACATGGAATTTCTGCATATGTATATTGTCTAGCTTGTGGATCACGCCTATTTAAATCGAAATATTCTAATAACATAGTCCGTTTCTGTAAAGCTTCATTTATAGCATCATCATTTGCTTCTTCACTAATGGTTACAGTATGACGATTAATTAAATGAACAGGTAATCGGAGAATAGAATGACTTTTACTCTGTATTTTCTCGCTTTTTTGTCGATATTTTTTTTGATAAGCAGCTTTTTTTTGACGTTTTATGATTTTATATTTTTCCTCTTCTTCAGGAAAATGAACCATAGCTCTTTTTTCTCCTTGCTTCTCAGTTATTATTAATCTTGTATCTTTCATTCCATTGCTTGAATCAATAGAAATATTATTAACATAATTTGCTGGAATTAAAGGCAAATCTTCTAAACAACTATCAACAAAATTTTTTTTACAAACATTGCTGGTTCAATTCAACGATGATAAATTATTGTCAACAATTTTATTTTCTTCATTTTGGAAACTTTTTTCTCTAGCTCGATTCCTAAGAAGACACTCCCAATTACATTCAACAGTCATAGTTCTAATATTAGTCGACCTTACTGACGGAAATTTACTTAAACGATTGTTTTTTAACTTTAACATTAAATGATTTATCATGATATAATAATAGTAATTGACAGAGTGAGGCATAATATTAAAAAATATCGATGTTGCGAATGCTATTGCATATATTCCACAAGCAAGACTATTGTTTGGTTGTTGATCAACAGTTGTGAAAACTACTGGAGGTTTAAAAGGATATAATCTACTTAAATATTTCCTTTGATCTTCATTTAAACATCCTTCATTAAGACTATCATAAATATAAAGTCTCATTCCATCATAATAAGTGCAAATCCAATGACCTTTCTTGATAGGTCCACTAAAAAGTATTTGAATATGCTTTTTACCTTTTTCAATCGGACTAATAAATTCAAGCGTATAAAAATACAAACTGCTTTGCATGCTAAAAGCAGAATTTGATTTCCTTCTCAATAATTTTTCGAATTCATCAATATGAGTATCATTTAACATTCCTCCTTCAGTACATATAATATTAAAATCTGTTACACTTAAATTAACAGTTCCTTCTTTGTTCGACATGATTTCTTTCAATTTATTGAAAAGATATCGCTTCTAAAAAATAGTTTTTCATATAATTAATTAATTCAGAACACATGTAAATAATGTTACTATTGTCACATTTAACAGTAACTGGAATTTTTATCTTATCCTTTCTTATTGAAGATTATTAAGAATGTAAAGAATGTATCTTCATCTATTAATATTATTAATATTATTAAATATAAGTATATTTTTGGTAAATTTTTCTGTTTTGTATCTGTTTTGTATCTGTTAATCTAGTATCTGTTAATAGAGTATCTGTTAATCTAGTACCTCTTGACTAAATCTCTGTTTATCAAGTATCTGGTATCTCGTAATCACATGTTATTTTTAGTACATCTTTAATATTCATAAAGTTTTTTCCAAAATAATAACTAACTACCAAAATGTTAAAAAACAAAATGTTAAAAAATCAATAATTAAGATGTAAAAAAACAAATATTAATCAATATTAAATAATAATTATTACCACTATAATATAATTATGTACAAACATCAGAATTTAAAAGATCAATATTCTACATTTAGAAATCAAAATAACAGGCAAATGTCCTTTATTCGGATTAAACTTTAACTTTAATAAAATTAATGTATCCTTTAAACTTTAACTTTAAAACTTTAACTTTAATTAAATTAATGTATTTAACTTTAACCTTTAACTTTAATTAATAAAATTAATTAAATCCTTTAAATTAATAAATCAAATAATTCACACATTATATTTACAAACTCTTCCTAATAAATATATATACAAATAATATTAACAAAAAATTTAATTTGTATTTACATGTATTTTAATTTTAATACTTACGTACGTAACGTATGCAATGTACTTTAACTTTTTTCAAATGTACAAAAAAATTGCAACTTTTTTCAAATGTACAAAAAAACAAAACCACAAAATTCACAATCAACACTTTCAGAAAAAAATCACTTAGCAAATAACAGCCAATACTTCTTATCGAAACGATACACTTGTCACACTTTGCAAATGGCTGACAGTTGCTGACACTTGTAATATTTTGTAATTTTTCATACCAACCAAAAAAAATTATGCGTTTCACACTGAGGTGAGGTTACGTAGCGAACAAACAATTGTTTGGAAAAAAAGATGCGCGCGCAACAATTTTGAAGCGTCTAAAATGAATCATAAAATTAAATATATTTTATTATTAAAAAACTTTTCATTTATTACAAACCAAATCATAAATAAAAATGATTTTTATCTTAAACTACTTTTGGTTAACTTTTAGTTAATAAATAAATTTTAATTAATTTATTTTAATTTTTATTTTAAAAAAGAGAAAAACGAAAATTTAAAAGTGTGAGGTCACCATCATTATAAAATTCAGCCAATGAAGAACACTCATTATAAAATCAGCCAAAAATCAGCCAATGAGAAAAAAGTTCTACACTTGAAGTTAGCTGCTTTGACATCAGTAAGTAATGTCGTCTCGATTATATCCAATTAAAATAAAGGATTTTGAATTTTATCCAATCAAAATAAAGGAATAAAGGATTTTGAAAAAATAGCCAATCAAGAAAAAGTTCTACACTTGAAGTTAGTCGATCTTGCGCACCTCGTTTTTAAGAAAGGATGTTTTCTTAGTGAAGTAGCTATCATTTTCCAATAATAAACTATGTTAATTTAATTTCAGCAGCAATTTTTCTTAGCTCGCCCGTCGTTCGTGCTGACAAATTCTGACGGTATATTGTATTTTAAAATTTATTTATTATTAATTTTTTTATTATCCTACAATTTTTTGTTATAAATAAAATTATATTTATATTATAAAAAAGTTTAATAATAAATAATATATAAATAATTAATATATTAATATATAATCCTGACTTCCCTGTCCAGCGGTCAGGGAAGTCAGGGAATTTTAATCAAAATCAGGAATTTTTTTTTAAATTGCATAAGAAATAGATTTTTTTTTAAATTTTCAGCCGACCAGATACTTGAATGGGTAAATCACTTTCGTTTATTGGTTCTCTTTCATTTTTGAAATCATCATCAAAAGGCTTTTCTAATTTGGAAAACTTTGTGAAAATGATTTTAATTTTATCTCATGCGGGAACGCGGCTTTAGATCGTGGTTTTTCAATAAACAAATAATTAGATTATTTTATCTTTGTCTTTTTTAGATTTTATGTGTGTAATATTTTGTTTACAACAAAAGAAGGTTTATAATGATGGTAAATAAAGTGTTTAAGTTCACTATCATAAAATTACGTTAATATTTACCAGCTCACATAATTTTTTTTGTTAAAGATTTGTTATAAAAAAGGGAAGGGAAGAGTCAAGGGAAAGTCAGGAAATTTTTTTCTTAGTACTTGCAGGACACCCTGAATTAATTATAAAATAAATGTATATATGTATTTTATAAGTAAATAAAATTTATTTTTGAATAAATACCAAGAACCGTTTCGAAATTTTAGTTTCGTTTTTGTTACGGCCGAACTCCGTAACTTTTTATATTGTTAATAACTTTTTTAATTATATTTAAAACTAAAATTACATACAACAATTATACGCAACATGAGATTTTGTTAACACATCTTAAACATTTACACAAATAACCCTTTGTAAACTCACAAAAGGAACATTCTTTTATTTTGGTACTTTGAAACAAGTTGTCAAAAACAAACATCCAAAGTAATAAAATAATATTTTATAATAATGCACAATTCAAGGATAGAAATCTAAAATAAATTGTAAAATTCCTTTATTTATTCTTTTTCTATTCTGAAGAGTTTATTAACTTTGCTTTTGAGAAATAGTTAAGAAATACTAAAATATGTCAATTGCCCAATATAAGGAGTGGTGCATTTAAGTCACTGAACTTGGATCACGCCACTGCCTAAATCTGCAAGCTTGCAGAATTGGCTTGACAACAGTCAAGTGCAATAAACTTAACAAACGATTTCCCCACTAAATCGTCTTTCAATAAAATTGATTGACACTGGGAAATCTGGGCAGTTTAAGCCAGGCCGTTGTAGCCGGCAGTTAGCCCGGGCAGTTTAGGCCCGCAGTTTTAGTCCAGGCCATTGTAGCCTGAAGTTCAAGTTCGGCAATTTGGCCGAGTAGATCGTGTAGATCAGATAAAGTTCATATCCCTGAAGAAGGGAATTTTCTCAAAAAAGTAAAGGAATAAAAGTTTAGATAGAAAGTGAATAATCACAGTAATCGCGCATATTAATTAAAGATTGAAGTTGAGTAAAAGAAATATATCATATTTAAATTGAAAACAAGTGGTTAAAATAATTATCTAAAAAGAAGCTAAAACAAAATCAAGTAAAAAAATAAAGTGAAAGAAATAATATCAGAAAATTAATCGAAGAGAAAAATAAGTATTTAATTAAAAATCAAAGACAGCAAAAAGAATAAATTCATAATAAAGGAATATTTAAATCTTGAAACAACTTTGTTCAATTAGTTTTCACGTCCTTAAATTGTGTAATTCAAAAGTTCGCGTCTAAAAAGCTCCTAGTGAAATATCGATCTAGTGATCCTAGATCTGGTATTTCCGAATTTCCGGGAAAAGCTTACGTAAGAAATATTGAGAAAAACCAAGAAGATTAACATTGGAATGAAGTGACTAGTAAGCAGAATTGTCCAGTTGTGAGTATTGTATTTTGTTACACACCACACACATACTACTCTTATTACACACACTACACTTTCTTTCATTCAGAAGGACAGAAAGTAGATATTTCATGTATTAGGGATTTTTGGGATTTAATATACTTAACGTTTGTCTAAAATATATTGTTTCTATTTAATTTAAAATACCTTATAAAACTATCCTATCTTCTCCAAATTCAAGGAGTAGGGTTCTCAACCTCTTAGTTGAATTAATAACTAAGTAGAGGGGGAATTTACTACCTATACGATTTTCGTCCGAAGGACACGTAAGTTGAAGTTTTTAAAAATTAATATTTACAAATTAAATAAATTTCTAAAATCCTACTTTAACAGTTTTAGTTCCTGATTTTCAGTTTCCGTCATTTTTAACTGATTTTCAGTTTAATTCCACTGATTTAAATCGCGAGAATAAAGTCACTGATTCTTAGTCAAATTTCACTAATCTTAAGTAGGAATTTCACTGATTCTGATTTAGAGAGTAAATTTCAATAAAATTAGGCCTAATTTTTGATGATTTTGTTCGTATTACTTCATGTAATAAATGTTTTTTATAATAAACAAAATATGATCATTTATTTTATATAAATATGTCTATTTTTTATAAATTATGTTTAATTATTTGATTTTTTAATTATGTTTTGAAAATTAATTTTTCATCGTCAAACTCGAAACACTGTTGGCGTGCGCTTGCGCGCGCAATTTGTCGTCTAGTTGAATAAAGAATAACATGATACAAAAATGACATAAGTTCTACATAGAGAATATTAGGTGTTACATGACTTGTATGAAACTGTGTTCTTAATTTAATAAAGTCAAATTTAGTTGCTTTTGATATTGTGTATATACAATTATAAATTCTTTAAAATTTAATAGAAAATTTTTTTCTGAAAAGTGTTTAAAAAACTGTTTTTTTAATAACAATTAACATTTTTTGAAAATATCTTACTTCTAATACTTGCACCTGAATAAATATAGTCAAATTTTAATGGTTTGCAACTATTAAAAAAAATCCTATGTAGAATATTAGAATGTACAAAATATTTTGTTCATAACGCGGTGCTAAAAAGGGCACTTTTTTGCACCTTGTTATGAAAAATATCGTTCGTAACTAATGCTAACAGTTGCCAATTTTTGAACGAGCACTTTTTTTGGAACAAACTCGTTTAAAAATTGGCAACTGCTCGCACTCGTTACGAAATATACTATTTTAAAAAGAAATGCGTGGTTATTCTATGGTAAAAAAACAACAAACTTTTACATGCAACTATTGTTGGTATCTTTTGATCATAACTAGTTATAAAAACTGTTTTGTTATGTTCACATAAACATAGCGCGATTTAAAAAAATAGTCTGCATTTAAAAACATTAAAAACTTTTTAAAATATTCATTCTGAAGAACACCAAAACAGTAAAAAGAAAGGGAATTTTAAGTAACGTAAGCAACGGACTTTTTTATACACATTTTCAAAAAATTGTTAAAAAATGTATTTAAAAAAGCATTTGATTTTGTCGATCAAGATTTAAAATTGTTAAAACAAATTTGCATTTAAAGTGAGCAAGAAACTAAACAAAAAATTTTTTTTAACAAGTAAAAAAAATTTAACTATAACTTTTAGCTAGACTCTTGACGTTAGACTAACTTAGTAACAAACTGATGAGTACAATTTTGACGTTGCAAATTTATATAGTTCAAACAAATATTACATTAAATAGAATTAAGAAAATTATCAAAAAATTCAATTTCGACAAAAGTGACAAATATTTAAATATTCATTTTAGCTAGGATTTTGTCTTTGCAAATTTAAATTGTTTAAACAAATAATTTTATTAAATAAAATCGAGAAAATTATTAAAAAATTGAATTTCGACAAAAGTGACAAATATTTGACAATTATTTTTAGCTAGGATTCTGTCGATGGACTAATTTAAATTGTTTAAACAAAGATTAATTCAATAAGATTGAAAAAAATATTAAGAAAATAAATTTCGACAAAAGTAACCAATATTCGACAATTATTTTTATCTAGGATATTGTCAATGGACTAATTTAAATTGTTTAAACAAAGATAAATCAAATAGAATTGAAAAAATTTTTAAGAAAATAAATTTCAACAAAAGTGTGACAATTAATTTAAATTAGAATTTTGTCGCTGAACTTATTTAGTTACTAACTAATGAATTTGATTTTGTTGTAACAGGTTAATATTGGGGGAAACTTAGCAAAAATAATATTTTTGTCGAAAGTATTAATTTTAAAAAAAATAATTTTGAGCTAGGAATTTGTCTTTAGTCTTATTTAGTTATTAAATTAAAAATTTAATTTTGTCGTTAAAGATTTAAATTGTTTAAACAATTTTTTATTCAAAATGTAAGGGAAATTTAACGAAATAGAGATTTTTTCGAAAGTATTAATTTTTAAAAAAATAATTTTGAGCTAAGAATTTGTCGTTAGACTTATTTAGTTATTAAATTATAAATTTAATTCTGTCGTTAAAAATTTAAATTGTTTAAACAATTTTTTATTCAAAATGTGAGGGAAATTTAGCGAAATAGAGTTTTTTTTCGAAAGTATTAATTTTAAAAAAAATAATTTTGAGCTAGGAATTTGTCGTTAGCCTTATTTAGTTATTAAAATATAAAATTGATTTTGTCGTTAAAGATTGAAATTGTTTTAACAATTTTTATTTAAAATGTGAGGGAAATTTAGCGAAATAGAGTTTTTTCGAAAGTAATCATTTTTTAAAAAATAATTTTAAGATAGGAATTTGTCGTTAGCCTTATTTTGTTATTAAATGATAAACTAATTTTTTTCGTTAAAGATTTAAATTGTTTAAACAATTTTTAATTCAAAATGTGAGGGAAATTTAGCGAAATAGAGTTTTTTTCGAAAGTATTAATTTTTAAAAAAATATTTTTGAGCTAGGAATTTGTCGTTAGCCTTATTTACTTATTAAATTATAAAATTGATTTTGTCGTTAAAGATTTAAACTGTTTTAACAATTTTTGATTCAAAATGTGAGGGAAATTTAGCGAAAAATTTTTTTTTCGAAAGTATTAATTTAAAAAAAAATAATTTTGAGCTATGAATTTGTCGTTAGCCTTATTTAGTTATTAAATTATAAAATTGATTTTGTCGTTAAAGATTTAAATTATTTATACAAATTTTTATTCACAATGTGAGGAAAATTTAGCGAAATAAATTTTTTGTCGAAAGTATTAATTTTGAAAAAAATAATTTTGAGCTAGGAATTTGTCGTTA
The DNA here is from genome assembly GCF_015476425.1 of Leptopilina heterotoma. Taxonomy (NCBI): domain Eukaryota; kingdom Metazoa; phylum Arthropoda; class Insecta; order Hymenoptera; family Figitidae; genus Leptopilina; species Leptopilina heterotoma. Next base: position 1,079,233 of record NW_025110870.1, on the reverse strand, counting down.
GCCTTATTAAATTATTAAATTATAAAATTGATTTTGTCGTTAAAGATTGAAATTTTTTTAACAAGTTTTGATTCAAAATGTGAGGGAAATTTAGCGAAATAGAGTTTTTTTTCGAAAGTATTAATTTAAAAAAAAATAATTTTGAGCTAGGAATTTGTCGTTAGCCTTATTTAGTTATTAAAATATAAAATTGATTTTGTCGTTAAAGATTGAAATTGTTTTAACAATTTTTATTTAAAATGTGAGGGAAATTTAGCGAAATAGAGTTTTTTCGAAAGTAATCATTTTTTAAAAAATAATTTTAAGATAGGAATTTGTCGTTAGACTTATTTTGTTATTAAATGATAAATTAATTTTTTTCGTTAAAGATTTAAATTGTTTAAACAATTTTTAATTCAAAATGTGAGGGAAATTAAGCGAAATAGAGTTTTTTTCGAAAGTATTAATTTTTAAAAAAATATTTTTGAGCTAGGAATTTGTCGTTAGCCTTATTTACTTATTAAATTATAAAATTGATTTTGTCGTTAAAGATTGAAACTGTTTTAACAATTTTTGATTCAAAATGTGAGGGAAATTTAGCGAAAAATTTTTTTTTCGAAAGTATTAATTTAAAAAAAAATAATTTTGAGCTATGAATTTGTCGTTAGCCTTATTTAGTTATTAAATTATAAAATTGATTTTGTCGTTAAAGATTTAAATTATTTATACAAATTTTTATTCACAATGTGAGGAAAATTTAGCGAAATAAATTTTTTGTCGAAAGTATTAATTTTGAAAAAAATAATTTTGAGCTAGGAATTTGTCGTTAGCCTTATTAAATTATTAAATTATAAAATTGATTTTGTCGTTAAAGATTAAAATTTTTTTAACAAGTTTTGATTCAAAATGTGAGGGAAATTTAGCGAAATAGAGTTTTTTTTCGAAAGTATTAATTTTAAAAAAAAAAATTTTGAGCTAGGAATTTGTCGTTAGCCTTATTTAGTTATTAAAATATAAAATTGATTTTGTCGTTAAAGATTGAAATTGTTTTAACAATTTGTATTTAAAATGTGAGGGAAATTTAGCGAAATAGAGTTTTTTCGAAAGTAATCATTTTTTAAAAAATAATTTTAAGATAGGAATTTGTCGTTAGCCTTATTTTGTTATTAAATGATAAATTAATTTTTTTCGTTAAAGATTTAAATTGTTTAAACAATTTTTAATTCAAAATGTGAGGGAAATTTAGCGAAATAGAGTTTTTTTCGAAAGTATTAATTTTTAAAAAAATATTTTTGAGCTAGGAATTTGTCGTTAGCCTTATTTACTTATTAAATTATAAAATTGATTTTGTCGTTAAAGATTGAAACTGTTTTAACAATTTTTGATTCAAAATGTGAGGGAAATTTAGCGAAAAATTTTTTTTTCGAAAGTATTAATTTAAAAAAAAATAATTTTGAGCTATGAATTTGTCGTTAGCCTTATTTAGTTATTAAATTATAAAATTGATTTTGTCGTTAAAAATTTAAATTATTTATACAAATTTTTATTCACAATGTGAGGAAAATTTAGCGAAATAAATTTTTTGTCGAAAGTATTAATTTTGAAAAAAATAATTTTGAGCTAGGAATTTGTCGTTAGCCTTATTAAATTATTAAATTATAAAATTGATTTTGTCGTTAAAGATTGAAATTTTTTTAACAAGTTTTGATTCAAAATGTGAGGGAAATTTAGCGAAAATTTTTTTTTTCGAAAGTATTAATTTAAAAAAAATAATTTTGAGCCATGAATTTGTCATTAGCCTTATTTAGTTATTAAATTATAAAATTAATTTTGTCGTTAAAGATTTAAATTATTTATACAAATTTTTATTCACAATGTGAGGAAAATTTAGCGAAATAAATTTTTTGTCGAAAGTATTAATGTTTAAAAAAGTAATTTTGAGCTAAGAATTTGTCGTTAGCCTTATTAAGTTATTAAATTATAAAATTGATTTTGTCGTTAAAGATTTTAATTATTTAAACAATTTTTTATTCAAAATATGAGGGAAATTTAGCGAAATAGAGTTTTTTTCGAGAGTATTAATTTTTAAAAAAATAATTTTGAGCTAGGAATTTGTCGTTAGCCTTATTAAGTTATTAAATTATAAAATTGGTTTTGTCGTTAAAGATTTAAATTGTTTTAACAATTTTTATTTAAAATGTGAGGGAAATTTAGCGAAATAGAGTTTTTTCGAAAGTAATCATTTTTTAAAAAATAATTTTAAGATAGGAATTTGTCGTTAGCCTTATTTTGTTATTAAATGATACATTAATTTTTTTCGTTAAAGATTTAAATTGTTTAAACAATTTTTAATTCAAAATGTGAGGGAAATTTAGCGAAATAGAGTTTTTTTCAAAAGTATTAATTTTAAAAAAAATAATTTTGAGTTAGGAATTGGTCGTTAGCCTTATTTAGTTATTAAATTATAAAATTGAGTTTGTCGTTAAAGATTTTAATTATTTAAACAATTTTTGATTCAAAATGTGTGGGAAATTTAGCGAAATAGAGTTCTTTCGAGAGTATTAATTTTTAAAAAAATAATTTTGAGCTAGGAATTTGTCGTTAGTTTTATTAAGTTATTATATTATAAAATTGATTTTGTAGTTAAAGATTGAAATTCTTTTAACAATTTTTATTTAAAATGTGAGGGAAATTTAGCGAAATAGAGTTTTTTCGAAAGTAATCATTTTTTAAAAAATAATTCTAAGATAGGAATTTGTCGTTAGCCTTATTTTGTTATTGTGACGATGTGAATTGTCGTTCTTTATTTTGTCGAAATTCTGAATCGTCATGTCATCTGTCGGAATTATCCCTGAACCGTGATCGTTAATTGGTATGGTAATTTAGAAAGTCGGAATTGCCGTGTGACCCACTATCAGTGGTGAATGTGTGTCGCGCGGATAGTTAGTAGGAGAGAAAGTGGTAGAGGGCAGAGCCGCTGTCAATTAAAAAGAAATAGAGAGAGGAGAGCCAGCGGAACGAGAGAGAAGAAGAGACGAAGAAGCCGAGCACGTGTGGGAAAAGCCGAGAAACAGGTGTCAGTAGTTTTTCGCCGACATCTTGGTCAGAGAGTGTTCTATGAGATGTGTAGACAGTATCTTGTAGAGACGTGCGTAAGAGTTCTTCTGTAAAAGTTTTGAGTGTTGTGAGAGAAAGAGAGTTTTGTGTAGAAAAGAGGATTAATAAAGAGTGTCAGTAGAAGTGTAGTGGTTTTCTTTGGATTATTCCCCTATTTATCCCTGGGGAAAATAGCCGCCAAGAAACCAGCAAAAAGAAGAGATTGAGAAACATCGCTGGGTAAGTCAGTATCGAGCCAGTGTTGTGCCAGTCGTGTCTCGTCGTTGGCATTTCTGCTTGCCAACTTGTTCAGGCAGAATTTCCTCCGACGATTGAGAGCGTCTCAGAGGTGTTGTTGTTTGTGGGTTGTTGTTAAAGAGTCGAGTAGTTTATTAATTGAGCTTAAAAATTAATTGGCGCCTGACGGCGAAATTTATTAACTTAAATTTTATATTATTATTATTGTTGGAAAGCGTCGGATTTTGCCTGACGTAAGCAGAACTTTTAGCTTAAATTAAAATTAGTTAAAATTATACGTCACATTATTAAAAGATAAATTAATTTTTTTCGTTAAAGATTTAAATTGTTTAAACAATTTTTAATTCAAAATGTGTGGGAAATTTAGCGAAATAGAGTTTTTTTCGAAAGTATTAATTTTTAAAAAAATAATTTTGAGCTAGGAATTTGTCGTTAGCCTTATTTAGTTATTAGATTATAAAATTGATTTTGTCGTTAAAAATTTTAATTATTTAAACAATTTTTTATTCAAAGTGTGAGGGAAATTTAGCGAAATAGAGTTTTTTTCAAGAGTATTAATTTTTAAAAAAATAACTTTGAGCTAGAAATTTGTCGTTAGCCTTATTAGGTTATTAAAATATAAAATTGATTTTGTCGTTAAAGATTAAAACTGTTTTAACAATTTTTGATTCAAAATGTGAGGGAAATTTAGCGAAAAATTTTTTTTTCGAAAGTATTAATTTAAAAAAAAATAATTTTGAGCTATGAATTTGTCGTTAGCCTTATTTAGTTATTAAATTATAAAATTGATTTTGTCGTTAAAGATTTAAATTATTTATACAAATTTTTATTCACAATGTGAGGAAAATTTAGCGAAATAATTTTTTTGTCGAAAGTATTAATTTTTAAAAAAATAATTTTGAGCTAGGAATTTGTCGTTAGCCTTATTAAGTTATTAAATTATAAAATTGATTTTGTCGTTAAAGATTTATATTGTTTATACAATTTTTTATTTAAAATGTGAGGGAAACTTAGCAAAAATAATATTTTTGTCGAAAGTATTAATTTTAAAAAAAATAATTTTGAGCTAAGAATTTGGCGTTAGCCTTATTAAGTTATTAATTTATAAAATTGAGTTTGTCGTTAAAGATTTAAATTTTTTTAACAAGTTTTGATTCAAAATGTGAGGGAAATTTAGCGAAATAGAGTTTTTTCGAAAGTAATCATTTTTTAAAAAATAATTTTGAGCTATGAATTTGTCGTTAGCCTTATTTAGTTATTAAATTATAAAATTGATTTTGTCGTTAAAGATTTAAATTATTTATACAAATTTTAATTCACAATGTGAGGAAAATTTAGCGAAAAATTTTTTTTTCGAAAGTATTAATTTAAAAAAAAATAATTTTGAGCTAGGAATTTGTCGTTAGCCTTATTAAGTTATTAAATTATAAAATTGATTTTGTCGTTAAAGATAGAAATTGTTTTAACAATTTTTATTTAAAATGTGAGGGAAATTTAGCGAAATAGAGTTTTTTCGAAAGTAATCATTTTTTAAAAAATAATTTTAAGATAGGAATTTGTCGTTAGCCTTATTTTGTTATTAAATAATAAATTAATTTTTTTCGTTAAAGATTTCAATTGTTTAAACAATTTTTAATTTAAAATGTGAGGCAAATTTAGCGAAATAGAGTTTTTTTCAAAAGTATTAATGTTTAAAAAAATAATTTTGAGCTAAGAATTTGTCGTTAGCCTTATTAAGTTATTAAATTATAAAATTGATTTTGTCGTTAAAGATTTAAATTATTTATACAAATTTTTATCCACAATGTGAGGAAAATTTAGCGAAATAATATTTTGGCGAAAGTATTAATGTTTAATAAAATAATTTTGAGCTAAGAATTTGGCGTTAGCCTTATTAAGTTATTAATTTATAAAATTGAGTTTGTCGTTAAAGATTTAAATTTTTTTAACAAGTTTTGATTCAAAATGTGAGGGAAATTTAGCGAAAATTTTTTTTTTCGAAAGTATTAATTTAAAAAAAAATAATTTTGAGCTAGGAATTTGTCGTTAGCCTTATTAAGTTATTAAATTATAAAATTGATTTTGTCGTTAAAGATTTATATTGTTTATACAATTTTTTATTCAAAATGTGAGGGAAACTTAGCAAAAATAATATTTTTGTCGAAAGTATTAATTTAAAAAAAAATAATTTTGAGCTAGGAATTTGTCGTTAGCCTTACTTACTTATTACATTATAAAATTGATTTTGTCGTTAAAGATTGAAACTGTTTTAACAATTTTTGATTCAAAATGTGAGGGAAATTTAGCGAAAATTTTTTTTTTCGAAAGTATTAATTTAAAAAAAAATAATTTTGAGCCATGAATTTGTCATTAGCCTTATTTAGTTATTAAATTATAAAATTAATTTTGTCGTCAAAGATTTAAATTATTTATACACATTTTTATCCACAATGTGAGGAAAATTTAGCGAAATAATATTTTGGCGAAAGTATTAATGTTTAAAAAAATAATTTGAGCTAAGAATTTGTCGTTAGCCTTATTAAGTTATTAAATTATAAAATTGATTTTGTCGTTAAAGATTTTAATTATTTAAACAATTTTTTATTCAAAATGTGTGGGAAATTTAGCGAAATAGAGTTCTTTCGAGAGTATTAATTTTTAAAAAAATAATTTTGAGCTAGGAATTTGTCGTTAGTTTTATTAAGTTATTATATTATAAAATTGATTTTGTAGTTAAAGATTGAAATTGTTTTAACAATTTTTATTTAAAATGTGAGAGAAATTTAGCGAAATAGAGTTTTTTCGAAAGTAATCATTTTTTAAAAAATAATTCTAAGATAGGAATTTGTCGTTAGCCTTATTTTGTTATTGTGACGATGTGAATTGTCGTTCTTTATTTTGTCGAAATTCTGAATCGTCATGTCATCTGTCGGAATTATCCCTGAACCGTGATCGTTAATTGGTATGGTAATTTAGAAAGTCGGAACTGCCGTGTGACCCACTATCAGTGGTGAATGTGTGTCGCGCGGCTAGTTAGTAGGAGAGAAAGTGGTAGAGGGCAGAGCCGCTGTCTATTAGAAAGAAATAGAGAGAGGAGAGCCAGCGGAATGAGAGAGAAGAAGAGACGAAGAAGCCGAGCACGTGTGGGAAAAGCCGAGAAACAGGTGTCAGTAGTTTTTCGCCGACATCTTGGTCAGAGAGTGTTCTATGAGATGTGTAGACAGTATCTTGTGGAGACGTGCGTAAGAGTTCTTCTGTAAAAGTTTTGAGTGTTGTGAGAGAAAGAGAGTTTTGTGTAGAAAAGAGGATTAATAAAGAGTGTCAGTAGAAGTGTAGTGGTTTTCTTTGGATTATTCCCCTATTTATCCCTGGGGAAAATAGCCGCCAAGAAACCAGCAAAAAGAAGAGATTGAGAAACATCGCTGGGTAAGTCAGTATCGAGCCAGTGTTGTGCCAGTCGTGTCTCGTCGTTGGCATTTCTGCTTGCCAACTTGTTCAGGCAGAATTTCCTCCGACGATTGAGAGCGTCTCGGAGGTGTTGTTGTTTGTCGGGTTGTTGTTAAAGAGTCGAGTAGTTTATTAATTGAGCTTAAAAATTAATTGGCGCCTGACGGCGAAATTTATTAACTTAAATTTTATATTATTATTATTGTTGGAAAGCGTCGGATTTTGCCTGACGTAAGCAGAACTTTTAGCTTAAATTAAAATTAGTTAAAATTATACGTCACATTATTAAATGATAAATTAATTTTTTTCGTTAAAGATTTAAATTGTTTAAACAATTTTTAATTCAAAATGTGTGGGAAATTTAGCGAAATAGAGTTTTTTTCGAAAGTATTAATTTTTAAAAAAATAATTTTGAGCTAGGAATTTGTCGTTAGCCTTATTTAGTTATTACATTATAAAATTGATTTTGTCGTTAAAAATTTTAATTATTTAAACAATTTTTTATTCAAAGTGTGAGGGAAATTTAGCGAAATAGAGTTTTTTTCAAAAGTATTAATTTTTAAAAAAATAACTTTGAGCTAGAAATTTGTCGTTAGCCTTATTAGGTTATTAAAATATAAAATTGATTTTGTCGTTAAAGATTTAAATTGTTTAAACAATTTTTAATTCAAAATGTGAGGGAAATTTAGCGAAATAGAGTTTTTTTCGAAAGTATTAATTTTTAAAAAAATATTTTTGAGCTAGGAATTTGTCGTTAGCCTTATTTACTTATTAAATTATAAAATTGATTTTGTCGTTAAAGATTGAAACTGTTTTAACAATTTTTGATTCAAAATGTGAGGGAAATTTAGCGAAAAATTTTTTTTTCGAAAGTATTAATTTAAAAAAAAATAATTTTGAGCTATGAATTTGTCGTTAGCCTTATTTAGTTATTAAATTATAAAATTGATTTTGTCGTTAAAAATTTAAATTATTTATACAAATTTTTATTCACAATGTGAGGAAAATTTAGCGAAATAAATTTTTTGTCGAAAGTATTAATTTTGAAAAAAATAATTTTGAGCTAGGAATTTGTCGTTAGCCTTATTAAATTATTAAATTATAAAATTGATTTTGTCGTTAAAGATTGAAATTTTTTTAACAAGTTTTGATTCAAAATGTGAGGGAAATTTAGCGAAAATTTTTTTTTTCGAAAGTATTAATTTAAAAAAAAATAATTTTGAGCCATGAATTTGTCATTAGCCTTATTTAGTTATTAAATTATAAAATTAATTTTGTCGTTAAAGATTTAAATTATTTATACAAATTTTTATTCACAATGTGAGGAAAATTTAGCGAAATAAATTTTTTGTCGAAAGTATTAATGTTTAAAAAAGTAATTTTGAGCTAAGAATTTGTCGTTAGCCTTATTAAGTTATTAAATTATAAAATTGATTTTGTCGTTAAAGATTTTAATTATTTAAACAATTTTTTATTCAAAATGTGAGGGAAATTTAGCGAAATAGAGTTTTTTTCGAGAGTATTAATTTTTAAAAAAATAATTTTGAGCTAGGAATTTGTCGTTAGCCTTATTAAGTTATTAAATTATAAAATTGGTTTTGTCGTTAAAGATTTAAATTGTTTTAACAATTTTTATTTAAAATGTGAGGGAAATTTAGCGAAATAGAGTTTTTTCGAAAGTAATCATTTTTTAAAAAATAATTTTAAGATAGGAATTTGTCGTTAGCCTTATTTTGTTATTAAATGATACATTAATTTTTTTCGTTAAAGATTTAAATTGTTTAAACAATTTTTAATTCAAAATGTGAGGGAAATTTAGCGAAATAGAGTTTTTTTCAAAAGTATTAATTTTAAAAAAAATAATTTTGAGTTAGGAATTGGTCGTTAGCCTTATTTAGTTATTAAATTATAAAATTGAGTTTGTCGTTAAAGATTTTAATTATTTAAACAATTTTTGATTCAAAATGTGTGGGAAATTTAGCGAAATAGAGTTCTTTCGAGAGTATTAATTTTTAAAAAAATAATTTTGAGCTAGGAATTTGTCGTTAGTTTTATTAAGTTATTATATTATAAAATTGATTTTGTAGTTAAAGATTGAAATTGTTTTAACAATTTTTATTTAAAATGTGAGGGAAATTTAGCGAAATAGAGTTTTTTCGAAAGTAATCATTTTTTAAAAAATAATTCTAAGATAGGAATTTGTCGTTAGCCTTATTTTGTTATTGTGACGATGTGAATTGTCGTTCTTTATTTTGTCGAAATTCTGAATCGTCATGTCATCTGTCGGAATTATCCCTGAACCGTGATCGTTAATTGGTATGGTAATTTAGAAAGTCGGAATTGCCGTGTGACCCACTATCAGTGGTGAATGTGTGTCTCTCGGATAGTTAGTAGGAGAGAAAGTGGTAGAGGGCAGAGCCGCTGTCAATTAAAAAGAAATAGAGAGAGGAGAGCCAGCGGAACGAGAGAGAAGAAGAGACGAAGAAGCCGAGCACGTGTGGGAAAAGCCGAGAAACAGGTGTCAGTAGTTTTTCGCCGACATCTTGGTCAGAGAGTGTTCTATGAGATGTGTAGACAGTATCTTGTAGAGACGTGCGTAACAGTTCTTCTGTAAAAGTTTTGAGTGTTGTGAGAGAAAGAGAGTTTTGTGTAGAAAAGAGGATTAATAAAGAGTGTCAGTAGAAGTGTAGTGGTTTTCTTTGGATTATTCCCCTATTTATCCCTGGGGAAAATAGCCGCCAAGAAACCAGCAAAAAGAAGAGATTGAGAAACATCGCTGGGTAAGTCAGTATCGAGCCAGTGTTGTGCCAGTCGTGTCTCGTCGTTGGCATTTCTGCTTGCCAACTTGTTCAGGCAGAATTTCCTCCGACGATTGAGAGCGTCTCAGAGGTGTTGTTGTTTGTGGGTTGTTGTTAAAGAGTCGAGTAGTTTATTAATTGAGCTTAAAAATTAATTGGCGCCTGACGGCGAAATTTATTAACTTAAATTTTATATTATTATTATTGTTGGAAAGCGTCGGATTTTGCCTGACGTAAGCAGAACTTTTAGCTTAAATTAAAATTAGTTAAAATTATACGTCACATTATTAAATGATAAATTAATTTTTTTCGTTAAAGATTTAAATTGTTTAAACAATTTTTAATTCAAAATGTGTGGGAAATTTAGCGAAATAGAGTTTTTTTCGAAAGTATTAATTTTTAAAAAAATAATTTTGAGCTAGGAATTTGTCGTTAGCCTTATTTAGTTATTAGATTATAAAATTGATTTTGTCGTTAAAAATTTTAATTATTTAAACAATTTTTTATTCAAAGTGTGAGGGAAATTTAGCGAAATAGAGTTTTTTTCAAGAGTATTAATTTTTAAAAAAATAACTTTGAGCTAGAAATTTGTCGTTAGCCTTATTAGGTTATTAAAATATAAAATTGATTTTGTCGTTAAAGATTAAAACTGTTTTAACAATTTTTGATTCAAAATGTGAGGGAAATTTAGCGAAAAATTTTTTTTTCGAAAGTATTAATTTAAAAAAAAATAATTTTGAGCTATGAATTTGTCGTTAGCCTTATTTAGTTATTAAATTATAAAATTGATTTTGTCGTTAAAGATTTAAATTATTTATACAAATTTTTATTCACAATGTGAGGAAAATTTAGCGAAATAATTTTTTTGTCGAAAGTATTAATTTTTAAAAAAATAATTTTGAGCTAGGAATTTGTCGTTAGCCTTATTAAGTTATTAAATTATAAAATTGATTTTGTCGTTAAAGATTTATATTGTTTATACAATTTTTTATTCAAAATGTGAGGGAAACTTAGCAAAAATAATATTTTTGTCGAAAGTATTAATTTAAAAAAAAATAATTTTGAGCTAGGAATTTGTCGTTAGCCTTATTTACTTATTAAATTATAAAATTGATTTTGTCGTTAAAGATTTAAATTATTTATACAAATTTTTATTCACAATGTGAGAAAAATTTAGCGAAATAATTTTTTTGTCGAAAGTATTAATTTTTAAAAAAATAATTTTGAGCTAGGAATTTGTCGTTAGCCTTATTAAGTTATTAAATTATAAAATTGATTTTGTCGTTAAAGATAGAAATTGTTTTAACAATTTTTATTTAAAATGTGAGGGAAATTTAGCGAAATAGAGTTTTTTCGAAAGTAATCATTTTTTAAAAAATAATTTTAAGATAGGAATTTGTCGTTAGCCTTATTTTGTTATTAAATAATAAATTAATTTTTTTCGTTAAAGATTTCAATTGTTTAAACAATTTTTAATTTAAAATGTGAGGCAAATTTAGCGAAATAGAGTTTTTTTCAAAAGTATTAATGTTTAAAAAAATAATTTTGAGCTAAGAATTTGTCGTTAGCCTTATTAAGTTATTAAATTATAAAATTGATTTTGTCGTTAAAGATTTAAATTATTTATACAAATTTTTATCCACAATGTGAGGAAAATTTAGCGAAATAATATTTTGGCGAAAGTATTAATGTTTAATAAAATAATTTTGAGCTAAGAATTTGGCGTTAGCCTTATTAAGTTATTAATTTATAAAATTGAGTTTGTCGTTAAAGATTTAAATTTTTTTAACAAGTTTTGATTCAAAATGTGAGGGAAATTTAGCGAAAATTTTTTTTTTCGAAAGTATTAATTTAAAAAAAAATAATTTTGAGCTAGGAATTTGTCGTTAGCCTTATTAAGTTATTAAATTATAAAATTGATTTTGTCGTTAAAGATTTTAATTATTTAAACAATTTTTTATTCAAAATGTGTGGGAAATTTAGCGAAATAGAGTTCTTTCGAGAGTATTAATTTTTAAAAAAATAATTTTGAGCTAGGAATTTGTCGTTAGTTTTATTAAGTTATTATATTATAAAATTGATTTTGTAGTTAAAGATTGAAATTGTTTTAACAATTTTTATTTAAAATGTGAGGGAAATTTAGCGAAATAGAGTTTTTTCGAAAGTAATCATTTTTTAAAAAATAATTCTAAGATAGGAATTTGTCGTTAGCCTTATTTTGTTATTGTGACGATGTGAATTGTCGTTCTTTATTTTGTCGAAATTCTGAATCGTCATGTCATCTGTCGGAATTATCCCTGAACCGTGATCGTTAATTGGTATGGTAATTTAGAAAGTCGGAACTGCCGTGTGACCCACTATCAGTGGTGAATGTGTGTCGCGCGGCTAGTTAGTAGGAGAGAAAGTGGTAGAGGGCAGAGCCGCTGTCTATTAGAAAGAAATAGAGAGAGGAGAGCCAGCGGAATGAGAGAGAAGAAGAGACGAAGAAGCCGAGCACGTGTGGGAAAAGCCGAGAAACAGGTGTCAGTAGTTTTTCGCCGACATCTTGGTCAGAGAGTGTTCTATGAGATGTGTAGACAGTATCTTGTGGAGACGTGCGTAAGAGTTCTTCTGTAAAAGTTTTGAGTGTTGTGAGAGAAAGAGAGTTTTGTGTAGAAAAGAGGATTAATAAAGAGTGTCAGTAGAAGTGTAGTGGTTTTCTTTGGATTATTCCCCTATTTATCCCTGGGGAAAATAGCCGCCAAGAAACCAGCAAAAAGAAGAGATTGAGAAACATCGCTGGGTAAGTCAGTATCGAGCCAGTGTTGTGCCAGTCGTGTCTCGTCGTTGGCATTTCTGCTTGCCAACTTGTTCAGGCAGAATTTCCTCCGACGATTGAGAGCGTCTCAGAGGTGTTGTTGTTTGTCGGGTTGTTGTTAAAGAGTCGAGTAGTTTATTAATTGAGCTTAAAAATTAATTGGCGCCTGACGGCGAAATTTATTAACTTAAATTTTATATTATTATTATTGTTGGAAAGCGTCGGATTTTGCCTGACGTAAGCAGAACTTTTAGCTTAAATTAAAATTAGTTAAAATTATACGTCACATTATTAAATGATAAATTAATTTTTTTCGTTAAAGATTTAAATTGTTTAAACAATTTTTAATTCAAAATGTGTGGGAAATTTAGCGAAATAGAGTTTTTTTCGAAAGTATTAATTTTTAAAAAAATAATTTTGAGCTAGGAATTTGTCGTTAGCCTTATTTAGTTATTACATTATAAAATTGATTTTGTCGTTAAAAATTTTAATTATTTAAACAATTTTTTATTCAAAGTGTGAGGGAAATTTAGCGAAATAGAGTTTTTTTCAAGAGTATTAATTTTTAAAAAAATAACTTTGAGCTAGAAATTTGTCGTTAGCCTTATTAGGTTATTAAAATATAAAATTGATTTTGTCGTTAAAGATTAAAACTGTTTTAACAATTTTTGATTCAAAATGTGAGGGAAATTTAGCGAAAAATTTTTTTTTCGAAAGTATTAATTTAAAAAAAAATAATTTTGAGCTATGAATTTGTCGTTAGCCTTATTTAGTTATTAAATTATAAAATTGATTTTGTCGTTAAAGATTTAAATTATTTATACAAATTTTTATTCACAATGTGAGGAAAATTTAGCGAAATAATTTTTTTGTCGAAAGTATTAATTTTTAAAAAAATAATTTTGAGCTAGGAATTTGTCGTTAGCCTTATTAAGTTATTAAATTATAAAATTGATTTTGTCGTTAAAGATTTATATTTTTTATACAATTTTTTATTCAAAATGTGAGGGAAACTTAGCAAAAATAATATTTTTGTCGAAAGTATTAATTTAAAAAAAAATAATTTTGAGCTAGGAATTTGTCGTTAGCCTTATTTACTTATTAAATTATAAAATTGATTTTGTCGTTAAAGATTGAAACTGTTTTAACAATTTTTGATTCAAAATGTGAGGGAAATTTAGCGAAAAATTTTTTTTTCGAAAGTATTAATTTAAAAAAAAATAATTTTGAGCTATGAATTTGTCGTTAGCCTTATTTAGTTATTAAATTATAAAATTGATTTTGTCGTTAAAGATTTAAATTATTTATACAAATTTTTATTCACAATGTGAGAAAAATTAAGCGAAATAATTTTTTTGTCGAAAGTATTAATTTTTAAAAAAATAATTTTGAGCTAGGAATTTGTCGTTAGCCTTATTAAGTTATTAAATTATAAAATTGATTTTGTCGTTAAAGATTTATATTGTTTATACAATTTTTTATTAAAAATGTGAGGGAAACTTAGCAAAAATAATATTTTTGTCGAAAGTATTAATTTTAAAAAAAATAATTTTGAGCTAGGAATTTGTCGTTAGCCTTATTTACTTAATAAATTATAAAATTGATTTTGTCGTTAAAGATTGAAACTGTTTTAACAATTTTTGATTCAAAATGTGAGGGAAATTTAGCGAAAAATTTTTTTTTCGAAAGTATTAATTTAAAAAAAAATAATTTTGAGCTATGAATTTGTCGTTAGCCTTATTTAGTTATTAAATTATAAAATTGATTTTGTCGTTAAAGATTTAAATTATTTATACAAATTTTAATTCACAATGTGAGGAAAATTTAGCGAAAAATTTTTTTTTCGAAAGTATTAATTTTTAAAAAAATAATTTTGAGCTAGGAATTTGTCGTTAGCCTTATTAAGTTATTAAATTATAAAATTGATTTTGTCGTTAAAGATTTATATTGTTTATACAATTTTTTATTAAAAATGTGAGGGAAACTTAGCAAAAATAATATTTTTGTCGAAAGTATTAATTTTAAAAAAAATAATTTTGAGCTAGGAATTGGTCGTTAGCCTTATTTACTTATTAAATTATAAAATTGATTTTGTCGTTAAAGATTGAAACTGTTTTAACAATTTTTGATTCAAAATGTGAGGGAAATTTAGCGAAAAATTTTTTTTTCGAAAGTATTCATTTAAAAAAAAATAATTTTGAGCTATGAATTTGTCGTTAGCCTTATTTAGTTATTAAATTATAAAATTGATTTTGTCGTTAAAGATTTAAATTATTTATACAAATTTTAATTCACAATGTGAGGAAAATTTAGCGAAAAATTTTTTTTTCGAAAGTATTAATTTAAAAAAAAAATAATTTTAAGCTATGAATTTGTCGTTAACCTTATTTAGTTATTAAATTATAAAATTGATTTTGTCGTTAAAGATTTAAATTATTTATACAAATTTTTATTCACAATGTGAGAAAAATTTAGCGAAATAATTTTTTTGTCGAAAGTATTAATTTTTAAAAAAATAATTTTGAGCTAGGAATTTGTCGTTAGCCTTATTTAGTTATTAAATTATAAAATTGATTTTGTCGTTAAAGATTTAAATTATTTATACAAATTTTTATTCACAATGTGAGAAAAATTTAGCGAAATAATATTTTTGTCGAAAGTATTAATTTTTAAAAAAATAATTTTGAGCTATGAATTTGTCGTTAGCCTTATTTAGTTATTAAATTATAAAATTGATTTTGTCGTTAAAGATTTAAATTATTTATACAAATTTTAATTCACAATGTGAGCAAAATTTAGCGAAAAATTTTTTTTTCGAAAGTATTAATTTAAAAAAAAATAATTTTAAGCTATGAATTTGTCGTTAGCCTTATTTAGTTATTAAATTATAAAATTGATTTTGTCGTTAAAGATTTAAATTATTTATACAAATTTTTATTCACAATGTGAGAAAAATTTAGCGAAATAATTTTTTTGTCGAAAGTATTAATTTTTAAAAAAATAATTTTGAGCTAGGAATTTGTCGTTAGCCTTATTAAGTTATTAAATTATAAAATTGATTTTGTCGTTAAAGATTTATATTGTTTATACAATTTTTTATTCAAAATGTGAGGGAAACTTAGCAAAAATAATATTTTTGTCGAAAGTATTAATTTTAAAAAAAATAATTTTGAGCTAGGAATTTGTCGTTAGCCTTATTTACTTATTAAATTATAAAATTGATTTTGTCGTTAAAGATTGAAACTGTTTTAACAATTTTTGATTCAAAATGTGAGGGAAATTTAGCGAAAAATTTTTTTTTCGAAAGTATTAATTTTTAAAAAAATAATTTTAAGCTATGAATTTGTCGTTAGCCTTATTTAGTTATTAAATTATAAGATTGATTTTGTCGTTAAAGATTTAAATCATTTATACAAATTTTTATTCACAATGTGAGAAAAATTTAGCGAAATAATTTTTTTGTCGAAAGTATTAATTTTTAAAAAAATAATTTTGAGCTAGGAATTTGTCGTTAGCCTTATTTAGTTATTAAATTATAAAATTGATTTTGTCGTTAAAGATTTAAATTATTTATACAAATTTTTTTTCACAATGTGAGAAAAATTTAGCGAAATAATTTTTTTGTCGAAAGTATTAATTTTAAAAAAAATAATTTTGAGCTAGGAATTTGTCGTTAGCCTTATAAAGTTATTAAATTATAAAATTGATTTTGTCGTTAAAGATTTATATTGTTTATACAATTTTTTATTCAAAATGTGAGGGAAACTTAGCAAAAATAATATTTTTGTCGAAAGTATTAATTTTAAAAAAAATAATTTTGAGCTAGTAATTTGTCGTTATCCTTATTTACTTATTAAATTATAAAATTGATTTTGTCGTTAAAGATTGAAACTGTTTTAACAATTTTTGATTCAAAATGTGAGGGAAATTTAGCGAAAATTTTTTTTTTTGAAAGTATTAATTTAAAAAAAAATAATTTTGAGCTATGAATTTGTCGTTAGCCTTATTTAGTTATTAAATTATAAAATTGATTTTGTCGTTAAAGATTTAAATAATTTATACAAATTTTAATTCACAATGTGAGGAAAATTTAGCGAAAAATTTTTTTTTGAAAGTATTAATTTAAAAAAAAATAATTTTAAGCTATGAATTTGTCGTTAGCCTTATTTAGTTATTAAATTATAAAATTGATTTTGTCGTTAAAGATTTAAATCATTTATACAAATTTTTATTCACAATGTGAGAAAAATTTAGCGAAATAATTTTTTTGTCGAAAGTATTAATTTTTAAAAAAATAATTTTGAGCTAGGAATTTGTCGTTAGCCTTATTTAGTTATTAAATTATAAAATTGATTTTGTCGTTAAAGATTTAAATTATTTATACAAATTTTTTTTCACAATGTGAGAAAAATTTAGCGAAATAATTTTTTTGTCGAAAGTATTAATTTTAAAAAAAATAATTTTGAGCTAGGAATTTGTCGTTAGCCTTATAAAGTTATTAAATTATAAAATTGATTTTGTCGTTAAAGATTTATATTGTTTATACAATTTTTTATTCAAAATGTGAGGGAAACTTAGCAAAAATAATATTTTTGTCGAAAGTATTAATTTTAAAAAAAATAATTTTGAGCTAGTAATTTGTCGTTAGCCTTATTTACTTATTAAATTATAAAATTGATTTTGTCGTTAAAGATTGAAACTGTTTTAACAATTTTTGATTCAAAATGTGAGGGAAATTTAGCGAAAATTTTTTTTTTTGAAAGTATTAATTTAAAAAAAAATAATTTTGAGCTATGAATTTGTCGTTAGCCTTATTTAGTTATTAAATTATAAAATTGATTTTGTCGTTAAAGATTTAAATAATTTATACAAATTTTAATTCACAATGTGAGGAAAATTTAGCGAAAAATTTTTTTTTGAAAGTATTAATTTAAAAAAAAATAATTTTAAGCTATGAATTTGTCGTTAGCCTTATTTAGTTATTAAATTATAAAATTGATTTTGTCGTTAAAGATTTAAATCATTTATACAAATTTTTATTCACAATGTGAGAAAAATTTAGCGAAATAATTTTTTTGTCGAAAGTATTAATTTTTAAAAAAATAATTTTGAGCTAGGAATTTGTCGTTAGCCTTATTTAGTTATTAAATTATAAAATTGAGTTTGTCGTTAAAGATTTTAATTATTTAAACAATTTTTGATTCAAAATGTGTGGGAAATTTAGCGAAATAGAGTTCTTTCGAGAGTATCAATTTTTAAAAAAATAATTTTGAGCTAGGAATTTGTCGTTAGTTTTATTAAGTTATTATATTATAAAATTGATTTTGTAGTTAAAGATTGAAATTGTTTTAACAATTTTTATTTAAAATGTGAGGGAAATTTAGCGAAATAGAGTTTTTTCGAAAGTAATCATTTTTTAAAAAATAATTCTAAGATAGGAATTTGTCGTTAGCCTTATTTTGTTGTTGTGACGATGTGAATTGTCGTTCTTTATTTTGTCGAAATTCTGAATCGTCATGTCATCTGTCGGAATTATCCCTAAACCGTGATCGTTAATTGGTATGGTAATTTAGAAAGTCGGAACTGCCGTGTGACCCACTATCAGTGGTGAATGTGTGTCGCGCGGCTAGTTAGTAGGCGAGAAAGTGGTAGAGGGCAGAGCCGCTGTCTATTAGAAAGAAATAGAGAGAGGAGAGCCAGCGGAACGAGAGAGAAGAAGAGACGAAGAAGCCGAGCACGTGTGGGAAAAGCCGAGAAACAGGTGTCAGTAGTTTTTCGCCGACATCTTGGTCAGAGAGTGTTCTATGAGATGTGTAGACAGTATCTTGTAGAGACGTGCGTAAGAGTTCTTCTGTAAAAGTTTTGAGTGTTGTGAGAGAAAGAGAGTTTTGTGTAGAAAAGAGGATTAATAAAGAGTGTCAGTAGAAGTGTAGTGGTTTTCTTTGGATTATTCCCCTATTTATCCCTGCGGAAAATAGCCGCCAAGAAACCAGCAAAAAGAAGAGATTGTGAAACATCGCTGGGTAAGTCAGTATCGAGCCAGTGTTGTGCCAGTCGTGTCTCGTCGTTGGCATTTCTGCTTGCCAACTTGTTCAGGCAGAATTTCCTCTGACGATTGAGAGCGTCTCAGAGGTGTTGTTGTTTGTCGGGTTGTTGTTAAAGAGTCGAGTAGTTTATTAATTGAGCTTAAAAATTAATTGGCGCCTGACGGCGAAATTTATTAACTTAAATTTTATATTATTATTATTGTTGGAAAGCGTCGGATTTTGCCTGACGTAAGCAGAACTTTTAGCTTAAATTAAAATTAGTTAAAATTATACGTCACATTATTAAATGATAAATTAATTTTTTTCGTTAAAGATTTAAATTGTTTAAACAATTTTTAATTCAAAATGTGTGGGAAATTTAGCGAAATAGAGTTTTTTTCGAAAGTATTAATTTTAAAAAAAATAATTTTGAGCTAGGAATTTGTCGTTAGTTATATTTAGTTATTAAATTATAAAATTGATTTTGTCGTTAAAAATTTTAATTATTTAAACAATTTTTTATTCAAAGTGTGAGGGAAATTTAGCGAAATAGAGTTTTTTTCAAGAGTATTAATTTTAAAAAAATAATTTTAAGCTATGAATTTGTCGTTAGCCTTATTTAGTTATTAAATTATAAAATTGATTTTGTCGTTAAAGATTTAAATTATTTATACAAATTTTTATTCACAATGTGAGAAAAATTTAGCGAAATAATTTTTTTGTCGAAAGTATTAATTTTTAAAAAAATAATTTTGAGCTAGGAATTTGTCGTTAGCCTTATTAAGTTATTAAATTATAAAATTGATTTTGTCGTTAAAGATTTAAATTATTTATACAAATTTTTATTCACAATGTGAGAAAAATTTAGCGAAATAATTTTTTTGTCGAAAGTATTAATTTTTAAAAAAATAATTTTGAGCTAGGAATTTGTCGTTAGCCTTATTAAGTTATTAAATTATAAAATTGATTTTGTCGTTAAAGATTTAAATTATTTATACAAATTTTTATTCACAATGTGAGAAAAATTTAGCGAAATAATTTTTTTGTCGAAAGGATTAATTTTTAAAAAAATAATTTTGAGCTAAGAATTTGGCGTTAGCCTTATTAAGTTATTAATTTATAAAATTGAGTTTGTCGTTAAAGATTTAAATTATTTATAGAATTCTTGATTCAAAATGTGTGGGAATTTTAGCGAAATAGAGTTCTTTCGAGAGTATTAATTTTTAAAAAAATAATTTTGAGCTAGGAATTTGTCGTTAGCCTTATTAAGTTATTAAATTATAAAATTGATTTTGTCGTTAAAGATTGAAATTGTTTTAACAATTTTTATTTAAAATGTAAGGGAAATTTAGCGAAATAGAGTTTTTTTGAAAGTAATCATTTTTTAAAAAATAATTTTAAGATAGGAATTTGTCGTTAGCCTTATTTTGTTATTAAATAATAAATTAATTTTTTTCGTTAAAGTTTTAATTGTTTAAACAATTTTTAATTCAAAATGTGAGGGAAATTTAGCGAAATAGAGTTTTTTTGAAAGTAATTATTTTTTAAAAAATAATTTTAAGATAGGAATTTGTCGTTAGCCTTATTTAGTTATTAATTTATAAAATTGATTTTTTCGTTAAAGATTTAAATTATTTATACACATTTTTATTCACAATGTGAGGAAAATTTAGCGAAATAATATTTTGGCGAAAGTATTAATTTTTAAAAAAATAATTTTGAGCTAGGAATTTGTCGTTAGCCTTATTTAGTTATTAAATTATAAAATTGATTTTGTCGTTAAAGGTTTAAATTGTTTAAACAATTTTTTATTCAAAATGTGACGAAAATTTAGCGAAATAGAGTTTTTTTTAAAAGTATTAATGTTTAAAA
Source organism: Leptopilina heterotoma (assembly GCF_015476425.1). Classification (NCBI taxonomy): domain Eukaryota; kingdom Metazoa; phylum Arthropoda; class Insecta; order Hymenoptera; family Figitidae; genus Leptopilina; species Leptopilina heterotoma. Next base: position 1,058,960 of record NW_025110870.1, on the reverse strand, counting down.
AAATAAATTTGAGCTAAGAATTGGTCGTTAGCCTTATTAAGTTATTAAATTATAAAATTGATTTTGTCGTTAAAGATTTAAATTATTTATACAATTTTTGATTCAAAATGTGTGGGAAATTTAGCGAAATAGAGTTCTTTCGAGAGTATTAATTTTAAAAAAAATAATTTTGAGCTAGGAATTTGTCGTTAGCCTTATTTAGTTATTAAATTATAAAATTGATTTTGTCGTTAAAGATTTTAATTATTTAAACAATTTTTTATTTAAAATGTGAGGGAAATTTAGCGAAATAGATTTTTTTCGAGAGTATTAATTTTTAAAAAAATAACTTTGAGCTAGGAGTTTGTCGTTAGCCTTATTAAGTTATTAAATTATAAAATTGATTTTGTCGTTAAAGATTGAAATTGTTTTAACAATTTTTATTTAAAATGTGAGGGAAATTTAGCGAAATAGAGTTTTTTTGAAAGTAATCATTTTTTAAAAAATAATTTTAAGATAGGAATTTGTCGTTAGCCTTATTTTGTTATTAAATGATAAATTAATTTTTTTCGTTAAAGATTTAAATTGTTTAAACAATTTTTAATTCAAAATGTGAGGGAAATTTAGCGAAATAGTTTTTTTCGAAAGTATTAATTTTAAAAAAAATAAATTTGAGTTAGGAATTTGTCGTTAGCCTTATTTAGTTATTAAATTATAAAATTGATTTTGTCGTTAAAGATTTTAATTATTTAAACAATTTTTTATTTAAAATGTGAGGGAAATTTAGCGAAATAGATTTTTTTCGAGAGTATTAATTTTTAAAAAAATAACTTTGAGCTAGGAGTTTGTCGTTAGCCTTATTAAGTTATTAAATTATAAAATTGATTTTGTCGTTAAAGATTGAAATTGTTTTAACAATTTTTATTTAAAATGTGAGGGAAATTTAGCGAAATAGAGTTTTTTTGAAAGTAATCATTTTTTAAAAAATAATTTTGAGATAGGAATTTGTCGTTAGCCTTATTTTGTTATTAAATGATAAATTAATTTTTTTCGTTAAAGATTTAAATTGTTTAAACAATTTTTAATTTAAAATGTGAGAGAAATTTAGCGAAATAGTTTTTTTCGAAAGTATTAATTTTTAAAAAAATAATTTTGAGTTAGGAATTTGTCGTTAGCCTTATTTAGTTATTAAATTATAAAATTGATTTTGTCGTTAAAGATTTTAATTATTTAAACAATTTTTTATTCAAAATGTGAGGGAAATTTAGCGAAATAGAGTTTTTTTCGAGAGTATTAATTTTTAAAAAAATAACTTTGAGCTAGGAATTTGTCGTTAGCCTTATTAAGTTATTAAATTATAAAATTGGTTTTGTCGTTAAAGATTGAAATTGTTTTAACAATTTTTATTTAAAATGTGAGGGAAATTTAGCGAAATAGAGTTTTTTCGAAAGTAATCATTTTTAAAAAAATAATTTTATGATAGGAATTTATCGTTAGCCTTATTTTGTTATTAAATGATAAATTAATTTTTTTCGTTAAAGATTTAAATTGTTTAAACAATTTTTAATTCAAAATGTGAGGGAGATTTAGCGAAATAAATTTTTTTCGAAAGTATTAATTTTTTAAAAAATAATTTTGAACTAGGAATTTTTCGCTACACTTATTTAGTTATTAAATGATAAATTTAATTTTGTCGTTAAAGACTTAATTTGTAATTTTATAATTTTTTTAAGTATGAATTTTTTTAGTTTTTTTTAGATTGGAATTTGTCTTTTAACTAATTTAGTTGTCTATATTGATGACTTTTGTTTAGAAAGTGTTTACAGTAAGCCTGCGTTAAATGATTGGAAAAACAATTTATTTTTTAATTTTATTGATTTTTTTACTGAAATATTGCATTTAGAGACGAGTTTACTGGAAGTTTACAAAGAAAATTTTCGAACTTTACTTTGTAAACTTCTGAACTTTTTGAGAAATAAAGTGCTATGTGGATTTTAATTCTGTTATGTAATTCATTTATTTTTTTTAATTGATGCACTAACGTTTTTTTTTGCTTTTTTAAAGTTTTTGGAAAAAAAATTTTTTATTAGTTTTTTTTCAAAAATGTACATATAAATTTCACTTAAGAGCGTTCGATGGTCTCTGAAATTTGTAGGTTATGTGTGACCTACACTTTTCGCCCTACATAAACGATTCTGCCTGGTTTAAATGACGTGAAATTGGTAATCAATCATTTTCGAACGAGTTTTTCTCTGCACACAAGCACTTTTTGCAAAATCTGAATCCGAACCAATGACACAAATCTTAATTACCTAAATCCAAAATATTTTTTTAATCCATGAAGAAACGCGGTTGCAAAATGGTAAATGACAGGCGGCAAGACGTTTGTTCCAACCATTTGCCATTAGAGGGCAGAAGCATGCAGGGAGCGTAAAGGCTCAGCTGTCAAAATGATTCGCATTACATTACTCTGGCCTTTTCCATTTTGCAACCGCGTTTTTTCAAGAATTAAAATAATATTTTGGATTTAGGTAATTAAGAAGATTTGTGTCAATGGTTCGGATTCAGATTTTGCAAAAAGTGCTTGTGTGCAGAGAAAAACTCGTTCGAAAATGATTGTTTACCAATTTCACGTTATTTAAACCAGGCAGTGCCGTATTTGTTGGGTGATAGCGGCTTGTCGAATGTAATCTAAAAATTTCAGAGACCGTCGAACACCGTTAACTAAACTTAGAAAAGTGTATTTGACAAAAATTTAGTTGATGCGTCCAAACTCCATTAGAAAAGGACAATATTTTCCATTTGTTTCCGAAAAAATTAGCATTTTGTAACAAAAATTGTGATTGACGAATGTAAATCATGCAAGTTTTTTCAATTTTTCTTACTATAAAAAATTTATTTGTTTAGAAACTTGAACAACTATTAAAAAATGTTTGAACATCTATAAATGCTTTCTTTTATTTTTTATAGATTTTTCAGATGCGTCTTTTGACCTTTTATTAAATAGTTTTCGTACAGGTTAGCCAACGATATAATTTATAATTTTCGTAATTAATTTTTAATTATTTGACAGTAAGTTATTGACTTGGAAATTTCAAAAATGATTTTTTTTCAAATTTGCCAACTTTATTGTTTAAAGCATATCCACTATTTTTGAATCAGATGTAGAATTTCTGAATATGATTTTGTCATTCTAGAATCCGATTATATAATAATGTTTTTTTATTTGATAAGAAAATAAAAATTTTTAATAGATATTATTGTTAAATATCTATTGGCAATAGAAGCAGAAACTAAAAGCGCGCGTTTTTTTAGCTCGTTAATCAATAAGATATCTTAACAGTCAAAAATAAATATATACAGTGCCGCTCAAAAGGATTTGCCCACCCTACGCCATGCAAGGGCATTACAAAAAGTTTTGTATCTTTAATAATAATAAAGATAAAATCTTAATCAAATATTTATTTTAAACCTTAAGTATTTGACTTAAAATAATGACAAAAAAAATTTAAAAAAATTTTTTTTTTATTGTTTAATTGCTGAAAATAAAAAAAAAATTTTCACTTTTTTTGAAAAATTTCAAATTGATACAATTTTTGAAGAAATCATCACATTTAAAATCTACAAATGTCATTGGAAAGCATCTTTTGTCACCTTTCAAAAGATTTTTTGAAAATTGCTCTACGATAATTTTTAAGAAAGATATGATCATTTGTTTATAAATATAGCCTATTTTTTCAATTGTTGGTAACTTGAGAACAATTGATCCTTGAAAAAAATTGTTAAGGAAAAAACTGTGCCTCTTTGTGCGTAGAATTATAAAAAAAATATTTAAACATTAAAAAAAAATTTTTTTTACATTTTTTCCTTCTGTATATATTTTTAAGACGAATAACATATATACTTATCAATACATATCGATAAAATCTAACACAACATAAATTATCACTGTTAAAAAAAACAGTCAATAATTACATTTTTTAAATATTTAAATAACATTAATTAATTAATTAATTTCGTGATTTTATATTGAATGTTATTTTTAACAACACTGATTTAATTATTTATAAACAAATAAATGTTTTATAATTAATGTTATTTAAAAAAAAAAAAAAAAAAAAACTTTTAAAAGTGTAATTATTAACTGTTCTTTTTAACAGTGATAATTTATGTTGTGTTAGATTTTATCGATATGTATTGATAAGTATACGTTATTCGTCTTAAAAATATATACAGAAGGAAAAAATGAAAAAAAAATTTTTTTCCATTATTTAAATATTTTGTTTCTAATTCTACGTACAAAGAGGCACATTTTTTTATTTAACAATTTTTTTCAAAAATCAATTGTTCTCAAGTTACCAACAATTGAAAAAATAGGATATTTTTATAAACAAATCATCATATCTTTCTTAAAAATAATCGTAAAGCAATTTTAAAAAAATTGTTTGAAAGGTGACAAAAAATGCTTTCCAATGACATTTGTAGATTTTAAATGTGATGATTTCTTAAAAAATTGTATGAATTTGAAATTTTTCAAAAAAAGTAAAAAAATTTTTTTTTTATTTTCAGCAATTAAACAATAAAAAAAAATTTAAAAAAATTTTTTTTTGGCATTATTTCAAGTCAGATACTTAAGGTTTAAAATAAATATTTGATTAAGATTTCATTTTTATTATTATTGAAGATACAAAACTTTTTGTAATGCCCTTGCATGGCGTAGGGTGGGCAAATCCTTTTGAGCGGCACTGTACAATTCATTTCAACAAATCTTTCCATGTAAAATTTTTATATAATGAAAAAATTAATAAATAATAATGAATAAAAAAATAATTAATAAAATGTGAATAAAATAAAAACATTCATATTATTTAAATTAAATTTTTTAATACAAAAATTTAAATTTATTTATTACAATATATTTTGTCAATAAAATTGTTTTCATTTCAATAGATTTTTTGAAAAGAAAGACTTTAATAGATGACGATATGACGAAATACCAACGATGCAAAATAAAGTTATTGTACGACAACCTGCATCTACAAGAGCTTTTTGATTATGTAAAAAACACAAATATGCGTCGGATTGAAATCTTAACCGAAGTCTCTAAAGTTCTTATTGAATGGGAAAAAAATAAAACTAATCTAAAAAATAATTTTACACTTTTTTAATTTACAAGATTCTGAGGTTTGATCATTTTTCTTTAGACAACAACCAATTCTTTAATCAATGAGCTTTGCTTCCCGTAAATAATTACGCGCAATTTTGTATATCAACATAAAAAGAACAACTAAACATTTATTTATTATTTGCAATAGCATTAGCAGGATGGAATAGTTTAGCAACTGCATCTTCAAGACATTACTGAAACCTATGTAGTCTTAATTTTAGTAACTCTTCGTCAATTTTTAAAACGGTAATTTAAATTAAAATTGCTTTGTTTCGGAATTCAACAATTGAGTATTCAAGATCCGTACAATTTGCAAATATCAGAAATTATATTAATATTTACGAATATTAGATTATTTCTGAATTCACAAATACGTGTTCTTCATTAATTCCGAAATGGATAATAACATAATGATGACGTGAATTTAGATTTTGCAAATTGCAACATCCATAGGTTTATATCTAGTTTAGATTCGACTTATAACTTGGAATCGTTTAGCAACTGTATCTTCCGGATTTTACTGACACATGTGAAATCTTAATTTTAATAAATATTCGTCAATTTGCAAAACGGTAATTTGAATTATAAATCCAAAGTTTTGGAATTCAACAAATGATTAATTATGAACTGTATACAATTAGAAATACCTAAATTGTTATTACAACTTATTTATGTTAGACGCAGAACTTTTAATCTAGATTATCATCATTTCACAGATTATCAATTTCATTATTAGATAAAGTTATTTATATCAATAAAGCTGAACATAGATGGCACTAAAGATCGATATATTCTTATTTTCCAAAATCAGTGTATAAACTGTCACTGAATAAATAGTAAACATCTTTTAAAATCTTTAATATCTATAGTGTTTTATAAATATGTACAATTTTTAGACGCATACATAAATGTGTTAAATGCGAATTAAAAATATGACAAGACAAGAATCAAAATTAATTAATTATAAACCGTAGAATCATCGAATATCACAACAACCTGTAATTAATTAATTACAAAATGGATAATCATCTTCTGATGGCGTGATAACAGTTTTTGCAAATTGCAACATCTATAGCTCTATTTCTAGTTCAGATACAACTTATAACTTGGAATCGATTAGTAACTGTATCTACCGAATTTTATTCAAACCTATGTAGTCTTAAACTTAGTAAAACTTCTTCAATTTACAAAACTAACTTTGATTAAAATTGTTATGTTTTAGACATGAAGTTTGAGGACTTATTTCAGTACTTAAAAATCAATAGAAAAATTCAGGAATCACCATTTCTTATGTTTTCATATGCGCTCTATCAAATGGCGTTAAAAAAGTCAAAAATTTATAAACAAAAAAGTTATTAATGTTTTTTATTTAAAAAGTCCGATTTTTTTCCAATTTTTGTTCAATTTTCAATTTTTTCTACTATGTAACAAGTTTCAAGCTTTAATGAGTTTTAAAAAAAATTATCCGAAATATTGGATCCGCCATTTTGAATTTTTAAAATTAGACTTCAGATTCGTGACAGCGACACCTAAAACCCCCGAGTAACAAATTTTGAGCAAATTTAATAAGTTTTTAAAAAAATTGGCCGCCATATTGGATCCGCCATTTTAAATTTTTAAAATTAGACTTTAGATTCATGATCAGCAACCCCTACAACCCCTGAGTAACAACTTTTAAGCTGATTTAAACACTTTTAACAATTTCGTACTTTCGAATCAAATTTTGAAAAAAAATTAAACTTCAAACTCCATTTTTGAGCCGCCATTTTAATTTTTAATTTTCTTTATAGTCCTATCTTCCAGGTTAAATATCTATGGCATGTTATTTGTAACATTTGGAATTATTTTTTCGCAATTTCATAGTAGAAAAAATTGAAAATTTAAAAAATTGGAAAAAAATCGGACTTTTTTTATAAAAAAACATTAATAACTTTTTTGTTTATAAATTTTTGACAATTTTTTTAACGCCATTCGATAGAGAGCATATGAAAACATAAGAAATGATGATTCGTAAATTTTTCTATTGATTTTTAAGTATCGAAATAAGTCCTCAAAATTCATGCCAAAATTTTGTCCATTTGGGCGTTAAAAAGTTAAAAGATCGTATTTTCCGGATTTTACTAAAAAGTATGCAGTATCAATTTTAATAATTGTTTGTCAATTAGAAAAACGGTAACTTTAATTAGAATTACAACGTTTTGGAATTCAACAATTGATTAATTACAAACCGTAAAATCTGCAAATATCAGAAATTATATTACAATTTAATAATCTTGCATTGATGCGGAATTTACAAGTACGTCTTCAGAATTAATTTCGAAATAGATAATATTTAGCTAATGACGTGAAATCAGATTTTGCAAATTGCAACATCCATAGCTCGACGCCTCCCGTTCATATAATGCTTATTGAAAAACAAATGCAAGATCATTCTTATTCAGTATTTAGTGCAAGACATATCTTATTCGATTTTCCGTGCAATAAAATGCTTATTCAAAATTCTATGCTAAAAAGTACAATCTGAAATTAGCTTACACTATGAGTTTTATAAAATTTTCAATTGAATATAATTTTTAATTACAATTGCTTAAACAATATTTCTTAATACGTAAGAAATAATCAAGTATTAAATTTTCTAATAACAATAGATACGCACTGAAATTCTCAGATATTTAATTGCAATTTAATATTAAAAAGATGATTTAGGGTTACATTTATTGTTCTGTTAGTGGCAATTGTTTTGCACACAATTTTGAATAAGCATCTTATTGCACGGAAAATCAAATAAGAATTGTCTTGCACTAAAAACTGAATAAGAATGATCTTGCATTTGTTTTCCAATACGCATTATATGAACGGGAGGCGTCGAGCTATATTTCTAATTTAGATAAAACTTATAGCTTGGAATCGTTTAGGAACCGTATTTTCCGGTTTTAACAGTAACTTATGTAGTCTTAAGTTTAGTAAATGTTTGTCAATTTGCAAAACGGTAATTTGAATTGAAATTGCTTTCTTTCGAAATTCAACAATTGATTAACTAAGATTCGTACAATCTGCAAATATAAGAAATTATATTAGAATTTACTAATTTTATATTATTGCAGAATTTACAAATTACATCTTATAAATTAATTCCAAAATAGATAATATTCAGCTGATGACGTGAATTCAGATTTTGCAAATTGCAACATACATAGTTAAAATTGCTTTGTTTCGGAATTCAACAATTGATTAATCAAGAACCGTACAATCTGCCAATATCAGAAATTATATTAGAATTTACTAGTTTAGGATTATTGCGAAATTTACAAATTACATCTTATGAGTTAGTTCCAAAATAGGTAGTATTTAGCTAATGATGTGAATTCAGATTATGCAAATTGCAACATACATAGCTATATTTCTAATTTAGATAAAACTTATGACTTGGAATCGTTTAGAAACTGTATTTTCCGGTTTTAACAGTAACTTATGTAGTCTTAAGTTTAGTAAATGTTTGTCAATTTGCAAAACGGCAATTTGAATTGAAATTGCTTTCTTTCGAAATTTAACAATTGATTAATTAAGATTCGTACAAACTGCAAATATAAGAAATTATATTAAAATTTACTAATTTTGGATTATTGCGGAATTTACAAATAACATCTTATGCATTAATTCCAAAATAGATTAGATTTAGTTGACGACGTAAATTCAAATTTTGCAAATTGCAACATCTATATCTTTATTTCTGGTTTCGATAACACTTTTGAGTTGGAATTGTTTAGCAACAGTATTTTTATGATTTTAAAGTAACCTATGTAGTCTAAATTTTAGTAAATGTTCTTCAATTTGCAAAACAGTAATTACAATTAAAATTGCTCTGTTTCGGAATTCAACAATTGATTATTCAAGAACCGTACAATCTGCAAATATCAGAAATTATATTAAAATTTACTTATTTTGTATTATTGCGGAATTTTCAAATAACAACTTACGAATTAATTTCAAAACAGATATTATTTAACTGATGACGTGAATTCAGATTTTTTAAATTGCAACATCCATAGATTTATTTCTAGTTTCGATAAAACTTTTAATTTGGAATCGTTTAGGAACCATTTTTTCTGGTTTTTACGGTAACCTATGTAGTCTTAATTTTAGTAAATGTTTGTCAATTTGCAAAACGTTAATTTAAATTTAAATATCTTTGTTACAGAATTCAACAATTGATTAATTAAGATTCGTACAATCTGCAAATGTCAGAAATTATATTAGAATTTACTAAATTTGGATTATTACGGAATTTACAAATAAACATCTTATGAATTAATTCCAAAATAGATAATATTTAGCTGATGACGTGAATTCAGATTTTGCAAATTGCTACATCCATAGCTTTTCCTAGTTTTGATAAAACTTTTGACTTGGAATTGTTTAGCAACCGTATTTTCAGTATTTTAAAGTAACCTATGTAGTCTAAATTTTAGTAAATGTTCGTCAATTTGCAAAACGGTAATTTGAATTAAAATTGGTTTCTTTCGGAATTCAACAATTGATTAATTATAAACCGTAAAATGTGCAAATATCCCAAACTATATTACCATTTATTAATTTTGGATTAATGCGGAATTTACAAATTACATGTTATGAATTAATTCCAAAATAGATTAGATTTAGCAGATGCCGTGAATTCCAATTTTGCAAATTGCAACATCCATAGCTTTATTTCTGGTTTCGATAAAACTTTTGACTTGGTTGCTAAACAATTCCAAATTATAAGTTTTATCAAAACCAGAATTAAAGCTATGGATGTTGCAATTTGCAAAATTGAAATTCACAGCATCAGCTGAATCTAATCTATTTTGGAAATAATTCATAAGATGTAATTTGTAAATTCCGCAATAATCAAAAATTAGTAAATTCTTATATAATTTCTGATATTTGCAGATTGAACGGTTCTTCATTAATCAATTTTTTAAATTCCGAAACAAAGCAATTTCAATTCAAATTACCGATTTACAAATTGCCAAACATTTACTGAAATTAAGACTACATAGGTTACTTTAAAATACTGAAAAAACGGTTGCTAAACAATTCCAAGTCGAACGTTTAATCGAAACCAGAAATAAAGCTATGGATGTTGCAATTTTTAAAATCTGAATTAACGTCATCAGCTAAATAATATGTATTTTAAAATTAATTCATAAGATGTAATTTGTAAATTCCGGAATAATCCAAAATTAGTAAATTCTAATATAATTTCTGATATTTGAAGATTGTACGGTTTTTTATTAATCAGTTGTCGTATTCCGAAACAAAGCAATTTTAATTCAAATTACCGTTTTGCAAATTGATAAACATTTACTAAAATTTAGACTTCATAGGTTACTTTAAAATCCTATAAATACGGTTGCTAAGCAATTCCAAGTCAAAAGTTTTATCAAAACCAGAAATAAAGCTATTGATGTTGCAATTTGCAAAATTGGAATTCACGGCATCAGCTAAATCTAATCTATTTTGGAGTTAATTCATAAGATGTAATTTGTAAATTCCGCATTAATCCAAAATTAGTAAATGGTAATATAGTTTTGGATATTTGCACATTCTACGGTTTATAATTAATCAATTGTTGAATTCCGAAAGAAAGAAATTTCAATTCAAATTACCGTTTTGCAAATTGACGAACATTTACTAAAATTAAGACTACATAGGTTACTTTAAAATCCTAAAAATACAGTTGGTAAACAAATCCAAGTCAAAAGTTTTATCAAAACAAGAAAAAAACAATGGATGTTGCAATTTTTAAAATCTGAATTAACGTCGTCAGCTAAATGTAATCTATATTGGAAATTATTCATAAGAAGTATTTTGTAAATTCCGCATTAATTTAAAATTAGTAAATGGTAATATAGTTTCGGATATTTGCAGATTGAACGGTTCTTCATTAATCAATTGTTGAATTCCGAAACAAAGCAATTTCAATTCAAATTGTTATTTTGCAAATTGACGAACATTTACTAAAATTAAGACTACATAGGTTACTGTAAAATCCGGAAAAGACGGTTCCTAACAGATTCCAAGTCAAAAGTTTTATCAAAACCAGAAAAAAGCTATGGATGTTGGAATTTGCAAAATCCGAATTCACGTCGTCTGCTAAATCTAATGTATTTTGGAATTAATTCATATGATGTAATTTGTAAATTCCGCATTAATCCAAAATTAGTAAATAGTAATATAGTTTCGGATATTTGCACATTCTACGGTTTATAATTAATCAATTGTTGAATAATGAAACAAAGCAATTTTAATTTAAATTATCGTTTTGCAAATTGACGAACATTTACTAAAATTAAGACTACATAGGTTACTGTAAAATCCGGAAAAGACGGTTCCTAACCGATTCCAAGTCAAAAGTTTTATCAAAACCAGAAAAAAGCTATGGATGTTGGAATTTGCAAAATCCGAATTTACGTCGTCTGCTAAATCTAATGTATTTTGGAATTAATTCATATGATGTAATTTGTAAATTCCGCATTAATCCAAAATTAGTAAATAGTAATATAGTTTCGGATATTTGCACATTCTACGGTTTATAATTAATCAATTGTTGAATACCGAAACAAAGCAATTTCAATTTAAATTACCGTTTTGCAAATTGACGAACATTTACTAAAATTAAGACTACATTGGTTACTTTAAAATTCTGAAAATACAGTTGCTAAACAATTCAAGTCAAAAGTTTTATCAAAACCAGAAATAAAGCTATGGATGTTGCAATTTGCAAAATTCGAATTCACGGCATCAGCTAAATCTAATCTTTTTTGGAATTAATTTATAAGATGTAATTTGTAAATTCCCCTATTATCCAAAATTAGTAAATAATACTATAGTTTCGGATATTTGCACATTCTACGGTTTATAATTAATCAATTGTTGAATACCGAAACAAAGCAATTTCAATTTAAATTACAGTTTTGCAAATTGACGAACATTAACTAAAATTAAGACTACATAGGTTACTTTAAAATACTGAAAATACAGTTGCTAAACAATTCCAAGTCAAAAGTTTTATCAAAACCAGAAATAAAGCTATGGATGTTGCAATTTGCAAAATTCGAATTCACGGCATTCAGCTAAATCTAATCTTTTTTGGAATTAATTTATAAGATGTAATTTGTAAATTCCGCATTAATCCAAAATTAGTAAATGGTAATATAGTTTCGAATATTTTCAGATTGAACGGTTCTTCATTAATCAATTGTTGAATTCCGAAACAAAGCAATTTTAATTCAAATTGTTGTTTTGCAAATTGACGAACATTTACTAAAATTAAGACTACATAGGTTACTGTACAATCCGGAAAAGACGGTTCCTAACCGATTCCAAGTCAAAAGTTTTATCGAAACCAGAAATAAAGCTATGGATGTTGCAATTTGCAAAATTGAAATTCACGGCATCAGCTAAATCTAATGTATTTTGGAATTAATTCATAAGATGTAATTTGTAAATTCCGCATTAATTCAAAATTAGTAAATGGTAATATAGTTTCGGATATTTGCAGATTGAACGGTTCTTCATTAATCAATTGTTGAATTCCGAAACAAAGCAATTTCAATTTAAATTATCGTTTTGCAAATTGACGAACATTTACTAAAATTAAGACTACATAGGTTACTTTAAAATACTGAAAATACAGTTGCTAAACAATTCCAAGTCAAATGTTTTATCGAAACCAGAAATAAAGCTATTGATGTTGCAATTTGCAAAATTGGAATTCACGGCATCAGCTAAATCTAATCTATTTTGGAATTAATTCATAAGATGTAATTTGTAAATTTTGCATTAATCCAAAATTAGTAAGTGGTAATATAGTTTTGGATATTTGCACATTCTACGGTTTATAATTAATCAATTGTTGAATTCCGAAACAATGCAATTTCAATTCAAATTGTTGTTTTGCAAATTGACGAACATTTACTAAAATTATGGATACATAGGTAACTATGAAAAACCGGAAAATATGGTTCCTAACAGATTCCAAGTCAAAAGTTTTATCGAAACCAGAAACAAAGCTTTGGATGTTGCAATTTGCAAAATTTGAAATTCACGGCATCAGCTAAATCTAATCTATTTTAGAATTAATTCATAAGATGTAATTTGTAAATTCCGCATTAATCCAAAATTAGTAAATGGTAATATAGTTTCGGATATTTGCACATTCTACGGTTTATAATTAATCAATTGTTGAATTCCGAAACAAAGCAATTTGAATTTAAATTACCGTTTTGCAAATTGACGAACATTTACTAAAATTAAGACTACATTGGTTACTTTAAAATTCTGAAAATACAGTTGCTAAACAATTCCATGTCAAAAGTTTTATCAAAACCAGAAATAAAGCTATGGATGTTGCAATTTGCAAAATTCGAATTCACGGCATCAGCTAAATCTAATCTTTTTTGGAATTAATTTATAAGATGTAATTTGTAAATTCCCCATTTATCCAAAATTAGTAAATAGTACTATAGTTTCGGATATTTGCACATTCTACGGTTTATAATTAATCAATTGTTGAATACCGAAACAAAGCAATTTCAATTTAAATTACCGTTTTGCAAATTGACGAACATTTACTAAAATTAAGACTACATAGGTTACTGTAAAATACGGAAACGACGGTTTCTAACCGATTCCAAGTCAAAAATTTTATCAAAACCAGAAAAAGCTATGGATGTTGCAATTTGAAAAATCCTAATTCACGTCGCTGCTAAATCTAATCTATTTTGGAATTAATTCATATGATGTAATTTGTAAATTCCGCATTAATCCAAAATTAGTAAATGGTAATATAGTTTCGGATATTTGCACATTCTACGGTTTAAAATTAATCAATTGTTGAATTTCGAAACAAACAATTTCAATTTAAATTACCGTTTTGCAAATTGACGAACATTTACTAAAATTAAGACTACATAGGTTACTGTAAAATCCGGAAAAGACGGTTCCTAACCGATTCCAAGTCAAAAGTTTTATCAAAACCAGAAATAAAGCTATGAATGTTGCAATTTGCAAAATTCGAATTCACGGCATCAGCAAAATCTAATCTTTTTTGGAATTAATTTATAAGATGTAATTTGTAAATTCCGCATTAATCCAAAATTAGTAAATAGTAATATAGTTTCTGATATTTGCAGATTGAACGGTTCTTCATTAATCAATTGTTGAATTCCGAAACAAAGCAATTTCAATTCAAATTGCCGTTTTGCAAATTGACGAACATTTACTAAAATTAAGACTACATAGGTTACTTTAAAATACTGAAAATACAGTTGCTAAACAATTCCAAGTCAAAAGTTTTATCAAAACCAGAAATAAAGCTATGAATGTTGCAATTTGCAAAATTCGAATTCACGGCATCAGCTAAATATTATCTATTTTGGAATTATTTCATAAGATGTAATTTGTAAATTTCGCATTAATCCAAAATTAGTAAATAGTAATATAGTTTCGGATATTTGCACATTCTACGGTTTATAATTAATCAATTGTTGAATACCGAAACAAAGCAATTTCAATTTAAATTACCGTTTTGCAAATTGACGAACATTTACTAAAATTAAGACTACATAGGTTACTTTAAAATACTGAAAATACAGTTGCTAAACAATTCCAAGTCAAAAGTTTTATCAAAACCAGAAATAAAGCTATGAATGTTGCAATTTGCAAAATTCGAATTCACGGCATCAGCAAAATCTAATCTTTTTTGGAATTAATTTATAAGATGTAATTTGTAAATTCCGCATTAATCCAAAATTAGTAAATGGTAATATAGTTTCGGATATTTGCACATTCTACGGTTTAAAATTAATCAATTGTTGAATTTCGAAACAAACAATTTCAATTTAAATTACCGTTTTGCAAATTGACAAACATTTACTAAAATTAAGACTACATAGGTTACTGTAAAATCCGGAAAAGACGGTTCCTAAACAATTCCAAGTCAAAAGTTTTATCAAAACCAGAAATAAAGCTATGGATGTTGCAATTTGCAAAATTCGAATTCACGGCATCAGCTAAATCTAATCTATTTTGGAGTTAATTCATAAGATGTAATTTGTAAATTCCGCATTAATCCAAAATTAGTAAATGGTAATATAGTTTTGGATATTTGCACATTCTACGGTTTATAATTAATCAATCGTTGAATTCCGAAAGAAAGAAATTTCAATTCAAATTACCGTTTTGCGAATTGACGAACATTTACTAAAATTAAGACTACATAGGTTACTTTAAAATACTGAAAATACAGTTGGTAAACAAATCCAAGTCAAAAGTTTTAACAAAACAAGAAAAAAGCTAAGGATGTTGCAATTTGCATAATTGAAATTCACAGCATCAGCTAAATCTAAATCTATTTTAGAAGTAATTCCATAAGATGTAATTTGTACAAATTGCCGCATTAAATGCCAAAATTGGTAAATTCTAATATACTTTCTGATATTGCAGATTGTGCGGGTGCTTGATTAATCATTTTTTGAATTCCGAAACAAAGCAATTTCAATTAAATGACCGTCTTGCAAATTGACGAACATTTACTAAATTTAGACTACATAGGTTACTGTAAAATCCTATAAATACGGTTCCTAATCAGATTCAAGTCAAAGTTTTATCGAAAACCAGAAATAAAGCTATGGATGTTGGCAATTTGCAAAAATTCCGAATTCACGGCAGTCAGCTAAATCTATCTATTTGGAATAATTCATATGATGTAATTTTAAATTCTCGCATTAATCGAAAATTAGTAAATAGTAATATAGTTTCGGATATTTGCACATTCTACGGTTTATAATTAATCAATTGTTGAATACCGAAACAAAGCAATTTTAATTTAAATTATCGTTTTGCAAATTGACGAACATTTACTAAAATTAAGACTACATAGGTTACTGTAAAATCCGGAAAAGACGGTTCCTAACCGATTCCAAGACAAAAGTTTTATCAAAACCAGAAAAAAGCTATGGATGTTGGAATTTGCAAAATCCGAAATCACGTCGTCTGCTAAATCTAATGTATTTTGGAATTAATTCATATGATGTAATTTGTAAATTCCGCATTAATCCAAAATTAGTAAATAGTAATATAGTTTCGGATATTTGCACATTCTACGGTTTATAATTAATTAATTGTTGAATACCGAAACAAAGCAATTTCAATTTAAATTATCGTTTTGCAAATTGACGAACATTTACTAAAATTAAGACTACATAGGTTACTTTAAAATACTAAAAATACAGTTGCTAAACAATTCCAAGTCAAAAGTTTTATCAAAACCAGAAATTAAGCTATGGATGTTGCAATTTGCAAAATCTGAATTCACGTCGTCAGCTAAATCTAATCTATATTGGAATTATTTTATTAGATGTAATTTGTAAATTCAGCAATAATCCAAAATTAGTAAATTGTAATAATTATATTACAATTTGCTAATTCTTTTTCTTGTTTTGTTATATTTTTAATTGTTTTTAACACATTTATGTATGCGTCTAAAAATTGTACATATTGGACGTATGTAAAAAACAGTTTATATGAAATATTTTAAAAGATGCTTACTATTTATTTAGTGATAATTGATAAATCGATTGTGAGAAATAAGAATATAACGACCTTTAGCGCCATCTATAATTAGCTTTACTGATATAAGTAGCTTTATCTAAAAATGAAATTGAAAATCTGTAAAATGATGATAATTTAGATTAAAAGTTTTGCGTTTAACATAAATAAGTTGTAATAACAATTCAGGTACTTGCTAATTATTGCAAATTAACGAACATTTACTAAAATTATGGATACATAGGTAACTATAAAAAACCGGAAAATATGGTTCCTAACAGATTCCAAGTCAAAAGTTTTATCGAAACCAGAAACAAAGCTATAGATGTTGCAATTTGCAAAATTTGAAATTCACGGCATCAGCTAAATCTAATCTATTTTAGAATTAATTCATAAGATGTAATTTGTAAATTCCGCATTAATCCAAAATTAGTCAATGGTAATATAGTTTCGGATATTTGCACATTCTACGGTTTATAATTAATCAATTGTTGAATTCCGAAACAAAGCAATTTCAATTTAAATTACCGTTTTGCAAATTGACGAACATTTACTAAAATTAAGACTACATTGGTTACTTTAAAATTCTGAAAATACAGTTGCTAAACAATTCAAGTCAAAAGTTTTATCAAAACCAGAAATAAAGCTATGGATGTTGCAATTTGCAAAATTCGAATTCACGGCATCAGCTAAATCTAATCTTTTTTGGAATTAATTTATAAGATGTAATTTGTAAATTCCCCTATTATCCAAAATTAGTAAATAGTACTATAGTTTCGGATATTTGCACATTCTACGGTTTATAATTAATCAATTGTTGAATACCGAAACAAAGCAATTTCAATTTAAATTACAGTTTTGCAAATTGACGAACATTTACTAAAATTAAGACTACATAGGTTACTGTAAAATCCGGAAAAGACGGTTCCTAACCGATTCCAAGTCAAAAGTTTTATCGAAACCAGAAATAAAGCTATGGATGTTGCAATTTGCAAAATTGAAATTCACGGCATCAGCTAAATCTAATCTATTTTGGAATTAATTCATAAGATGTAATTTGTAAATCCGATGTAATTTCTAAACTCTGCAATAATCAAAAATTAGTAAATTTTTATATAATTTTTGATATTTGCAGGTTGTACGGTTCTTCATTAATCAATTGTTGAATTCCGAAACAAAGCAATTTCAATTTAAATTACCGGTTTGCAAATTGACGAACATTTACTAAAATTAAGACTACATAGGTTACTTTAAAATACTGAAAATACAGTTGGTAAACAAATCCAAGTCAAAAGTTTTAACAAAACAAGAAAAAAACAATGGATGTTGCAATTTTTAAAATCTGAATTAACGTCGTCAGCTAAATGTAATCTATATTGGAATTAATTCATAAGATGTATTTTGTAAATTCCGCATTAATTCAATATTAGTAAATGGTAATATAGTTTCGGATATTTGCACATTGTACGGTTTATAATTAATCAATTGTTGAATTCCGAAACAAAGCAATTTCAATTTAAATGACCGTTTTGCAAATTGACGAACATTTACTAAAATTAAGACTACATAGGTTACTGTAAAATCCGGAAAAGACGGTTCCTAACCGATTCCAAGTCAAAAGTTTTATCAAAACCAGAAATTAAGCTATGGATGTTGCAATTTGCAAAATTCGAATTCACGGCATCAGCTAAATCTAATCTTTTTTGGAATTAATTTATAAGATGTAATTTGTACATTCCCCATTTATCCAAAATTAGTAAATAGTACTATAGTTTCGGATATTTGCACATTCTACGGTTTATAATTAATCAATTGTGGAATACCGAAACAAAGCAATTTCAATTTAAATTACCGTTTTGCAAATTGACGAACATTTACTAAAATTAAGACTACATAGGTTACTGTAAAATACGGAAAAGACGGTTTCTAACCGATTCCAAGTCAAAAGTTTTATCAAAACCAGAAAAAAGCTATGGATGTTGCAATTTGAAAAATCTTAATTCACGTCGCTGCTAAATCTAATCTATTTTGGAATTAATTCATTTGATGTAATTTGTAAATTTCGCATTAATCCAAAATTAGTAAATAGTAATATAGTTTCGGATATTTGCACATTCTACGGTTTTTAATTAATCAATTGTTGAATACCGAAACAAAGCAATTTCAATTTAAATTACCGTTTTGCAAATTGACGAACATTTACTAAAATTAAGACTACATAGGTTACTTTAAAATACTGATAATACAGTTGCTAAACAAATCCAAGTCAAAAGTTTTATCAAAACCAGAAATAAAGCTATGAATGTTGCAATTTGCAAAATTCGAATTCACGGCATCAGCAAAATCTAATCTTTTTTGGAATTAATTTATAAGATGTAATTTGTAAATTCCGCATTAATCCAAAATTAGTAAATAGTAATATAGTTTCTGATATTTGCAGATTGAACGGTTCTTTATTAATCAATTGTTGAATTCCGAAACAAAGCAATTTCAATTCAAATTGCCGTTTTGCAAATTGACGAACATTTACTAAAATTAAGACTACATAGGTTACTTTAAAATACTGAAAATACAGTTGCTAAACAATTCCAAGTCAAAAGTTTTATCAAAACCAGAAATAAAGCTATGAATGTTGCAATTTGCAAAATTCGAATTCACGGCATCAGCTAAATATTATCTATTTTGGAATTATTTCATAAGATGTAATTTGTAAATTTCGCATTAATCCAAAATTAGTAAATAGTAATATAGTTTCGGATATTTGCACATTCTACGGTTTATAATTAATCAATTGTTGAATACCGAAACAAAGCAATTTCAATTTAAATTACCGTTTTACAAATTGACGAACATTTACTAAAATTAAGACTACATAGGTTACTGTAAAATACGGAAAAGACGGTTTCTAACCGATTCCAAGTCAAAAGTTTTATCAAAACCAGAAAAAAGCTATGGATGTTGCAATTTGAAAAATCTTAATTCACGTCGCTGCTAAATCTAATCTATTTTGGAATTAATTCATATGATGTAATTTGTAAATTTCGCATTAATCCAAAATTAGTAAATAGTAATATAGTTTCGGATATTTGCACATTCTACGGTTTTTAATTAATCAATTGTTGAATACCGAAACAAAGCAATTTCAATTTAAATTACCGTTTTGCAAATTGACGAACATTTACTAAAATTAAGACTACATTGGTTACTTTAAAATTCTGAAAATACAGTTGCTAAACAATTCCAAGTCAAAAGTTTTATCAAAACCAGAAATAAAGCTACGGATGTTGCAATTTGCAAAATTCGAATTCACGGCATCAGCTAAATCTAATCTTTTTTGGAATTAATTTATAAGATGTAATTTGTAAATTCCGCATTAATCCAAAATTAGTAAATGGTAATATAGTTTCGGATATTTGCACATTCTACGGTTTAAAATTAATCAATTGTTGAATTCCGAAACAAACAATTTCAATTTAAATTACCGTTTTGCAAATTGACGAACATTTACTAAAATTAAAACTACATGGGTTTTTTAAAATACTAAAAATACAGTTGCTAAACAATTCCAAGTCAAAAGTTTTATCAAAACCAGAAATTTAGCTATGGATGTTGCAATTTGCAAAATCTGAATTCACGTCGTCAGCTAAATCTAATCTATATTGGCATTATTTCATTAGATGTAATTTGTAAATTCAGCAATAATCCAAAATTAGTAAATTGTAATAATTATATTACAATTTACTAATTCTTTTTCTTGTTTTGTTATATTTTTAATTGTTTTTTAACACATTTATGTATGCGTCTAAAAATTGTACATATTGGACGTATGTGAAAAACAGTATATATGAAATATTTTAAAAGATGCTTACTATTTATTTAGTGATAATTGATAAATCGATTGTGAGAAATAAGAATATAACGACCTTTAGCGCCATCTATGGTTAGCTTTACTGATATAAGTAGCTTTATCTAAAAATGAAATTGAAAATCTGTAAAATGATGATAATTTAGATCAAAAGTTTTGCGTTTAACATAAATAAGTTGTAATAACAATTCAGGTACTTGCTAATTATTGCAAATTAACGAACATTTACTAAAATTATGGATACATAGGTAACTATAAAAAACCGGAAAATATGGTTCCTAACAGATTCAAAGTCAAAAGTTTTAACGAAACCAGAAACAAAGCTATGGATGTTGCAATTTGCAAAATTTGAAATTCACGGCATCAGCTAAATCTAATCTATTTTAGAATTAATTCATAAGATGTAATTTGTAAATTCCGCATTAATCCAAAATTAGTAAATGGTAATATAGTTTCGGATATTTGCACATTCTACGGTTTATAATTAATCAATTGTTGAATTCCGAAACAAAGCAATTTGAATTTAAATTACCGTTTTGCAAATTGACGAACATTTACTAAAATTAAGACTACATTGGTTACTTTAAAATTCTAAAAAATACAGTTGCTAAACAATTCCATGTCAAAAGTTTTATCAAAACCAGAAATAAAGCTATGGATGTTGCAATTTGCAAAATTCGAATTCACGGCATCAGCTAAATCTAATCTTTTTTGGAATTAATTTATAAGATGTGATTTGTAAATTCCCCTATTATCCAAAATTAGTAAATAGTACTATAGTTTCGGATATTTGCACATTCTACGGTTTATAATTAATCAATTGTTGAATACCGAAACAAAGCAATTTCAATTTAAATTACAGTTTTGCAAATTGACGAACATTTACTAAAATTAAGACTACATAGGTTACTTTAAAATACTGAAAATACAGTTGCTAAACAATTCCAAGTCAAAAGTTTTATCAAAACCAGAAATAAAGCTATGGATGTTGCAATTTGCAAAATTCGAATTCACGGCATCAGCTAAATCTAATCTTTTTTGGAATTAATTTATAAGATGTAATTTGTAAATTCCGCATTAATCCAAAATTAGTAAATGGTAATATAGTTTAGGATATTTGCACATTCTACGGTTTATAATTAATCAATTGTTAAATTCCGAAACAAAGCAATTTTAATTTAAATTACCGTTTTGCAAATTGACGAACATTTACTAAAATTTAGACTACATAGGTTACTTTAAAATCCTAAAAATACAGTTGGTAAACAAATCTAAGTCAAAAGTTTTATCAAAACAAGAAAAAAACAATGGATGTTGCAATTTTTAAAATCTGAATTTACGTCGTCAGCTAAATGTAATCTATATTGGAATTAATTTATAAGATGTATTTTGTAAATTCCGCATTAATTCAATATTAGTAAATGGTAATATAGTTTCGGATATTTGTACATTGTACGGTTTATAATTAATCAATTGTTGAATTCCGAAACAAAGCAATTTCAATTTAAATGACCGTTTTGCAAATTGACGAACATTTACTAAAATTAAGACTACATAGGTTACTGTAAAATCCGGAAAAGACGGTTCCTAACCGATTCCAAGTCAAAAGTTTTATCAAAACCAGAAAAAAGCTATGGATGTTGCAATTTGCAAAATCTGAATTCACGTCGCCTGCTAAATCTAATGTATTTTGGAATTAATTCATAAGATGTAATTTGTAAATTCCGCATTAATTCAAAATTAGTAAATGGTAATATAGTTTCGGATATTTGCAGATTGAACGGTTCTTCATTAATCAATTGTTGAATTCCGAAACAAAGCAATTTCAATTTAAATTACTGTTTTGCAAATTGACGAACATTTACTAAAATTAAGACTACATAGGTTACTGTAAAATCCGGAAAAGACGGTTCCTAACCGATTCCAAGTCAAAAGTTTTATCGAAACCAGAAATAAAGCTATGGATGTTGCAATTTGCAAAATTGAAATTCACGGCATCAGCTAAATCTAATGTATTTTGGAATTAATTCATAAGATGTAATTTGTAAATTCCGCATTAATTCAAAATTAGTAAATGGTAATATAGTTTCGGATATTTGCAGATTGAACGGTTCTTCATTAATCAATTGTTGAATTCCGAAACAAAGCAATTTCAATTTAAATTATCGTTTTGCAAATTGACGAACATTTACTAAAATTAAGACTACATAGGTTACTGTAAAATCCGGAAAAGACGGTTCCTAACCGATTCCAAGTCAAAAGTTTTATCGAAACCAGAAATAAAGCTATGGATGTTGCAATTTGCAAAATTGAAATTCACGGCATCAGCTAAATCTAATGTATTTTGGAATTAATTCATAAGATGTAATTTGTAAATTCCGCATTAATTCAAAATTAGTAAATGGTAATATAGTTTCGGATATTTGCAGATTGAACGGTTCTTCATTAATCAATTGTTGAATTCCGAAACAAAGCAATTTCAATTTAAATTATCGTTTTGCAAATTGACGAACATTTACTAAAATTAAGACTACATAGGTTACTTTAAAATACTGAAAATACAGTTGCTAAACAATTCCAAGTCAAATGTTTTATCGAAACCAGAAATAAAGCTATTGATGTTGCAATTTGCAAAATTGGAATTCACGGCATCAGCTAAATCTAATCTATTTTGGAATTAATTCATAAGATGTAATTTGTAAATTTCGCATTAATCCAAAATTAGTAAGTGGTAATATAGTTTTGGATATTTGCACATTCTACGGTTTATAATTAATCAATTGTTGAATTCCGAAACAATGCAATTTCAATTCAAATTGTTGTTTTGCAAATTGACGAACATTTACTAAAATTATGGACTACATAGGTACTATAAAAAACCGGAAAATATGGTTTCTAACAGATTCCAAGTCAAAAGTTTTATCGAAACCAGAAACTAAAGCTATGGATGTTGCAATTTGCAAAATTTGAAATTCACGGCATCAGCTAAATCTAATCTATTTTAGAATTAATTCATAAGATGTAATTTGTAAATTCGCATTAATCCAAAATTAGTAAATGGTAATATAGTTTCGGATATTTGCACATTCTACGGTTTATAATTAATCAATTGTTGAATTCCGAAACAAAGCAATTTGAATTTAAATTACCGTTTTGCAAATTGACGAACATTTACTAAAATTAAGACTACATTGGTTACTTTAAAATTCTGAAAATACAGTTGCTAAACAATTCCATGTCAAAAGTTTTATCAAAACCAGAAATAAAGCTATGGATGTTGCAATTTGCAAAATTCGAATTCACGGCATCAGCTAAATCTAATCTTTTTTGGAATTAATTTATAAGATGTAAATTGTAAATTCCCCATTTATCCAAAATTAGTAAATAGTACTATAGTTTCGGATATTTGCACATTCTACGGTTTATAATTAATCAATTGTTGAATTCCGAAACAAACAATTTCAATTTAAATTACCGTTTTGCAAATTGACGAACATTTACTAAAATTAAGACTACATAGGTTACTTTAAAATACTGAAAATACAGTTGCTAAACAATTCCAAGTCAAAAGTTTTATCAAAACCAGAAATAAAGCTATGGATGTTGCAATTTGCAAAATTCGAATTCACGGCATCAGCTAAATCTAATCTATTTTGGAATTAATTTATAAGATGTAATTTGTAAATTCCGCATTAATCCAAAATTAGTAAATGGTAATATAGTTTCGGATATTTGCACATTCTACGGTTTATAATTAATCAATTGTTGAATTCCGAAACAAAGCAATTTCAATTTAAATTACCGTTTTGCAAATTGACGAACATTTACTAAAATTAAGACTACATAGGTTACTTTAAAATACTGAAAATACAGTTGCTAAACAATTCCAAGTCAAAAGTTTTATCAAAACCAGAAATAAAGCTATGGATGTTGCAATTTGCAAAATTCGAATTCACGGCATCAGCTAAATCTAATCTATTTTAGAATTAATTCATAAGATGTAATTTGTAAATTCCGCATTAATCCAAAATTGGTAAATTCTAATATAATTTCTGATATTTGCACATTCTACGGTTCTATATTAATCAATTGTTGAATTCCGAAACAAAGCAATTTCAATTTAAATTACCGTTTTGCAAATTGACGAACATTTACTAAAATTTAGACTACATAGGTTACTTTAAAATCCTATAAATACGGTTGGTAATCAATTCTAAGTCAAAAGTTTTATCGAAACCAGAAATAAAGCTATGGATGTTGCAATTTGCAAAATTCGAATTCACGGCATCAGCTAAATCTAATCTATTTTGGAATTAATTTCATAAGATGTAATTTGTAAATTCGCATTAATCCAAAATTAGTAAATTCGTAATATAATTTCTGATATTTGCAGCATTCTACGGTTCTAATTAATCAATTGTTGAATACCGAAACAAAGCAATTTCAATTTAAATTACAGTTTTGCAAATTGACGAACATTTACTAAAATTTAGACTACATAGGTTACTTTAAAATACTGATAAATACAGTTGCTAAACAATTCCAAGTCAAAAGTTTTATCAAAACCAGAAATAAAGCTATGGATGTTGCAATTTGCAAAATTCGAATTCACGGCATCAGCTAAATCTAATCTTTTTTGGAATTAATTTATAAGATGTAATTTGTAAATTCCGCATTAATCCAAAATTAGTAAATAGTAATATAGTTTCTGATATTTGCAGATTGACGGTTCTTAATTAATCAATTGTTGAATTCCGAAACAAAGCAATTTCAATTCAAATTACCGTTTTGCAAATTGACGAACATTTACTAAAATTAAGACTACATAGGTTACTTTAAAATACTGAAAATACAGTTGCTAAACAATTCCAAGTCAAAAGTTTTATCAAAACCAGAAATAAAGCTATGATGTTGCAATTTGCAAAATTCGAATTCACGGCATCAGCTAAATATAATCTATTTTGGAATTAATTTATAAGATGTAATTTGTAAATTCCGCATTAATCCAAAATTAGTAAATAGTAATATAGTTTCGGATATTTGCACATTCTACGGTTTATAATTAATCAATTGTTGAATACCGAAACAAAGCAATTTCAATTTAATTACCGTTTTGCAAATTGACGAACATTTACTAAAATTAAGACTACATAGGTTACTGTAAAATACTGAAAATACGGTTTCTAACCGATTCCAAGTCAAAAGTTTTATCAAAACCAGAAATAAAGCTATGGATGTTGCAATTTGCAAAATCTGAATTCACGGCATCATGCTAAATCTAATCTATTTTGGAATTAATTCATATGATGTAATTTGTAAATTCCGCATTAATCCAAAATTAGTAAATAGTAATATAGTTTCGGATATTTGCACATTCTACGGTTTATAATTAATCAATTGTTGAATACCGAAACAAAGCAATTTCAATTTAAATTACCGTTTTGCAAATTGACGAACATTTACTAAAATTAAGACTACATAGGTTACTTTAAAATACTGAAAATACAGTTGCTAAACAATTCCAAGTCAAAAGTTTTATCAAAACCAGAAATAAAGCTATGGATGTTGCAATTTGCAAAATTCGAATTCACGGCATCAGCTAAATCTAATCTTTTTTGGAATTAATTTATAAGATGTAATTTGTAAATTCCGCATTAATCCAAAATTAGTAAATGGTAATATAGTTTCGGATATTTGCACATTCTACGGTTTAAATTAATCAATTGTTGAATTCCGAAACAAAGCAATTTCAATTCAAATTACCGTTTTGCAAATTGACGAACATTTACTAAAATTTAGACTACATAGGTTACTGTAAAATCCGAAAATACGGTTCCTAACAGATTCCAAGTCAAAAGTTTTATCGAAACCAGAAATAAAGCTAAGGATGTTGCAATTTGCATAATTGAAATTCACAGCATCAGCTAAATCTAATCTATTTTAGAATTAATTCATAAGATGTAATTTGTAAATTCCGCATTAATCCAAAATTGGTAAATTCTAATATAATTTCTGATATTTGCAGATTGTGCGGTTCTTGATTAATCAATTTTTTTGAATTCCGAAACAAAGCAATTTCAATTCAAATTACCGTCTTGCAAATTGACGAACATTTACTAAAATTTAGACTACATAGGTTACTTTAAAATACTGAAAATACAGTTGCTAAACAATTCCAAGTCAAAAGTTTTATCGAAACCAGAAATAAAGCTATGGATGTTGCAATTTGCAAAATTGGAATTCACGGCATCAGCTAAATATTATCTATTTTGGAATTATTTCATAAGATGTAATTTCTAAACTCTGCAATAATCCAAAATTAGTAAATTCTAATATAATTTCTGATATTTGCAGATTGAACGGTTCTTCATTAATCAATTGTTGAATTCCGAAACAAAGCAATTTCAATTTCAAATTACCGTTTTGCAAATTGACGAACATTTACTAAAATTAAGACTACATAGGTTACTGTAAAATCCGGAAAAGACGGTTCCTAACCGATTCCAAGTCAAAAGTTTTATCGAAACCAGAAATAAAGCTATGGATGTTGCAATTTGCAAAATTCGAATTCACGGCAGTCAGCTAAATCTAATCTATTTTGGAATTAATTCATAGATGTAATTTGTAAATTCCGCATTAATCCAAAATTAGTAAATAGTAATATAGTTTCGGATATTTGCACATTCTACGGTTTATAATTAATCAATTGTTGAATTCCGAAACAAAGCAATTTCAATTTAAATTACCGTTTTGCAAATTGACGAACATTTACTAAAATTAAGACTACATAGGTTACTTTAAAATACTGAAAATACAGTTGCTAAACAATTCCAAGTCAAAAGTTTTATCAAAACCAGAAATAAAGCTATGGATGTTGCAATTTGCAAAATTCGAATTCACGGCATCAGCTAAATCTAATCTTTTTTGGAATTAATTTATAAGATGTAAATTGTAAATTCCCCATTATCCAAAATTAGTAAATAGTACTATAGTTTCGGATTTTGCACATTCTACGGTTTCTAATTAATCAATGTTGAATACGAAAACAAGCAATTTCAATTTAAATTACCGTTTTGCAAATTGACGAACATTTACTAAAATTAAGACTACATAGGTTACTTTAAATACTGAAAATACAGTTGCTAAACAATTCCAAGTCAAAAGTTTTATCAAAACCAGAAATAAAAGCTATGATGTTGCAATTTGCAAAATTCCGAATTCACGGCATCAAGCTAATAGCTAATCTATTTTGGAATTAATTTCATAAGATGTAATTTGTAAATTTCGTCATTAATCCAAAATTAGTAAATGGTAATATCGTTTCGGATATTTGCACATTCTATTCACGGTTTATAATTAATCAATTGTTGAATTCCGAAAACAAACATTTTTCAATGAAATACCCGTTTTGCAAATTGACGAACATTTTACTAAACTTAAGGACATACATAGGTACTGGTCAAATCCGGAAAGACGGTTCCTAACCGATTCCAAGTCAAAAGTTTTATCGAACCAGAAATAAAGCTATGGGATGTTGCAAATTTGCAAAGATTGAAATTCACGGCATCAGCTAATCTAATGTATTTTGGAATTAATTCTAAGATGTAATTTGTAAATCCGATGTAATTTCTAAACTCTGCAATAATCAAAAATTAGTAAATTTTTATATAATTTCTGATATTTGCAGGTTGTCCGGTTCTTTATTTATCAATTGTTGAATTCCGAAACAAAGCAATTTCAATTTAAATTACCGTTTTGCAAATTGACGAACATTTAATACAATTATGCTACCTAGGATTGTGTAAAATTCTAAAAATACGGTTGCTAAACGATTCCAAGTCAAAAGTTTTATCAAAACAAGAAAAAAAGCAATTGATGGTGCAATTTGCAAAATCTAAATTCATGTCGTCAGCTAAATCTAATCTATTTTGGAATTAATTCATAAGATGTAATTTGTAAATTCCGCATTAATCCAAAATTAGTAAATGGTAATATAGTTTTGGATATTTGCACATTCTACGGTTCTTTATTAATCAATTGTTGAATTCCGAAACAAAGCAATTTCAATTAAAATTGCCGTTTTGCAAATTGACGAACATTTACTAAAAGTAAGACTACATAGGTTACTGTAAAATCCGGAAAAGACGGTTCCTAACCGATTCCAAGTCAAAAGTTTTATCAAAACCAGAAAAAAGCTATGGATGTTGGAATTTGCAAAATCTGAATTCACGTCGTCTGCTAAATCTAATCTATTTTGGAATTAATTCATATGATGTAATTTGTAAATTCCGCATTAATCCAAAATTAGTAAATAGTAATAAAGTTTTGGATATTTGCACATTCTACGGTTTATAATTAATCAATTGTTAAATACCGAAACAAAGCAATTTCAATTTAAATTACCGTTTTGCAAATTGACGAACATTTACTAAAATTAAGACTACATAGGTTACTTTAAAATACTGAAAATACAGTTGCTAAACAATTCCAAGTCAAAAGTTTTATCAAAACCAGAAATAAAGCTATGGATGTTGCAATTTGAAAAATCTTAATTCACGTCGCTGCTAAATCTAATCTATTTTGGAATTAATTCATATGATGTAATTTGTAAATTTCGCATTAATCCAAAATTAGTAAATAGTAATATAGTTTCGGATATTTGCACGTTCTACGGTTTATAATTAATCAATTGTTGAATACCGAAACAAAGCAATTTCAATTTAAATTAGCGTTTTGCAAATTGAAGAACATTTACTAAAATTAAGACTACATAGGTTACTTTAAAATACTGAAAATACAGTTGCTAAACAATTTTAAGTCAAAAGTTTTATCAAAACCAGAAATAAAGCTATGAATGTTGCAATTTGCAAAATTCGAATTCACGGCATCAGCTAAATATTATCTATTTTGGAATTATTTCATAAGATGTAATTTCTAAACTCTGCAATAATCCAAAATTAGTAAATTCTAATATAATTTCTGATATTTGCAGATTGAACGGTTCTTCATTAATCAATTGTTGAATTCCGAAACAAAGCAATTTCAATTCAAATTGTTGTTTTGCAAATTGACGAACATTTACTAAAATTAAGACTACATACGTTACTTTAAAATACTGAAAATAAGGTTGCTAAACAATTTCAAGTCAAAAGTTTTATCAAAACAAGAAAAAAAGCAATGGATAGTGCAATTTGCCAAATCTGAATTCATGTCGTCAGCTAAAGCTAATCTATATTGGAATTAATTCATAAGATGTAATTTGTAAATTCCGCATTAATTCAAAATTAGTAAATGGTAATATAGTTTCGGATATTTGCACATTCTACGGTTTATAATTAATCAATTGTTGAATTCCAAAAGAAACCAATTTCAAATTAAATTACCGTTTTGCAAATTGACGAATTTGCAAAACGGTAATTTGAATTGAAATTGCTTTGTTTTGAAATTCAACAATTGATTATTTAAGATCCGTACAATTTGCAAATATCAGAAATTATATAAGAATTTACTATATTTTGATTATTGCAGAGTTTAGAAATTACATCAGATGTACAAATTAGATCTTATGAATTAATGCCAAAATAGATTAGATTTAGCTGATGCCGTGAATTCCAATTTTGCAAATTGCAACATCCATAGCTTTTTTCTGGTTTTGATAAAACTTTTGACTTGCAATCGGTTAGGAACCGTCTTTTCCGGATTTTACAGTAACCTATGTAGTCTTAATTTTAGTAAATGTTTGTCAATTTGCAAAACGGTAATTTTAATTGAAATTGCTTTTTTTCGGAATTCAACAATTAAATAATTATAGACAGTAGAATGTGCAAATATTAGAAATTATATTAGAATTTACTAGTTTTGGGTTATTGCGGAATATATAAATTACATCTTATGAATTAATTCCAAAATAGATAATATTTATCTGATAACGTGAATTTAGATTTTGCAAATTGAAACATCCATAGTTTTTCTTCTTGTTTTGTTAAAACTTATAATTTGGAATTGTTTGGCAACCGTACTTTTAGGATTTTAAAGTAACCTATGTAGTCTTAATTTTAGTAAATGTTTGTCAATTTGCAAAACGGTAATTTGAATTGAAATTGCTTTGTTTCGGAATTCAAAAAAATTGATTAATCAAGAACCGTACAATCTGCAAATATCAGAAATTATATTAGAATTTACTAATTTTGGATTCATGCGGAATTTACAAATCACATCTTATGAATTAATTCGAAAATAGATTAGATTTAGCTGATGCCGTAAATTTCAATTTTGCAAATTGCAACATCCATAGCTTTAATTCTGGTTTCAATAAAACTTTTGACTTGGAATTGTTCAGCAACCGTATTTTCAGTATTTTAAAGTAACCTAAAACGGAAATTTAAATTGAAATTGCTTTGTTTCGGAATTCAACAATTTATTAATCAAGAACCGTAGAATGTGCAAATATCCGAAATTATATTAGAATTTACTAATTTTGGATTAATGCGGAATTTACAAATCACATCTTATGAATTAATTCGAAAATAGATTAGATTTAGCTGACGACATGAATTCAGATTTTGCAAATTGCACCATCCATTGCTTTTTTTCTTGTTTTGATAAAACTTTTGACTTGGAATCGTTTAGCAACCTTATTTTTAGGATTTTACACAATCCTAGGTAGCATAATTGTATTAAAAGTTCGTCAATTTGCAAAACGGTAATTTAAATTGAAATTGCTTTATTTCGGAATTCAAAAATTGATTAATCAAGAAGCGTACAATCTGCAAATATCAGAAATTATATAAGAATTTACTAATTTTTGATCATTGCAGAGTTTAGAAATTACATCGGATTTACAAATTACATCTTATGCATTAATTCCAAAATAGATTAGATTTAGCTGATGCCGTGAATTTCAATTTTGCAAATTGCAACATCCATAGCTTTATTTCTGGTTTCGATAAAACTTTTAACTTGGAAATGTTTAGGAACCGTCTTTTCTGGATTTTACAGTAACCTATGTAGTCTAAATTTTAGTAAATGTTCGTCAATTTGCAAAACGGTAATTTGAATTGAAATTGCTTTCTTTCGGAATTCAACAATTGATTAATTACACAGCCCCACAAAAAAAAGTGTCGTGCGCGGCAGACCAGACTAGTCATTTCCTATGTATTTTGAAGCGCTGAACACGAATCCGAAGTCCGTTTTGCTTCATCACGTCAGGATTTTTTTTAACCTCAAAAAATCTGTCGGATTTTGAGAGGTAGGCTATTTTTTCTTAAATTAATGGATTTACTTCAAACTTGGTAACTAGGGGTTTTTTGGGTCGCTGATGACAAATTTGAAGTTAGATTTTCAAAATTCAAAATGGCGGCTCCAATATGGCGGACGAATTTTTTAAAAGTTAATGGATTTACTTCAAACTTGGTAACTAGGAGTTTTTTTGGGTCGCTGATGACGAATTTAAAGTTAGATTTTTAAAATTCAAAATGGCGGATCCAATATGGCGGACGAATTTTTTAAAAGTTAATGGATTTACTTCAAACTTGGTAACTAGGGGTTTTTTGGGTCGCTGATTACGAATCTGAAGTTAGATTTTCAAAACTCGAAATGGAAATTCTTATATACATAAGTAAGGTATTCACGTCCTTTTATGGTAGCGCACTCTTTTGTCCTCAAAGGATCTGTGTAATGGTTTTCGTTTCAAATTGGTGCCTCCAGGTACAATATTTCTTTTCAGCATCCAACAGTAGTCGGACATCATATTTACATCCCATCTTCCTTGATAAGGATGCTCAAATTCTCGAAGATCTTGATGGATTCGTTCTCCTTGTTCTTCACTGTAATCTTCCAAATTTTTAGGGAATCGATCCCGATGCGAGTCTAAGTAATGCATCTTTATGCTCATTAAGCATCCTAACTTACCAAAATTTTTAATCATATCACTAACTATTTGCTCCCAATTTTCACTCTTGTGATTACCCAGAAAATTTTCGACAACTGCTTTGAAACTAAGCCATGCGGCTTTCTCCTTTTTATTCATCTTGGTGATAAATTGCTCATTTTTTAACAATTTGCGAATTTGTGGTTTGACAAAAACCCCTTCTTTTAGTTTCGCATCAGATTTTTCTGGAAACTTTTGTTCCTGGTATTTAAAACAGTTTCCTTCTTTATCTAAGGCTTTGACAAATTGTTTCATTCCTCCTAGTTTCGTGTGTAAGGATGGAATTATCACCTTTGAAGGGTCGATTAGGGGATATTCCATTATATTTTTTTAACCTGGTTCGAAAGAATTTCTTTTTGGCCATTGTTTTTTAATGTAGTGATTTGATCGATCTCTACTGTCCTACAAACACAGGAAACATAGTGTTTTTGTAAAACCTGATTAATGTCCAAGTAGTATGCTTAAAATCTTAAAATCTCCACAAATTTGCCAGTTGTGTTCTCGGTATCTAATTTTATCCAAAACTAGTTTCATATATTCATAGTTTTCTTTCATTTCCGTTGAATGCGCTATTCGAATTGGAGCATAAATATTAGTATTATGTAGTAGTACTACTTTTAAACTTCTTTTCGAAGAGTCAATAAATAGTCTCCAATTTTCATCTTTGTATATATTTGTTTTTAATTTATTCATGAGTCCGACAACATCTGAGCAATATACCAACGACGGATTTTCATCTTTTGTAAAATATTGTCGGAATTCTTTTTCTCTGTCTCGATAAAAGCTAGGTGTTGTGCCTTTTGATAACAAGTTTTTCTTCTTCAACACTGATGCTAGGTGTTCTGCACAATCCTTCGGCAATTTTAAATCTCTAATGAGATTGCTAAGTTCTTCTTGGTTAAACTGCAACATCCATAGCTTTAATTCTGGTTTCGATAAAACTTTTGACTTGGAAATGTTCAGCAACCGTATTTTCAGTATTTTAAAGTAACCTAAAACGGAAATTTAAATTGAAATTGCTTTGTTTCGGAATTCAACAATTTATTAATCAAGAACCGTAGAATGTGCAAATAATCGAAACTATATTAGCATTTACTAATTTTGGATTATTGCGGAATTTAGAAATTCCATTTTATGAATTAATTCCAAAATAGATTAGATTTAGCTGACGACATGAATTCAGATTTTTCAAATTGTACCATCCATTGCTTTCTTTCTTGTTTTGATAAAACTTTTGACTTAGAATCGTTTAGCAACCGTATTTTTAGGATTTTACACAATCCTAGGTAGCATAATTGTATTAAAAGTTCGTCAATTTACAAAACGGTAATTTAAATTAAAATTGCTTTGTTTCGGAATACAACAACTGATTAATCAAGAACCGTACAATCTTCAAATATCAAAAATTATATTAGAATTTACTAATTTTGGATTATTGCGGAATTTACAAATTACATCTTATGAATTAATTCCAAAATACATATTATTTAGCTAATGACGTGAATTCAGATTTTAAAAATTGCAACATCCATAGCTTTATTTCTGGATTCGATAAAACTTTGACATGGAATTGTTTAGCAACTGTATTTATAGGATTTTAAAGTAACCTATGAAGTCTAAATTTTAGTAAATGTTCGTCAATTTGAAAACGGTAATTTGAATTGAAATTGCTTTCTTTCGGAATTCAACAATTGATTAATTATAAACCGTAGAATGTGCAAATATTCGAAAATATATTACCATTTACTAATTTTGGATTGAAATTATTTTACTAGTTTTGAATTGGAATTGTTTAGCAACCGTATTTTTAGGATTTTAAAGTAAAATAAGTAGTCTTAATTTTATTAAATGTTCGCCAATTTGCAAAACGGTAATTTGAATTGAAATTGCTTTGTTTCGGAATTCAACAATTAAATCATTATAAACAGTAGAATGGGCAAATATCAGAAATTATATTAGAATTTACTAATTTTTGATTATTGCGGAATTTACAATTTACATCTTATGAATTAATTCCAAAATAGATTAGATTTAGCTGATGACGTGAATTCAGATTTTTTAAATTGCAACATCCATAGTTTTATTTCTGGTTTCGATAAAACTTTTGATTTGGAATCGTTTAGGAACCGTATTTTTAAGATTTTAAAGTAACCTATGAAGTCTAAATTTTAGTAAATGTTTATCAATTTGCAAAACGGTAATTTGAATTGAAATTGCTTTGTTTCAAAATACGACAACTAATTAATCAAGAACCGTACAATCTTCAAATATCAGAAATTATATTTCAATTTACTAATTTAGGATTATTGCGAAATTTACAAATTACATGTTATGAATTAATTCCAAAATACATATGTGACGCGACACGAGAAAAAGGACCTATCGTTAAAAAAATCGATTTTGAGATTATGGTGCTATTCGACAGATTATTCTTTGCTCTTTCACGTGAAAAAATCGAAAGTTGAAAAACTTAAATAGTTTCAATAATATAAAGCCCGAAAGTTAAGCATGTACGTGCAAATACACGGGTTTTCTGCGCATGGCGTCACTTTAAACGCTCTCTCCTGTAAAATTCTCTTTTGCGGCAATAGGTCCCTTTTCTCGTGTCGCGTCACATATTGGTTAGCTGATGACGTTAATTCAGATTTTAAAAATTGCAACATCCATAGCTTTATTTCTGGTTTCGATAAAACTTTTGACTTGGAATTGTTTAGCAACCGTATTTTCAGTATTTTAAAGTAACCTATGTAGTCTTAATTTTAGTTAATGTTTGTCAATTTGCAAAACGGTAATTTGAATTGAAATTGCTTTCTTTCGGAATTCAACAATTGATTAATTATAAACCGTAGAATTTGCAAATATCCGAAACTATATTACCATTTACTAATTTTGGATAAATGCGGAATTTACATATTACATCTTATGAATTAATTCCAAAATAGATTAGATTTAGCTGATGCCGTGAATTCCAATTTTGCAAATTGCAACATCCATAGCTTTATTTCTGGTTTCGATAAAACTTTTGACTTGGAATTGTTTAGCAACTGTATTTTCAGTATTTTATAGTAACCTATGTAGTCTTAATTTCAGTAAATTTTCGTCAATTTGCAAAACGGTAATTTGAATTGAAATTGCTTTGTTTCGAAATTCAACAATTGATTAATTATAAACCGTAGAATGTGCAAACATCCTAAACTATATTACCATTTATTAATTTTTGATTATTGCTGAATTTACAAATTACATCTTATGAAATAATTCCAAAATAGATGATATTTAGCTGATGACGTGAATTCAGATTTTGCAAATTGCAACATCCATAGCTTTATTTCTGGTTTCGATAAAACTTTTGACTTGAAATTGTTTAGCAACCGTATTTATAGGACTTTAAAGTAACCTATGAAGTCTAAATTTTAGTAAATGTTTATCAATTTGCAAAACTTTAATTTGAATTGAAATTGCTTTGTTTCGGAATACGACAACTGATTAATCAAGAACCGTACAATTTTCAAATATCAGAAATTATATTAGAATTTACTAATTTTGGATTATTGCGGAATTTACAAATTACATGTTATGAATTAATTCCAAAATAGATTAGATTTAGCTGATGCCGTGAATTTCAATTTTGCAAATTGCAACATCTATAGATTTATTTCTGGATTCGATAAAACTTTTCACTTGGAATTGTTTAGCAACCGTATTTTAAGTATTTGAAAGTAACCTATGTAGTCTTAATTTTAGTAAATGTTTGTCAATTTGCAAAACGGTAATTTAAATTGAAATTGCTTTCTTTTGGAATTCAACAATTGATTTATTATAAACTGTAGAATGTGCAAATATCTGAAACTATATTACCATTTACTAATTTTGGATTAATGCGGAATTTACAAATTACATCTTATGAATTAATTCCAAAATAGATTAGATTCAGCTGACGACATGAATTCAGATTTTGCAAATTGCTTAATCCATTTTTTTTTCTTGTTTTGATAAAACTATTGACTTGTAATTGTTTATAATTTGCAAAACGGTAATTTTAATTGAAATTGCTTTCTTTTGGAATTCAACAATTGATTAATTATAAACCGTAGAATGTGCAAATATCCGAAACTATAATAGCATTTACTAATTTTGGATTATTGTGGAATTTAGAAATTACATTTTATGAATTAATTCCAAAATAGATTAGATTTAGCTGACGACATGAATTCAGATTTTGCAAATTGCACCATCCATTGCTTTTTTTTGGTTTGATAAAACTTTTGACTTGGAATCGTTTAGCAACCGTATTTTTAGAATTTTACACAATCCTAGGTAGCATAATTGTATTAAATGTTCGTCAATTTGCAAAACGGTAATTTGAATTGAAATTGCTTTCTTTCGGAATTCAACAATTGATTAATTGCAGAATTTACAAATTACATGTTATGAATTAATTCCAAAATAGATAATATTTAGCTGATGACGTGTATTCAGATTTTGCAAGTTCAGGGTGGCGAGTGAAAACGGTTTTTGAAATTCCCTGTCTTTTTCCTGACTTTTCCCTGTCTTATAAACCTATACGGGGCATTCTCCGTGAAATTTTCACTTAAAATTTTTTTTTATTAAAACAATTTTTTTCGAATTCTATATGAAAAATAAGTAAATACCTGTTTTTTAATTTTTTTATTTGATCAAAATTATAGAAATTGTGATTTTTTAAATTTAACGTCTTTAGAAGCAGATGAATTTTGAAACACTCTTTTCTCTGTTATATAACAAAAGATAAAAAATAACTTTTCTCAAAGCCAAAGTAATCGATTTTCGATTTTTTTCTTTTATTACAATCACTGATAAATAAAGAAATTTTTCCCTTTTATGTCAAAGTGATGTTCTTAAGGGATAAAATGATATTTAAAATTATATCAGTCGTTGCACAGAGTTTTATTCGACTTTTACACTTGTTAAAAAATTAACTTTCACCCAGATAGCACGTAATGTTGCAGCAAGCTTGTGGCAAGCTTGCCGCGTAAGATTGCCAATATTGCCGAGCAAGCTTGCGGCAATATTGTGGCAAGCTTCAAATGTTTGACCTACAGGAAGCTTGCCGCGTTAGCTTGCAGCAATATTGTCTTGTAAGCTTGCTGTAATATTGCACTGTAAGGTTGTGGTAAGGTTACACGTAAGGTTGTTGTAAGGTTGAGGTGAGGTTGTGGTAAGTTTACAAATTATGGAAAAAAATTAACAAAATAATTAATAATTTTAATAATTAATAAATATTAATTGAAAAAATGAATTTTGTTGCTCTTCTTTATTTTTGAAACCTAACATGAAGCAGAAAATTTTGAAAACAAATTTAGCGGCACTGGGATTCGAACCCAGGATCGACGCGCATAAACCTAATATCCTAAATAACTGAGCTAAGTGGGGAACTGAGGAAGAGAAACTCAATTTTGCTTTTAAGGAGTTAGTTAGCTTCTTGGTGCACCTTAATAGCAAAATTGAGTTTCTCTTCCTCAGTTCCCCACTTAGCTCAGTTAGTTAGGGTGTTAGGTTTATGCGCGTCGATCCCGGGTTCAAATCCCAGTGCCCCCAAGTTTGTTTTTAAAATTTTCTGTTTCATGTTAGGTATCAAAAATATAGAAGAGCAACAAACTTCATTTTTTAATTAATATTTATTAATTATTTAAATTATTAATTATTTTGTTAATTTTTTTCCATAATTTGTAAACTTACCACAACCTCACCTCAACCTTACAACAACCTTACGTGTAACCTTACCACAACCTTACAGTGCAACATTGCGGCAATATTGCCGTGCAATATTACAGCAAGCTTACAAGGCAATATTGCTGCAAGCTTACGCGGCAAGCTTTCTGTAGGTCGGACATTTGAAGCTTGCCACAATATTGCCGCAAGCTTGCTCGGCAATATTAGCAATCTTACGCGGCAAGCTTGCCACAAGCTTGCTGCAACATTACGTGCTATCTGGGCAATAACAAAACAAATAAATGCCTTACTAATGGAATGAAGTTATCGAAATTATGAAGTGGTTTAATTTCTCAATTTCTTTCACTAAACTCTGTGCAACGGCTGATATAATTTTAAATATCATTTTATCCCTTAAGAACACCACTTTGACATAAGAGGGAAAAATTTCTTTATTTATCAGTGATTGGAATGAAAGAAAAAAATCGAAAATCGATTACTTCGGTTTTGAGAAAAATCATTTTTTAGTCGTAATTTTAATTTATTTAATGTTTTCGCTTTATTAAAGTTAATTTTTTATTACATATTTGAAATATTCAAGAAAAAAATTTTTTTTGCATATATTATATTATTTTTAATCTTTTGTTATAACAGAGAAAAAAGTGTTTTAAAATTCATCTGCTTCTGAAGACGTTAATTTTAAAAAAAATCACAACTCTATAATTTTGATCAAATAAAAAAATAAAAAAACATGTATTTACTTATTTTTCATATAGAATTCGAAAAAAATTGTTTTAATTAAAAAAAATTTTGAGTGAAAATTTCATGGAGAATGCCCCATACATATCTATTAGTCATAAAAGCATTTATTATTTTCGTATGAAATAAAGTTTAAAATTAATTCTTTTTTAGCAGATATATTTGTGTCCTTTTGTGCATTGGACTTTATTGACAGTTTTAAGTGTATAACTAAGAATATTTACACTTCCTACAGCTTTTCCCTGACTTTAGATTAAGTTCCCTGTCTTTTCCAGATTTTTCAAATTCCCTGTCTATTCCCGGTTTTCCAGGTCGCTCGCCACCCTGAAGTTGCAACATCCATAGCTTTTTTTCTTGTTTTGATAAAACTTATTACTTGAAATCGTTTAGCAACCTTTTTTCTGGATTTTACATAAACCTATGTAGCATAATTTTAGTAAATTTTCGTCAATTTGCAAAACGGTAATTTGAATTGAAATTGCTTTCTTTCGGAATTCAACAATTGATTAATTATAAACTGTACAGTGTGCAAATTTCCGAAACTATATTACCATTTACTAATTTTGGACTATTGCAGAATTTACAAATTGCATCTTAAGAATTAATTTCAAAATAGATATTATTTTCCTGATGACGTGAATTCTGATTTTGCAAATTGCAACATCCATAGCTTTTTTTTGGTTTTGATAGAAACCTACGTAGTCTTAATTTTAGTAAATATTGGGTAAAGCTTTCTTTGTCTACTCCTGATTTTCGAAGGGTATTTTAATTTCATTCAAACACTATATTTTAAAAGTATATAATGATAAAAACAACACCTTAAAATAGTTTTTAAAAAAAATTATTTTTAAAAAAGTTATTAACAATTTAATTTTTTAACACCTTTTTCGAAAAAAATGAATTACTCGAAAACTAATCGACAGAATTCGATAAAATTTTAACCACTTAGTTACAAAATCTTTTTTTCTAAAACTTTAATTCTAGTTTTAAATTATCATGTAATTTGTTTAAATAATAAAAAATTTTTATAAACAATTGAAAATTTGAGCATGTTCTTAATGAGATAATTAAATTTTCTTCACAGCATTTTATTCCACGTAAAATGTTGAACTATTAGCAAGAAAAAAATTTTAGTGCCCGCATTTTATTTACAAAATAAAGCTATATTTTTTAAGCGCTATATTATTCGCTATATTGGATCTGCCATTTTGAATTTAATTTTATTTAAAATTTTCGAAATTATGTTTTAAATGCTTTATAAATGACCCGCAACTAACAAATTGAAACCAATTCAACGCATATAACGCGTCAGTGCGACCGCCCGCGAAACTGCACGCGCCATGTCTTTGTTACAGCGCGTAACAAAAATAGCTGTAATTTGTAAATAAAATGCGGGCCCTAAATTTTTTTTGGTAATACTTTCAAATTCTACCTAGAATAAAATGCTATAAAGAAAATTTAATTATCTCATTAAGAACAGGCTTAAAAACCATCGGTACACTTCAGAAAGCCTTAGCCAGATATAGATTATTATTTAATGATTTTATTCATTTGTTGACTCTCCCTTTATGATTTGAATTACATATCGTGCACGTGAACTACCTCGTGTTTATAGCATGTCTATTCCATATAATATATTTCCGAGTCGCAAATTACACTTGAACTGAATCTTAGTAGACTGAATTTGTAGTTTAATTTTTAATCTCCATACAACTTATCCAATTCCGATTATCAATCATTATTTAATTTAATCAACTGGAATGGCGTAATTTATATTAACGCCTTTTGAGTAAATCAAGAACCATACTATACACGCCGAATACTCGTTTCGGAATCCAATAATTAGC
Organism: Leptopilina heterotoma; assembly: GCF_015476425.1. Classification (NCBI taxonomy): domain Eukaryota; kingdom Metazoa; phylum Arthropoda; class Insecta; order Hymenoptera; family Figitidae; genus Leptopilina; species Leptopilina heterotoma. The sequence goes on along the minus strand of NW_025110870.1, from coordinate 1,018,131 downwards.
TGATGACAACGTCTAGAAATAAACATATGGACTCAGATGCGGCGTGAGTGTAGTTCTCCCACAAACATGTAGGGTATCGCCACCATCAGTTAATGTTTTGACTTGGTTCTTTTTAGTTGAAGGCAGGTATTTTTAAAATTATTAATGAAACCATTTTTTTGGTTGACATAAGCATTTTAAATATTTAAATCTACTAAGAATAAATAATTAAAATACAATTGCATGGTGTCACAATGCTGATGAGTAAGTTAATTATTTTAATTAATTAATTTTAATAAAAATCTGCATTTATATATCTTTTTAATTTAAATAATTTTTATCTTATTAATTTATTTTATCAATTTAAAGTTATATAGATAAAATAAAAATATGAATACATTCTTAAGGGCTGTTTTTTGTTAAAATATTAGTGGTTTTTTTGGAGGCCTGTAGTCTCTTGGATGAACCACTTTAAAAAAAATATTAGATTTTATTTAAGAAATCTCCTCTTTATCTTTTAACAGCATCAATTCGGAGACGTTCAATTCTTTTCTAGGCTGAGCAATGCCAGTTTGTGACCCACCAAACAACAAAACAACTTACATATTAGTATCATTTCTATGTAACATATGTAGATGTAAACTAGACGACAATCAATATTTATTTTTATTAAAGTTTGCATTGAAGAATATAAATTTGCATTCGTACAGCAGTTTATTCGAATTATCTAGTGAAACAAGATTATTCGAACTTTATTTTGTTCAAAGTCTAACATACGTCAGCAGAATGACACTATCACGTCTTCTAAGCAAGTTTTTCTACTTTGTATAATAACGTTCTTTCGCAGTGAAAAATGTATCAAGACAAAGAGAAAGTTATTGTATTTCACATTTTCTACATTTCTGCACAATTTATTTCATAATATATTTTAATTGAATTAATATTATTTTGTTACAATTGGATTTAAGAAAGGTTAGTTATATAACATACATTTGTTGACTTGTGCATAACACTTAATGGTTATAATACCTAAACAATTCTAGGTTAGTATACAAAAAGAAGTTTTAAAGAGAAGAAGAGTTTTAATTCTTCAGGACTTTGTATTTCTAGACCATCAATATTCTTCTTAACATCTTACTATTCTCCTAGGTAAGAGGAAATGAAAAGAATATATGTGCGTACAGTGACAAAAGATGAAGTTATTCCAAGAAAGAGAAAAAAAAATAAATTAAATTTTCTCTTCGACAATATTTTAATTAAAGATATTATGCAATATCGTGGTATAACAAATTACTCAGTAAAGAAGATACCCTACTCGCCCAAATCATTGTTCCGATTTTTCGTAAATCCTAACGGACTTGATAACAATCGCTATTGGTATTTGCGTATTAATAGCTTAATAAAAGAAAATCCAAAGGTTTTACACATTTATGATTTACCAAATAATACACCAACACATTTTATGAACTCATTTAATCAGCATCAACATCAAGATAAATGTATTTCTTCAGTTGATTGTAAAGTCGCTTATCAGAATGATCAGAAAAAAATAAATTTAACTAAATCTAGTCTTCAGTTTAACACGAATCAAATAAGTGCATATGAGAAAATTGTTGGATTATCATTAGAAAATGACTTTTCGGTTGTCGCTCTGGTGGGACCAGCTGGTACTGGAAAAACAATTTGTCTCAAGCAGTTTGTAGAGAAACAGCATCTATTTTCATACATAACTAGTCAAAATAATTTACTACAAGATGCAACAATAAAATTAGGTTTAAATTCGAAACGAGTTTTTACTCTTTGTCGATTTATTATGAATCTCTTCGATTTAAATTTTTATGAGCAATGTACTTTTAATAATCGTATTACTGGATATCAAGTGCAAAATTTTCCCCTTCTGTTTAATGAATTGCCTGTTTCTGTAAAATTTGTGAAATCATTGTTTTCAACAAATAATTTAGAACATGAGGATGTAACATCGACATTTATATCAGGAAATTATACTCTTTTTTTGTGCCTCGATGAATTTTCTATGATTTCTTATAATATTTTACAAACTTTATTAAAAGGGCTCGAACATGCTGTTAAAAGTTTAAATACAAACGATAACATTTATAAATCTGTTGTCATATTATCTGGCGATTGCCATCAAATACAACCAATCTATACAATGAAAAATAGTCTAGAGCGTCAAGAAAAATTAATTTATGAAAGTGAAACAAAAACATTGGAAACTCGTTATTCATATCAATATATTTCGATAAATTGTAGAAAAATTTTGAACTTGGTCAATGAGAAAATTTTCTTTTTTCAGCAATTACGTAATAAAGATGAAAGATACCATCAGTTTCTAAATCGAATCCTAATATCCAAAAAATGGCAATTAGAAATTATTAATTACTTTAATCGACGATGCCTTCAAAATCGAATTGATCTGCATTATCCAATCACGAGTGTTTTTGATTTATCGAGAAAAACTCAAAGTCCTTTACAATTGACTAAATGGTATCGACACCATGCACCGCATTTTAATTCATTCAACTATTTTACCTGGTGTAATGTAGATGCTCACTTTATTAATATGTCAGTATTCTATGCTATTTATCGTACTTATTTCTCTAAGCAGCAAAAAGAAACTACCAATTTTCAACCACGCCTAGCCCCAATATATTTTTACAGTAACAGTGATTTTCACAATGGTTATTATGATCGTGTACGATTACCATTTTTACCACTTATACTCGGCATGACGTACAAATTGCTCATTAATAAAGCAAATACCCTTTGCCGTGGACAGTTGTTAACTCTTTTGAAAATTGATGATTCATGCGGTGGTGTATTAACGTGTATTGATCGTAGTGAAAAGATTTACAAAGTCATGCCTACTTTCTTTACTATGAACCTCTTCTGCGAAGACGTATCACATTTTGTTTTTCAGAATATAGAGAAAATAGCAATTAATAACGAACACTATGCCCGCATGCAGAAATATGGTAAGCTGTTTGGGTATCCGATGCAATTGGTTTGTGGTGACACAGTTCGTGGAAGTATTGGTATCACAGTCGACAGCGACCTTTATATTAATCTGAGCGGTTGCAGCTTGGAAGAAATTTATGTTATTTTGTCACGAACGACAGATGAACGTAAAATTAAAGCAGTACTTGTATCTTAAAATGGAGCTCTGAAAGTAAAAATAATTTAATGTCCTGCGCTATAAGTACTCTATAAGTATAAAAAATAAGATCATACTGAATATAATCTGACTAATCAATTATCTTTATATTCTTATTGTAATGATTGTTATTAATCTTTATTATAAAGATTATTTTCAGTTATTATTAATCTTTCAATGTTTTAGAATGATTTTTGGTATTCACAATGAATTATATATTTTATAATCCAAAATCGAATTGAATTATAATTCGAGATTATAGAAACAGGTTCTTTTTCATATTGTCATTTAAGTTGTTAAAGTTGTTTTAAAAATAATATAATATAATAATATAATTTTCGAAGTTTGTAAATTTTTGCAAAAGTCATTTTTATAAACTTTACAAAATTATTATTCAGTCATAAGGAGAACACTTTGTATGAAGTAAACGTTTAAATTATCATCCTATCCTATCTACTTTGCTTAAGCTTCGGAACAACTGAAAAAAATCAATTTCTTTACATTACTTTCTGTGTCCAACCAGTACTTTCGAGAATGTGACATATTCATTAGTTTGATTGATTTTATGATCAATTGTCATCAGCAATGGCATGTCGCCCATATAATAAAATATTTGTCGTGCAGTTTTATTATACAAATAATTGTAACAATTAAAACTTTATTATGTTTTATTATACAATAATCCGCTTTTTTCAATAATAATAATAATAATAATAATAATTTCTTGTACATTATCATTTTGGGTGTTATTATTATACTTGATTTTTCTCTCATTAGCTTATTGTCTCAATATGTGATAAATGATCGGGATACCGGCCTCATCCATGATGCAACTTTTTTTGTCTAAGTATAAAAATGTTTCCGGTGACAAATTACCGTGTTATATCAAATTGATTTTATATTATTAACATTTTGTGTGTAAGGATGAGCAATGTTGGGATTGACGATGTTCCTCAGTAATCTCTTTATATGATCTCCTATGAGACCAATGATGAACACGTCAATCCTTGGAATATTTCCCGAATTATATAACATGCGATTGGAAACGTGTTTCTCAAAATCTGTCTCCGCATCTCTGAATAAACTCAGGCAAGTGCGGAGACAGTTTCTCTCAAAGATTCTTAATTTTTCCATATATGAGGGCGATATCCCGAACCATATCTGGCAACTATATGTGAGTATTAGGCGTATCAACAACAAATAGCATATTATCTTGTCCCTGGCATTCAGTCTGGATGACGAGAAGATATTTTTATAACAGAAAAAGGCTTTTCTAGCTTTTGTGATAGCTAGTTCTATATGAGTATTATATTTTAGACGATCGTCAATATGAATTCCAAGGTATTTTGTTGTTTTAGAGTGAAGAATTGTGTCAATGGAATCAGGTTTAGTAATGATTTTGAAATTATTCCAACATTCTATATTTTTCTTTGACATTTTAACAACTCTTGCTTTAACCCATGTTCGTTTATTTTGAACTCTGTAATCCCGTACAAAAACTAATTCATCTTGTTGAAACTCGATATTTCTATTACCTTCATAATTCTCAATTTGTTTATCTCGATTATTTTCATTTACTAGATCTCGCAACAAATCAAATCTAGTTCGTAACTCTCTATTCAACATTATCTTTGCCGGTGTTTCGTTTGTCGTACAATGTGGTGTATTTCGATAATATAACAAATAACGCAAAATCAAAGTTCTTTTTTCTACATTACAATTTCTATCATCAGAAAAAAAATTTTTAATACATTTTTGAAGAATCAGACGGCATTTTCTGCCGCACCATTTGTTGATGGATGTGCCGGCGCTGTCCTTACATGTTTAATACCATAATTTTTAATCCAATTTTGAAATTCTTCAGATGTGAATTGGCTTCCATTATCCGTAATGATTTTTCTTGGTAAACCAAATCGTGAACAAAAGTCTCTCAACTTTTCAATAGTTTTTGTAGAATCACATTTTGACATCTCGTAAACTTAAGGCCATTTTGAAAGCTATTAGATAACTCTTATAAATCTTGATCTAGTTTAGGATACCAAAAATACTGTGTTGCCAACAGCTTCATCTTACTAGCTCGAAAGTGAGTAGCATGAATTTCGTTCAACAGGTCTTCTTTAAACTTCTCTATGGAATAATCACACTCTGTATCCCCAAAACAGCAAACCGTTATCCATGCTGATTTCGTGTTTCCTCACGAAATAAGACTTCAAGGACTCCTTCACCTTATCAGGCCATTCCGACATAGTGTACAACAGCACCTTACTCAAGACAACATCCGTTCTTGTGATTTTTCTGATTAACTTAGCATCGATTGGTAACTTTTCCTCAACGTAAAAATTGAAATAATCTTCAGATTCTTCAGTCTTCAATTCTGCTGTCTCTAGTAGTCTAGACAGTCCATCAGCACTACCGTTTGCACTGCCTTTAATGTACTTAAAAGTATAATTAAATCCGCTGAGATACAGGGTCAATTTTTGCAACCACCCGGCTGCCATGACTGGAATACCCTTTTCCTCCCAAAAACAAGGCATGTAATGGCTTATGATCCGACTCCAAAATGAACTCCGTTCCCAATAAATATTGGTAAAATTTTTTAACTCCCCAATAAGTTGCCAGAGCTTCAATATGTATCGTTGCATAATTCTTTTCAGCTTTTGATAATGTCCTCGATGCAAAACAGACTGGTCTCTCTGCTCCATTGAAATAAACATGCAATAAAACAGCACCGATTCCATCCTCGTTGCCAAATGTAATAACTTGGAGCAATAACAACTCAATTGTTAATTAATAATAAAGACTTTATTATTTGTATATCACTGTGCGACTAGTCGACATACATGCTCAACAGCAACTGACTTGAATATATATTATTGTGCTGTGAACCGTTGTCAAGAAGGACTGTGCACGCGTGATCCCCGCCCTCATTGTCGAATACAGTTATGATCGCGGTAGATAACAATACTCTCGAAGCGTCATGTCATGAATATGGAAATTATTTACCGTTTGCGATTTTTCTACTTGTTTACTATCGTTGGCTTGTGTCGAATTTATTTTTAAATATAATGACGTATGATGACGACCGTTACATGTATTACAATGACCTGATTTGCATTCGCTTACCAAGTGATTTTTTCGCCAACAATTAAAACATAGACCTTTTTTTCTAACAATTTCCCTACGCTCGTTTACTTGAATTTTTTTTAAATTCTGTGCATTGATGCACTTGATGATTGTCATTACAAATTGAGCATTGCATTGACATCTGCGTATTTAAAAAAGTTTTCGACGATGGGTTATTGTTTGTTGGTGTTTGTTTGCTTGACATTTTCGAGGATTGTTGGTCGGAACACTGACTGAAAAAATTTTCCAAACTTCACTACCAAAGTTACTCAACTTTTACAATAGTAGTCTTTTCTTTTTATTTCTGATATTCTACCTCCTTGTAAATGGAAAAAAGACTTGGGAGATGAACATATTGATTAATGAAAAATTCTCGTTTTTTTTATTTTAAAAATATTACAATATATAAACAACGTTTTTTTGCAAAAATATTTGTGCGAATAATACTTGAATTTTTAATGTGGATTTTCAAAAAAAATTTCCGCTCGGAAACTCGTATGGAAATTCTTTTGACAATTTGTTTAAAAAAATTTCGGACAATTTTCCGAATGAATTCCGTACGAAATTCGAGCGAATTACTAACGAATTATTTATAACAAATTAATATAAAATTCGAATAGAATTCCGCATGAAATATCAGCTAAAAATTTCTTTTAAAACTTTTCGGACAAATTTCCATACAAAATTCGTACGAAATTCAAGCGAAATACTAACTGATTTCTTTTGGGAAATTTTAAGAAATTTCTGCTCGGAAATTCGCATAGAATTCCGCAAGAAATGTCAGATAAAAATTTCTTCAAAAAATCTTCGACTAAATTTCCAAACGAAATTCGAGCAGAATTTTTTAAAAATTTTCCAAAAGAAATCCGTTAGTTTGCTTGAATTTCGTATGGAAATTTGGCCGAAAATTTTTAAGTGACATTTCATGCGGAATTCCATACGAATGTCCTAGTAGAATTTTTTTATAAATTTTTCATAAATAATTCATTAGTAATTCGCTCGAATTTCGTACGGAATTCGTTGAGAAAATTGTCCAAAAATTTTTTTAACAAATTGTCAAAAGAATTTTCGTGCGAATTTCCATACGAGTTTCTAAACGAAATTTTTTTTTGAAAATCCATATTAAAAAATCGGGTATTATTATTATTTGGTCAGATTTCTGAACGAAATTCGTATGAATCATTTTTACCTAGATAATATTTATTTAATCTGAAAATTCAAAAACTTTCCATGGAACAATAACCAACATTTTGTTAAATTTAACTCAAGTCGGTTTTTTCGTCTTTATGTAATTGTAGACTGGCCGCAAGATTTGATTTTTAAAATTCCCTAACAAAAATTACCTAACTTTTGAAGAATTTTTCCAAACTCCTACTCTTCCCTGATTTGGTTTTTTCCTGACTTGTGGCCACCTTAATTTGGTGTTTGGAATCTTAGGACAGATACATACCCAGTAAAAAAAGAAGTATTGAGTGAAGCGTTTAGGAATTGAGTGAAGCTCTGAGCCAATACGGATTCGAGTAAAAACCGTATTGGGACGTTTGACTCAATCTTTTTTTCATCCGCCGAATACGGTCTTATTTTAGCATTAAAATTAAAATCACATGAGCAGAGTACACATTATAAATTGAAAGCACAATTGTCCTGGAATGTAAAAATGCCGATTTAGATAAGAAACTGTGAATATTTTTAATTTTTTGTTAAAAATTGGTAAAAGCAAAGTTTGACAATGCGCAACTGAATTTACCATGTGAATAAATGAAGTGGTAAGTTTAAATGGACGAAAAGAAATCTTCTGTTACCGACAGAAAGTTCCTAGAAAACAATGAAATTTCATTGTTTTGTTGAATTTACCACAATTCTCTAGGAACTTTCTGTTGGTAAAAGTAGATTTCTTTTAGTCCATTTCGTCCATTTAAACTTACCACTTCATTTATTCACATGGTAAATTCAGTTGCGCATTGTCAAACTTTGCTTTTACCAATTTTTAACAAAAAATAAAAAATATTCACAGTTTCTTATCTAAATCGGCATTTTTACATTCCAGGACAATTGTGCTTTCAATTTATAATGTGTACTCTGCTCATCTGATTTTAATTTTAATGCTAAAATAAGACCGTATTCGGCGGATGAAAAAAAGATTGAGTCAAACGTCCCAATACGGTTTTTACTCGAATCCGTATTGGCTCAGAGCTTCACTCAATTCCTAAACGCTCCACTCAATACTTCTTTTTTTACTGGGTATATACATGGGTGATTCTTTTGAAAGGGATCCTTTTTTGTTAGAATTACTAAAAATTCAAATTATTATTTTTTCTTACTTTTATTTTCAAAAATAAGTTTTGAAAATGTTTAAAGTTAAAAATATAAGTTGCGCAAAATTAATTTCCACAAATACGACCTTCAGCAACATTTTATTATCATGTGTTCTAGAGGTTAAATTATAACTTTTAAATTAATAGTTTCGTAAAAAAAACTCGGTAGGAATATTTTATTTTAAATAATAAATTGTTTTTTTTAATCTATTATATTTTTTGCTTGTATATTATATTTTTATTAAATAAATAATTTAATGTAAGGGTTATAACCCTTACAAATATCTATAGATATTTCAAAACAATAAATAAAAAGTTAAAAAAAAAGCCTATCAAATATAAAAAATGCTTCGCAAATGAATTGATAATTTGATCTCGTTTTTTCTAATTTAAAAAATATTACCTACAATTTTTGTAAACCATATTTTTAGTTTTAATCTTTAAATATTTTTCATAGATTACATATTATGTTTAAAACGTTAAAAAATATGATGTTATTTAGAAAACGAGACTTCGGAGATGAATTCGAATTTCTACTCTCTTAATTAATAATTTTAATAACTTTTTTATCTTATTTTAAACAAAAATAAGTGAAAATAAACGTTAGATTATGAACTTTAATTTGATTGTATATTATAAATATGTTAAAATTATTTAATTACCTTAAAATATCATTATAAAATATACCTGCTGCTTAACCAAAACTCGAAGACAAAATTAAATATGTTTTTTAACTAGAAAGAAGGATTATTGGTCCTTAAAGTTTAGTGAAGGAACTTATTAATGAGTTCCCTTCTAAAAATAAAATCAGGAATAAAGAGAAAACGTCAGAAATTTTGATGTTTTGTGACTACTTTGACGTTTCCTGAAGCTTTTGGTTAATTCTGACTAAAGGATTTTTTATGCTCCTGTTGAATCCTGATGTTTATGGATTGCGATCATTGAGCATTGAAATCTTTTTTTTTATTTACAGCCCCTCACCGAAATATAGTCGGTAAATGTAAAGTATCGTTAAAACTTGAAAGGGCTTAGGGGCTTAAGTGTGCAAAAACTGCCCCCGCATCTATTTTTCTCAAATTTGGCCCATATATTACTATCCATATGACTATAACTTTCTGCAATTTTGAACTCAAAATTCGCTTTTTTGGGGGAGTTATGGAGGGGGAAAGCAAAATCAAAAAACTTATTTTTCTCGAAAACTACTAAACCGATTTTAATGAAATTTTAAGAGGTTGTAAATATAGATAAGACGATTTTAGAAAAAAAAATCAAAATTTTTTTTCAGAAAAAATTTTCAAAAAAATTTTTTGAAATTTTCAAAAATTTTTTTTAGGGTTATTTTTTAAAGTGACCACTTTCTCTTTTGTTGTAAAAAGTACCTTATAATGTCCCCTTTAACATATATTTTTTCTAAATTTTTTAAAAATATAGTTTTTGAGTAAAATATCAAAAACCATGGTCATGCTATTTGTCACGTACGGTAATGCACATACTATATACATATGTGCAATTTCATGTGATAGGGTATAGCCAAATAAGTATGGAAAAAGTGAGCTGAATATATTTTTCCCATTCATTCCTACCCACTTAAAAATAACTTTTTAAAATTTTTAACTCAAAATTTTGAGTTTTTTGGAACTTATGGAGGGGAAAAGAATCGAAAAACGCATTTTTCTCAAAAACTACTGTATGCATTTTAATCAGCTTTGAATATGTTAAAAAGACCATTAAAGAGATTCCAAAAAAAATTTCAAATTTTTTTTTCAAAAAATTCCAAAAATCTTTTTTTTGAAAATTTCAAAATGAAATTTTTTGAAATTTTCAAAAAAAAAAATTTTTTAGTTCTATTAAAGTGACATTTTTATGTATTTTCTCATTTTATTCTCTTATGTGATCTAGTTAATAAAAAAATTTTGCCCGACATGATTTCAGGGTGTGTCACGGTAAATAACTCAAAAACCATACCCGGTACATTTTTATGTTATACGTAAATGGTTAATTAATTAATTATTTAATTACAAATTAATACTCAGGGGTTTTCTGAATACAAGTCTGAAATCGATGTTAAAAAAAATTGGGTCCAAAGAAAAATCCAAAAAATTTTATTTTGGCATTTTAAATTTTTTTCTTTTTGGATCGTTGAAGCGGTACATCACACTTTTTTTATTTAAATTTTTTAACAGTCTTACTTTTTAAAAATTAATGGCGATATTGAGATATTTAAAGTGTAACACGGTAAAAAAAACTCAAAAAATCCTAAAATTTTCCAAATTTTTTTGTTTGTCTAAAAATATTTTTTTATATCAACTTCAGATTTGTATTTAGCAACCTGAATAACGCACTAGTAATAAGCTGCAAAAATATTAGACAGGTTTTTTTAAATTAACCATTTACATACAACATAAAAATGTACCGGGTATGGTTTTTGAGTTATTTACCGTGACACACCCTGAAATCATGTCGGGCAAAATTTTTTTATTAAGTAGATCACATAAGAGAATAAAATGAGAAAATACATAAAAATGTCACTTTAATAGAACTAAAAAATTTTCATTTTGAAATTTTAAAAAAAAAAGATTTTTGGAATTTTTTGAAAAAAAAATTTGAAATTTTTTTTGGAATCTCTTTAATGGTCTTTTTAATATATTCAAAGCTGATTAAAATGCATACAGTAGTTTTTGAGAAAAATGCGTTTTTCGATTTTTTTCCCCTCCATAAGTTCCAAAAAACTCAAAATTTTGAGTTAAAAATTTAAAAAAGTTATTTTTAAGTGGGTAGGAATGAATGGGAAAAATATATTCGGCTCACTTTTTCCATACTTATTTGGCTATACCCTATCACATGAAATTGCACATATGTATATAGTATGTGCATTACCGTACGTGACAAATAGCATGACCATGGTTTTTGATATTTTACTCAAAAACTATATTTTTAAAAAATTTAGAAAAAATATATGTTAAAGGGGACATTATAAGGTACTTTTTACAACAAAAGAGAAAGTGGTCACTTTAAAAAATAACCCTAAAAAAAATTTTGAAAATTTTTTCTGAAAAAAAATTTTGATTTTTTTTCTAAAATCGTCTTATCTATATTTACAACCTCTTAAAATTTCATTAAAATCGGTTCAGTAGTTTTCGAGAAAAAAAAGTTTTTTGATTTTGCTTTCCCCCTCCATAACTCCCCCAAAAAAGCGAATTTTGAGTTCAAAATTGCAGAAAGTTATAGTCATATGGATAGTAATATATGGGCCAAATTTGAGAAAAATAGATGCGGGGGCAGTTTTTGCACGCTTAACCCCCTAAGCCCTTTGTGCGTAGCCCTTTTTTCACAATAGAATCGCGGGTCTATTGTTACGAGTTTCGGGTTTCTAACCTAATTTTTATTGCTCAAAAGTTTTTCATTTTTAAAATTTCAATATTGTTAGATGAATTCTAAGTCGATGAAAAACAAGTATAATGTTTAAATAAATATGAATATAAACAAATAAAAAGATTTCCCTTTAATTTTATGACGGTCAGTTGACCTTTTTCCAGGTAAAAAAGGGTGTCGACTTTGTATAAAAAACCTGACTACTTTTGAAGCTTTCTGATTAATCATGACTCAAGCCTGACGTTCTCTGGCTGCAATCGTAACAAATGCAGCCTAAAATCATCAGAGATTCTGACTTAATTTCTGTCGTTTTGTGATTTTATTTTTAGTAGGGTTGACAATTGTTTCGTGAAAAATTCTGTGAAAATTCAACTAGAAAGAACTTTAAATATAATCATTAGAAGATTATGCAAAGGTAGAGAAATCTTCGTAGAATATAAATAAATTTTTCAAAAAATTCAAACCTGATAGAATAGCAATAAAAAATTAATGTAAATAATGAATCTCATGATGGAAACACGTGAAGTGGTCCCTTTCAGGAGAATCACTCACATACAATTTTTTATAGTCAGTTTTGGAATTCTGGATGTTCATTTAATTTATGTAACAATTTTAAAAATTTAAGTAATGTACAGACAGAAGTGGAATTTTATTTACATAGTTGAATGGATTGTATAAAAAATAGTATTAAAATGTGTAAAATTGTATAAAAAATAGTAAAAATTTCTAAACTTTTCCGAAAAACATAGAATAAATTCCAAATAAGAGAAAACAAATGAATATTAAACTTGCAGCAACCATAAAAGATTGGCTATTTTTGCGTCGTAATCGCTTTAGAATATCTTCGTTCTTTTTTAAAACTTCTTGTACTTTTTCTAATTCATGTTCTAATTTCTCACGTTCATCGATTGTCAGTAATTTGCTGTGAAGCTTTTTCTGAATTTTATCAACTCGGTCCCAAGTATCTTTTATAATCTCTTGACTTTGTTGTATCTGCAAAAAAAATAATAGGTACAATAATGATTTTATGTTCGGTATATAGAGGTAAATGTTTCGATTAATAAATAAAATCCTATTTTAGATTGTAATACTTCTGCATATATTTCATATAAATAAAGTATTTAAAAAAATTAAAAATCATAATTTAATTTTTAAATTTAAATCTTCCTGTAAGTTGATCGAGTCGTTCAGTAGAAATTAACGGATTTTTTTAATAAAAAAAAGAAGTACATTGTTTGTAAAGAATTATAAATTTATTAAATTAAAGTACGTTAATGTAACATAATGTGCAGAATGAAATATAATAAACTTTATAAATAAATTTACTTTTTCGCTTGGAGTTCAAGATACGTTTTAGTATTTTTACATTAAAATTTAAAATAATGTTTGTTAAAATTTGTTTTTGATAGGCTTACTTTCATGTTATAATTTATGTTTAAATATAATTATATTTTTTTATATTATATTTATGTTTTAATTTATTATAACATGTTATAATTTAGAAAGATTAGATTTAGAGCTTATAAATTTCTGAAAAAACTTTGCACGTAAAATAATTGTATTTTATAATAATAAGTATTTTGATGAATATTGTACGGAATTAATTACCTTTTCCATTACACTAGATGTCTCAGTCATTTTGTTAAAAGAGTTTTTCACAACAAAATATTCGTCTAATTTGTGGCTTATCCTTCACTTCATACTACTTGTTCATGTAAATAAGTATATTATTGTTTTTTAAAATTTAAAAACCTCCAATATGGAATTTAGGGAATAGAAATTAGGCTGCTTAAGTTCATCGATATTTGCGAGTTCGAGATATGACGTCAGATAGCTGGAGGGACGACCAAAAGCCGATACTACGGAAAACAGAAGACTGCACGGTTACGGAAGCATGTACGGTTCACAAGCGTCTCGGACGCAAGTGTACGGAAGCTTCTACGCGCCACCATGCGGCACTCACTCGTGTTGTGCGGCACGTAGAGAGGAACCGGCCTGTTCGTAAGTTCCTTGATGCGTGCCTCCCTACGTGCCTAGTAGCGTTCCTAGTTGTAGCAGAAGAATTTTGAAAATATTTTGTTACTGAGTATTTTATTTATGAAATTGGAATAAATCTAATGAATTATGTTTTATTAATATTATTTCAAGTCTTTTATTTTGCATATATTGTCATTGGTTTGCTCGAAAATTACAAAATTTCAATTTAATACCTTGACATAAACATAACCGCAAAGTAAAAAGTGATTATTTTGAATAGCAAATAAAACTATATAATTTAAATTTATTTCAACAATATCAATTGCAATGTTTCTTGTAATTAAGATGTTTTGTTTGTATTTAAAGTCGATCTCTGTAATTATAATTAAGAAAATTTTAAGGTTTTGGGGTTTTGGTAATTTTCTATAAAAAATGAAAATTAGGTACAGTAGGTTTCAATTATGCCTTCTTAGTTTGAACGTGTCGCACTCATATGTTTCCATGGGAATTATTGCATGGTAGAAGTTAAATATTTTTTTAACGTATTCGCTCAAGCAAAAATATTTTCTATTTTAATTAGCATTTTGGAAAAAAATTTGATATTACACGTGTATCTTGCACTATTTTGGGGTATATAAGCCGCCATATTGAATAAGCCACGCCCCTATGTCAATTCCCAGCGGAGTTATATATAAAATTGATTTTTTACTGATTATGACAATGAATATAATAGGCTTATTTTTCATTGTATACTGCCAAAAATACTTTATCATAGGTTGTATAATTATTTGAATAAAATATTTTGTTAAAAATTTAAATTTCATTTACATTTATAACCATTCAGAATTTTTAGTCTATTTTAGATCAACGCACAATAGGTTCGCGAACGTGAACCATGAGATAGAAAAAGATAAAAGTATATTTCTGTCCTTTTCTAACTCATGCTTTGCGTTCGTGAACGATGTTCGCGAAGCAGTTGTTCTTAGGCCTTATGAGCTAAGAATAACATAGAAAGTAAACTCACTGCTTTAGGCTGGAGTCCCATGACAGCGTTTTGCGTTGCGTTTTGTAACTAGGCCATGAGTATGAGAGAGACAGAGATATATGTTTGCTCTATTTGCACTCATGGCCTAGTTACAAAACGCAACGCAAAACGCTGCCATGGGACTGCGGCCTTAGGCTGGAGTCCCATGGCAGCGTTTTGCGTTGCGTTTTGTAACTAGGCCATGAGTGCAAATATAGCAAACACATATCTTCATCTCTCTCACACTCATTGCCTAGTTACAAAACGCAACGCAAAACGGTGCCATGGGACTCCACCCTTAGGGTGCGATCCCATGTGAGCAGAATACGTCGACCAAAAGCAGAAAATCATCAGAGTGAAAAGAACAACAATATCTATATATCTCTTTTGCACTCATGATTTTCTGCTTTCGGTCGACATATTCTGTTCACATGGGATCTCACCCTTCGGGTGAAGTCCCATGGCAGCGTATTGCGTTGCGTTTTGTAACTAGGCCATACAAAAGCGCCTACGCGCCACGAGGCAAAGAGAGGAAACCTGTTTCTGCTAATGTCGTTTTAGCTTGTGAAACATATAGGAACACGTTCAATGGTTCGCTGGTTCGGTGGTTCGATGATGTGATTGTTACTAAATAAAAAATTTAAAATAAGAAATAAAAATAAACCAAATTAATTTAAATTGACAATTTTAATGTAATAAAATACTTTTTAGGTATTATTTATAACAGATATTAATTACGAGGTAAATTAGATGCTTAAAAAAAATCATATATTTTGAGGTTATAAAATGTGTTATGAAAAAGTAATGGAAAAAGGTCAACATTAGGCCTTAAATGTGATAACATTTTATAACCTCAAAATATATGATTTTTAAAGCACCTAATTTACCTCGTAATTAATATCTGTTATAAATAATACCTAAAAAATATTTTATTACATTAAAATTGTCAATTTCAATTAATTTGGTTCATTTCTATTTCTTATTTTAAATTTTTTATTTAGTAACAATCACATCATCGAACCACCGAACCAGCGAACCATCAAACGTGTTCCTATGTTTCACAAGCTAAAACGACGGTAGCAGAAACAGGTTTCTTCTCTTTGCCTCGTGGCGCGTAGGCGCTTCCGTAAGGCCATGAGTGTGAGAGAGATGGAGATATACGTTCACTATATTTGCACTCATTGCCTAGTTACAAAACGCAACGCAAAACGCTGTCAAGGGACTCCAGGCTCAATAAAATTCTAAGGGCGGTATTCATAGTCCCAACTTAAGCAAGGACTTAAGCTTTGCTTGATCAAGTCGGTCTTATTCGAATGAGTCAAGCTTAAGACCATATGTGACTGTCCACGAGAAAACACGGCTTAGCTCCCAAACGTGAATTTCACAGGGCGAGCGATTGAAGTACTACGATTGAAGTTAACTACGCTTGACATACCCATCTTTAAAACGATATATTGTCGAAAGTAATTGATATTTTTAACTTTTGACTTTTGCATTTGAAAAAGCAACATAAAATCTGTCGATTACCTTAAAAAACTCAAATTGATTTTTTGGACCTAAGCCGTGTTTTGTCGTGGACAGACACATATGTATTCATAGTCAAAAATAAGCAACTGCTTGGTAAAGGAAATACACCTTAAGAATTGCTTGACCAAGCAAATGCTTAAAGGCCTAAGCACAACTGTTCGATTTCGGGAGACGGTTTCGGGATATGGGCTTCCTAACCTCAAAATATATGTAAATCTTACATATCCCGAAACCGAACCAGTTGTGCTTAGGCCAGATCAGAGATGCCAACGACCGTCCCCAAACGCAACTGCGCTTGCGCTACAACAAATGCTCTTATTGGTAAAATAAAACTTGTCCATTAGAATGCATTATATATAAAACATTTTAAATAAACGCGCTTTTTCTAACCAATAAGAGCATTTTTGTAGCGCAAGCGCAGTTGCGTTTGGGGACGGTCGTTGGCATCTCTGCTTAAGATGATCTTATTGAGCGTTCGGCTTTTTCCGTCAATATTCTCTTGTATCTACCAATAAGCGATGGTAGATAGCTTATATTCATTAGAAAAAATGACGCTAATGCACATCAAATATCTGATAAGGGAGAGGAGGGGGGGTCAAAAAACTTAAAAATATACAAAATATTTTAATATTTTTAGGAAAAAAGTTATAAAGTAAAAGGAAACAAGAAATGACAACCACCCAGTAAAAAAAAAACTAATTCAAATGAATTGAAATGAATTAACATTTTTGGTAGGCTCCAATTCGTATTTGTCACAAAGCGGGATTCACTCAAGCTCTTTGTATATTCAATTGAATTTAATTCAATATGTACCAATTTGTCCAAACGAATTCGCATTCGAAAGAAATGGCCAAGGAATGCATTGAATTCGTGCTAACGAATTGAAAAAAAATTAAAGGCTTAAAATTTGTCCAGTGAATTGGTACGGATAGAAGGTTCGGAAGTTCAATACAGTTTCACGAATTCAGGAAAATTGCATCATGGCTCCAATTCGTATTTGTCACAAAGCGGGATTCACGAAAGCTCTTTGTGAATTCTTTTTAATTCATTTCAATTAGTTTTCGTTTACTGGGCAGAATGATGAAAAATTGAAATATTCTTATTCCTGACGAAACATTATATTTAGATTCTAAATTTTTCTGTATTAAAAAATAGAAATGTTTTTTTTGCAACTCTTTATAAACAAAATCTTATTTTTTCTAAACCAATGAACCAAGAGTGCATATACAAAAGGGGTGAAACAATTAACTTTCATTTGGAACTAAAATTTTTAAAAATAGTATTTTTTAATAATGATTTATTATTAACAGTTTTATTTCCTCATAGGGTGTCGATTTCCTTAGAATCAATTATTTTTACAAATTTTCAAGTGTATAGCGTATATAAATATTTCAACATGGGGAACAAATTCTCCGGATGTATGTGCGTGGATGCATATCGAAAAGTTTTTTCAACATTTCGATGAAAAAAAAATACTTTTTATTTCTCGTGAAAATTTTATAAATTTTGAACCTTTTTTTTAAATTATTAAATTTTAATTATTATTAAATTGTTTTTAATCAAAAATCTTTTCATTTTTATTATAAACATTTATAAAAAGACAATAAGTAATTGCTTAAGTCATTTAAAACGTTGACTTAAAATCATAACCTCAATTCGTTCAAATAAGATCATCTTATTTGACTATGAATACTTGGCATTCTTAAGATGGGACTATGCATCTCAAAATCGAAGCATTTACTTTGTCAAGCATATGCTTAAGTTGCGGCTTAAAGGTACCGTCCCATGACGGCGTTAAAGCGTCGGCGTAAAGCAGAAATCGTGCGATAGAAAGAGATGAACAGATATAACGTTCTCACTCTCTCACATGGTTTACGCTTCACGCCGACGCTTTCACGCCATCATGGGACGGTACCTTATGCTGGTTCCACATATACAAAACGCGCGCGTATCGCGTAGAAGCGTAAGGCTTGCGTATGCGTATAGTATATAGAGTCGGTTCTACAATGGGCACGTCGGACGTGGACGTCTGACGTACCGTGCTGACGTCACCCATTTGAATAGCATGGGTGACGTCAGCACGGCACGTCCGACGACCACGTCCGACGTGCCCATTGTAGAACCGACTTAGTATACTATACGCATACGCAAGCCTTACGCGTCTACGCGATACGCGCGCGTTTTGTATATGTGGAACCAGCATTAAGGCAATGCTTATTGCGCGACTATGAATCTAGGTGGCAGCTTAAGTCGCTGCTTAAGAAATAAGTATCGACTATGAATACCGCCCTAACTTTTGAAATTTTTACCAAAATGAGACGTCTCCAGGGGGTGCTACTCTCTGTACCAAAAACATAAGTTCGAATGCTCATTATGCCGAATTTACAATTTAGAAATGACCAGATACGCGAATCCTCAATAACCTAAATTGTATATTGAATGAAATTCAAAAGTAGGGAATAATCATTTGATATATTCTGCATATGGAGAATATTATTTTAAACTAATTCTTTTTTTCCACAATTTGAAATTATTGCAATTTTTATTTTTGGAATTTCCACTTTACCTACATTTTAATAGATCGAAACGTAAAATATCAGAATTGACATTTAATTGAAATATGATGGAGAATAAATATATATTCACTGAATAAAAAGATTAAATAATTATTAAATGTTTGAATTTAATAAAAACATATTGTTCAAAAGTTACAGTGCGAATTGTACAGAATATATATTAATAAGAAATATAATTTGGCAGAATGTCGATTCGATCGATTTTATATTTGCAAGAAATTCAATTTGACAGAATATCAATTTATAAGAAACACGTTTTCGTAGAACTTTAACTTGTCAGAATTGTAATTTTGTAGAATATTAATATTGGCAAATCTAATTTTGGTAGAAATCTGCTTTATCAGAATGATCACATGTTCGAATCCTCAAAAGTTAGAATTCCATTTTTACCGAAAATGGATTCCACATAAATATTTGGCGCAAATTTTAAAATTCTGATTTCTGATTGGTCGATTTTAAAATTTGCGCCAAATATTTATGTGGAATCCATTTTCGGTAAAAATGGAATTCTAACTTTTGAGGATTCGAACATGTGATCATTCTGATAAAGCAGATTTCTACCAAAATTAGATTTGCCAATATTAATATTCTACAAAATTACAATTCTGACAAGTTAAAGTTCTACGAAAACGTGTTTCTTATAAATTGATATTCTGTCAAATTGAATTTCTTGCAAATATAAAATCGATCGAATCGACATTCTGCCAAATTATATTTCTTATTAATATATATTCTGTACAATTCGCACTGTAACTTTTGAACAATATGTTTTTATTAAATTCAAACATTTAATAATTATTTAATCTTTTTATTCAGTGAATATATATTTATTCTCCATCATATTTCAATTAAATGTCAATTCTGATATTTTACGTTTCGATCTATTAAAATGTAGGTAAAGTGGAAATTCCAAAAATAAAAATTGCAATAATTTCAAATTGTGGAAAAAAAGAATTAGTTTAAAATAATATTCTCCATATGCAGAATATATCAAATGATTATTCCCTACTTTTGAATTTCATTCAATATACAATTTAGGTTATTGAGGATTCGCGTATCTGGTCATTTCTAAATTGTAAATTCGGCATAATGAGCATTCGAACTTATGTTTTTGGTACAGAGGGTAGCACCCCGTCTCCAGCCACTGGATCTCTCTCACACGCATGGCCTAGTTACAAAACGCAACGCAAAACGGTGCCATGGGACTCCACCCTTACCTTATTATTTACCAATTGTGAACGTAACCGCAATGACGGACTGGAGCGATGATAGATTCACCTTTACGCTTCCTGATCATATGGATTACATCCTACCTGAACAACCTTGTGTATTTATCCATGCTCAGATGTAAACAGTTTTCCTAACCTAAAGTGTCAAATAATAAAATGTAATGTTTATTCTTAATAATTTTAATGCTATTTTTCCTTTAGAATAAATTTCACAAAAATTTGTTTTTCTTTGAAGAAATATGAGAAGACGTTGATCTTTCTCATCATCATATTTATTTCCATGCAGTTCAAACAGATATTTAACTTCATTCACAAAGAAGATATTTTATTGGAAAAAGCAATAATTGAATGAAAACCTTTTTACATTTGTTATCTTAGGTTAGTAAAAATATCTATTTATAATATTAGTTTTTTAAAAACAACATGTTCTGTTTGTTGCTTTAATTTATATAATTTTAATTTATTTACATTTACAAGTTTTATTTACATATTTATTTATAATTTACATAAATTCTTATGTAATTTTTGTTTGAATTATGCAGACTATTTTTTAAACTTTTTTCCTGTTTGTAACTAACACTAAACCCTTATTTTTTTATCTAATTACAAATTTTCATTCAATGGAATTATTATTTTATGAAATTTAATTATAGGTTCATTCTTATTTAACCAAATTTTACTTTAATTTAATTTTCATTTTCTTATATTTATCAAAATTGTCATTTACCTGAGTTTGCATTTAGATTGAATTTTATTTTTGATCAAATTTTTATTTGACGGAATTGTTTCTTGAATTTTTGAATTCAACCACTTTGCATATGATGAAAATTCTAATTTAAAAGTATTTTTTACATTGAATTTGTATTTTTACTGTTACCCAATTTTTATTTAATATATTTTACATTTTGAAGAATTTTTTTTCTGTTGATTTTTCATGTAACCTAGTTGCCATTTGCAATTTTTTTTTGTATTATTTTTATTTCAAGAAAAACAATCGAAAAATACTATTTAGTCGTTTTATTATTTGTATTAATTTATTATTAACTACTATTAATTATTCTTATTTATAGGGGATTTGTACGTTATGGCTTCCGCTTCAAGTACAAGTGCTCGTAGTTTATTTATCGAATCAAAGATGCGATTAGCAGACAGAGTTCAAGTTAATGTTAATAATATTGCATCTTTAGCGAGACAAATACAAAGAGCATCTAGAAGTAGTGAAGTACGTATATATTTCATGAAATGTTAAAAACCTTATATGTCCTATATTTAAAATTTTTATTTTTTCGTTGAGGTTCGAATATAAAATTTTTTATTTATAAATATTTTCTCATATTTACCTCTAAATATTTTTTGAAACCATAATTGAAAATTTAATAATTATTGAGATTTTGGTCTTTATTCAGGGCTCCAACTAGTGAAAGTATTTAAAAATACGAACTTTACAAATGAACTTTTCATTTTACTTAAATCTAGAAAATAAATTTTTCATAACCATAAAACATGAAGATATCGATAACTCCGAGTCTTCGACTCGGAGCGATCGATCTCTTCATGTTTTATAATAATTAAAGATGATTGAGTAATAAAATCATTTTCAATTATTATTCTCAAGAATTTTTAACTAAAATTCTGATTTAAATCGAATTATTATTAATAATTTCCGGAAAAGTTCTTTGTCAATTTTTAAATCCATTTGTTTAGAATATTCAATTTTACGAAATTTCAATTATTAGTCAATTCTTCAATTAAATATATATTAGAAAATAAAAACTTTAAATAATTTTTAAAGAAAATCCACAATTGAGGCTCCGGATCTTAAAAGGGCACACGCGCGAACACACGGCAAATAATTTGGCCCCTGGAGATAAAATTTTGAAGTTGTTCAAAATGAATTTTAAATTATTGTTTCTTATACAGAATTTCAAGGCGAAACTTTTTTTTTAATAAAAATTTTTTATATAATTTCTCGTTTTCACGTAAATTGAAAAAACGTGATTTTTTAAGTTAAGAAATTTTAATGAATTTTTGACTTCAACTCGTGACTACTTCGTTAAATATTAATATTTTTCCACAAAATTTACACACAATATTCTTCAAACTATTCCAAGAGTGAAACAATATTTGGAAATTTAAAAAAAAATTGTATGTCAAAGTAAATAATTATTTAAATAATTTTGTCGGAAAAATGATTCTCCTATTTTCAATTGAAAAAGTTGAGTGACGAATTTTCGTTTTCGGAAAACTTTCAGCGACAAAAATGTTCATTAATATGTTAGGAAGTTTTTTGGAAAATATCTCGCCATTTGATAATAAATTAAAGACAATAGAGCAATTTTAACATCGTCGCGCTCTGCTGTAAAATTGCGGCGTGGCGGCACACGTGTAGCATGGCCGCCATTACAAGACCAATGTATATATAGTTAGACATTGTTTACGTTTACAGCAGAGCGCGACGATGTTAAAATTGCTCTATTGTCTTTAATTTATTATTAAATAGCGAGATATTTTCCAAAAAACTTCCTAACATATTAATGAACATTTTTGTCGCTGAAAGTTTTCCGAAAACGAAAATTCGTCACTCAACTTTTTCAATTGAAAATAGGAGAATCATTTTTCCGACAAAATTATTTAAATAATTATTTGCTTTGACATACAATTTTTTTTTTAAATTTCCAAATATTGTTTCACTCTTGGAATAGTTTGAAGAATATTGTGTGTAAATTTCGTGGAAAAATATTAATATTTAATGAAGTAGTCACGAGTTGAAGTCAAAAATTCATTAAAATTTCTTAACTCAAAAAATCACGTTTTTTTCAATTTACGTGAAAACGAGAAATTATATAAAAAATTTTTATTAGAAAAAAAGTTTCGCCTTGAAATTCTGTACAAGAAACAATAATTTAAAATTCATTTTGAACAACTTCAAAATTTTATCTCCAGGGGCCAAATTATTTGCCGTGTGTTCGCGCGTGTGCCCTTTTAAGATCCGGAGCCTCAATTAAACTTTTTCATCAAAATTAATTTCAAAATTAAATTATTTCTTAAAATTAATGCTATATTGCTTTTAATATTCAATTATTATCGAAAATTTTAACTGAAATTCAATTTTTAAATAAATTTTTATTATAAAATTCGACTAAAATTTAATTATTTAAATAAAAAATAAATAATTTGAATGTTTCTTAAAATTCAATTCATATAAAGAATTTTATAAACAAAATTTTAAATAATTGGATTCTTTTGACAAATTTTAATAAAATTTTTAAGAATAATTACATTTTTCGAGGAATTCGATTAAATTTGTATTAAAAATAATTCAATCCCTAAGAAGAATTTTATTAATTTTAAACAATTTTTAATTTTCGGGAAGAATATTATTTCTCTTAAAAATAATTGATTTTCTGCAATAATTTGAAACTTTTCCAAAATTAAATTTTTTTCGTGTTTTTAACTAAAATTCTTCAATGAATGCATTATTTTTGAAAAAGTTCTTTGAGAATTTTCCAATTCATTTTTAATTAATTTAATAATAATAATAATAATAATAATAATAATAATAATAATAATAATAATAATAATAATAATAATAATAATAATAATAATAATAATAATAATTAGAAATAATAATAATAATAATAATAATAATAAACTAATTCTAAAATTCAATTTCACAAAATTTCAATTATTCGTAAATTCTTCAATATTAAATACCTATATATTAGAAAATAAAAACTTGAATTAATTTTAAAAAAATCCGACATTAAACTTTCTCAAAAAAATGAATTTAGATTTTCAAAGATTTTAATTTGAAACCTTTTCTAAATTCATTAATTTCTAAAAATTTACGCTCTAATGCTTTGAATATTCAATTATAATACACACTCAAAAAAAAGTTTTACTTTCAGCCTCTTTTTGAGACTGAATTTAAGTTGTAAATGGAGTCAGCCCCGTTAAACAAGGACATACTTATGTAAAATACATGGGGTGAATTTAAGGTGTAAACGGAGTCAGACTTTTTTTCCTGTGTATAAAATTTTAACTGAAATCCATTTTTAAATCAATTTTTATTAGATAAATCTTCTAGAAGTCAATGATTTAAATACAAAAAAAGCAATTTATTTAATGTTTACATGTTTCTTAAAATTGAATTCTCATAAAGAATTTTATCAATAAATTTTTAAATAATTGAATTCTCTTGATGAATTTCAATAAAATTTTTAAGAATAATTAAATTTTTCGAGGAATTGGATTAAAATTGTATTAAAAATAATTGAAATTCTGCAAATAAGTTTTATTATTTATGAAAATAATTGAATTTCTAAAAAGAATTTTATTATTTACGAAAATAATTGATTCCCTGTAAAAATTTTATTATTTTATAAAATTATTTAAAGGTTTAAGTAGAATTTTATGAAATTTTTTTTAAATAATTGAATTTTGGAAAATTTTATTAAAATAGATATTAAAAATCATTGAGGAAACTTTTAAAAATAATTGAAATTTTTCTAAAATTCTCCAAATTATAGCGAACAATTTACGAACTTTTCGTCTTTTCTCAATCAAATTATAGACTTTACGGACATTTTTTCAAAAAAACTGACTTCAAAGAAAATTTACGGACCTTTACGGGATTTACGGACCTAGTTCGAGCCCTGCTTTATTTTAATTTATTAGGAATAAAGTAGTTCTCTTATAAACTTATTATTTTATTATTTGAGTTAAAAAATTTCTTTTAATTTCGTGGTCGAAAGTTCAATTTAAATTGTATAATTTCTGTTCATCTTATTTCAATTCTCATAAATGATTTTAACAAAAATCTGTTTTAAATCTTTTATTTTTATTTTCATTTCTATTTTTCTAAAGTATTATGTTTACAATAATATCACAGGCACACAAAAAAATTTGTTCTGATCTAGGGGTCTGACTATAGATTAACATCAAATTACGATTAATTTAATTTGGTATTACAACTTGATAACATTTTAAAATACCAGGTTTTAAAAAAATTAATTAAAAAAATTTGAACCGAAAATTTGTCATAATTATTTATATTTGGGTGATTCTCCTGAAAGGGACTACTTTACGTGTCTCCGATCTGAGGTTCATTATTTGTATTAATTTCTTATTGATATTCGCTAAAATTTGAATTTTTTGAAAAATTTATATTCCACGAAGATTTATCTATTTTTTCATAATTTTCTAATGCTTATATTAAAAGGTTTTCTTAGTTTAAAAAAATGTTTAATTTTATCTTCAACTTTTGGTAGAATATCATACGTAATATGTATATAAATATAATTATATTTTAACATCATTAAATAATTTCAACAGTATTTCAAGATTGAACCTAAAAATATTATTTACTTTACATTGTAATATTTTTAAATTTAAAAAAACGGGAATTTTTCATTAATTATTGATCAATTTATTTCTGAAGCCTTTTTCATGTTTTTTAGGCGTTATATAATACATATAAATAAAAATTCATTTTATTAGAGGAAAAAACTAGAAATTTTAGTGAACATTTTGCCAATTTGAATATTTCTTTATATTTTCTATTCATTCCATTTTTAGATCTTGATGCATTCAGTAAAAAGTTTTACGCAGCAGGAACACGGCTTAGAAAATTCAACAAATAATTTAAAAAAGTTATCGCTTATTACGACTCACTTTGAATACCAATTGGATGCTATTGATCGAAGTTGTGCGAAACTGGAGGAAGTCACTGAACAAGTGAGAGCAATGCAACGCTGATCTAAATTTATTCGTCCTTTGTTTTTGTTGTTGTTTTTGTTTCTTTATTTATTGTTAGTTAAACTTATTTTTCATAAACTTTAATTTATCTTCGTTATTTGTTATATGTTCTTTGTAAATAATTATATATTTTTGTATGCTTTCCATTATATATTTCTTTTACAATATTTGTAAACACTAAATTATATAATAAACGTGAATTGAGTTATATTAGTCTTTAAAAAGGAACCCTTTTTCCTTACATATTCCTTAAAGATTTGTGGCAGATTTAATTAAGACGAAGCCTTAGAGTAAGTCATTTTTACTGCTGGTAAATACCCTATTAATTCAACAGAATAATTTTTTTTAAATTTCAAAATTTATTTCAATATTAGTCAATTTTGGAAATTATTAAAAAATATTGATCTACATTGTAAAATGTACACTAGCTTTGTATACGTATATTGGGAGAAAAAAAATTTATTTTCGTGATTTAACACCTATATATTATTTTTAATGTTGACTAAGTTGTCTCTGGATGATTCGGTGATAAATCGGTCTCTGAAGAGCGTCACAACAGTGTACATGCAGACTGCTCGAGCGGAGAATACTGCTGATCAGACGAATGACCTTCTGTCTGTATTCCTGGATTGATCATCGATTAGTAATGTTTGAAAGCAAGATTTGTATTCATTGTTTAATGTCTGTAGTGTGTGACGGTAATTGATTACATAAGGTCCTTCTCTGAGAAAGCACATTTTACTCATTCATGATATTCTTAGTAAAAAATTATTAAAAATAATAAAAATATTACAGACCATAAGTCATAACCGTTCTTATGTATTTAAAAAAGTGATACTATTCAAACCGCTATAAAAATCTCTACAAAATGTTTTCAAATTGTTGGTCGAGGTATCGATCATTGTTGTCGCGAAATTATATTTTCCGCAGAAAGTTTAAACAATTTCAAAGTAAACAACGAAATGACTTCAAATGGAATGAAAAAATTGACAAACTTTATCAGATGTAACGCTGGAATGAAATTAGAACCACATTACGCAAAGCAGTTATCTGAAAAAATGAAGTCTTTAAGTGAATATTACAAAACTGACCGACAGATTAGCTCAGTCGGATAGATGCCTCGCTTGGCGGTCGTTTATGGACCAAGGGTATAGTACCCTTGGTTCGCGCCCATTTGGCTTGGTATTTTTCCGGCATGTGAGACAATCTGAGCGGGAGGTTTGACGGCGAGGTATAATGATGTGCACCGTCGATTATTGTTCGGTACACACCATTAGAACTCGACTGTCGATAAACCGGTTGTACTCAGGAGAGGTTTTCTACAGTTTCCCTCTCCACTGGCGAGAAAACCCATTAGACGGGTGGTCCAGGCAAATGCGAGTACTCCTAATTTTCAAGTCGCTCTGTAGGCGCAAAACTTAGTATTAGAAAAATGTATATAAGAAATATTATGTAAGAGAAAATGTAAACACACTTGTATAGCTAGATAAGCTTAAGACGGGTGTATAAACCAAATAAATAACAGGGATGCCAGCAGGCGGAGGATTTTCGATCCCACCACGCCGCCACTTTTACCCCCACTATACCTACCGGCGAAGGAAACGGAGAATACACGGCAATGATAGCCTTTTTCTGTTATAAAGGTGAATACTAACCTAAACTGGGCATAATGTGTGCTGAAACTGTTCTGACAAATTTTCAATGTCGGTCAATGAGCTTGGATTCGACTGCATATTTTTCAAACGTTCACGCCGCAATTGCTTAGTAAGATTTTCTCGATTTGGAACTTGTGACAAAATACCAGACGAAACTGTGTGCAACGCCGTTCGTAACAGTTGAGCAGGAGAAGCTTCTGGGTATTCGGCAGCCCTTCTTTTTAATGATGACACTAATTTTTCTGCATTCACTCCCTCCTAATTTGCTGCATGATTTTCGTGCTTTGATTTTTCAGGCCCTTTTATAACATTAATTACATTTCCGTCAGATTCAGTAATAGCACGAGCCGCACATGCCGGATATCGCCGACACCTCCAAAAAATGCGTCCATTTTTTCTGAATGTTTCTGATACAAAAATCCTTCAATGTGTAAAAGGATGAATTGGGAAATGTGTCCACCAACGCCACAACAATCATATATTATTAATATCAATATTATCAATTTCGTGAAAATAATGACAAAAACATTTTTGACTCGATTTCGAAACTTTTACAAAAAGGAATAGTATAAAAATGCACACCTACAAAAGATCAATTTATATCAAGATATTTTTTTGAATCTAAAATCAGACGGAACTTGTAGATTTATTCTCAATCGCAAAAAATTAAATAAATTCATTCAGACAACCCAATTTAAACTTGAGGACTATAGAACGGCTATTGGCGCCTCATAGATTCTGACGGTCTTGTGGCAACTTTAGATTTACATGACGTTTTCAATCTAGTTTCCGTACATAAGTCTCATAGAAAATTTAAGATTTGAATTCCACAATTAATTGTATGAGTTTACCTGTTTGCCTTTCGGTATATGTTCAGCTCTTCATGTGTTTCCAAAAATCATGAAACCGGTTATCTCAAATTTTACAATTACGGCATCATTTTAAAGAAATGAAAGTAAAACAACAAATGAAGACCTAAAAATAAGTGAAGACTTAAACAGGCGCAAAATTAAAATTTTTTTTGTTTTATAAATGTGATAATTTTGGATCGTGATAGGGGGACTGCGACTTGATCTTTTCGGAGGGACGCACGTATAATTTAAATCGAACTTTACAAAAGGTATGTTCGTTCAATTTAACAAATGTTGCTTCATATAAAATACAATTGACATATGTTAAATTTAGCATAAATATTATTTGACATCACAAATAAATTAATAATTAAATGAATTAAATATTCTTTTATCATTAAAAAGAGGAAAAATTAATTACCAACAATAAAAGAAAATTAAATTAAATAAACAAAAAAATCTCGTTGCCATGACGCGATTTGAAAAAAAAATCTCGAAAATCTGGTTGACATGATATCTTCAGACAGAACAGACGGAATCAAAAAATTCAAACAGATTATTAAAATATAGGTAAGTGGTTACAGCCAGAACTAAAATAAAAAAATTTCATTGAAAAATAACAAAATGTCGGACTTTTTACTTTTTTAAACCTTCTTTTGCAACTAAAATTGTTTAAAAAACAGGTTAAAAATTATAATTTTAGTTCAGGCTGTAACCACATACCTATATTTTAATGATCCGTTTGAATTTTTTGATTCCGTCTGTTCTGACTGGAGATATCATGTCAACCAGATTTTCAAGATTTTTTTTCAAGTCGTCATTCTTCAAAATACGTGCAAAAGACCCAGACTGCCCCCTTAATGGTCCTTATAACAATGAAAGACGACCACTCACATTTTTCTCCGTTCAAGTGACAAATTCAAATCAAATTTTCAATACAGCACCTTACCCAACAACTTCCATCAATGAACCTCGAATTTCATCAAGCGTTTCCGACAACATTGTTATCCATGCACAGTTCCTCAGAAATTTTTTTATTTCTGTTTTATTTGCAGGTGGAGCAGCTTGTGAAATTGCTTGAATGGGTTGTTCTTGAGGTTCATTATATTCCGAGCAAACATTATGGCCTAGATATTAAAGATATGTTTATTCGAAGAAACACTTATAAACGGAGCTTGTTAATCCATGTATTTGAGACCTCGGATCGAAGAACTCGACCGCCGCGCGGTCTAAAGGGATCATGGCAGATCCATAATCACAGAAAGTGATTAAATATGCAATAAATCATTTTATAATGTAAATCTAGATGCACTGTTTGTAATTATGAATGCTCTTGGGCGAAATGCATAAAATCGCGTAGAAAACCGTATGGCTCCATTGAGTCAGGAACTATATAGACTATAATAATATCTCACGACCATTTTGGCTCGCACCTCAATAATAGTTCTGTGGTAGTAAACAAAGAACTTGAATTGAAAAATTTTGAATTCGCTGGAGAGACTCTTGCGGACGTATGGAGCAAATTGGTAATTGTCGGGTATCCAGTAGTCTTACAATATGTCAAGCCAGAATGTTTTGCTGAAAAACTAAATATTGTATCACCCAAATGGTACAATTTACATGAGCAGTAGAGTCAATACTTTCTGTAGGTTTTGAATTATAATACTTGAATCACAAATTATATGTTGTTTCTGATTTCTAAGAAAGAGAGAATAAATCAGTAACTTATAACGTCTTAAGGATGCTAGATAGTCAAATTATTTTCTAACTAATGGGATTTTCTAGTCAGTCTACATGCCACCAGGACCCTTGTTGGATTTAGGTAAATTATATTAGATATTATGTGTAAATATCCACATATATTTGAAGAATTTTATTATTTACAATTTTTAACGTCAAATTTAAAAATGGAAAGTCAAATCACAGACTGAGAAAGGAGTACGATGTCAACAGTTTTACAATCTCGACTATTTTAAAAATTAAGGAAAACTTAAAACATGTTTTGAAGATTTAAATGCTTTTGGCGGTAATGTACAACGAAAAAGAGCCAACAAACCGGAATGTGAAATTCTAAAAACGGTCGTCTATGGTTGGTTATGCCAGAAAAGGACCATCGGAGAGCCAGTGAGTGGTCTAATTCTACAGGAAAAAGCTAGGATTTTCCATTCAACTTTAAGACCAAAGACATGAGTGTAAGGTAAGTGATGGCTCGTTGTCTAGATTTAAAGAAAGGTAAAATCTTCGTACTCTTCAACCAAAAGGAGAGAAAGCCTCAGCTGATACCGTAGGAAGCCAGAACATAGTCTCAGAATTTGATCAATTTCTTGAAAACAACCATTACGAACTTGATAATGATTATTATGTTGATGAGACTGGGCTCAGTACAGTGATTGAGATAACATTTTTTAATTTAAATTCAAACTCCTTAGTTCTTAAACATCTAAATCTTAAACGTTATCAAATCAAAGTCAACCAAGTTCATAGGCATTTTTAACAAAATCTTCAGATCCCTCAAAATCTATTTCACTTGAAGACAGTAAATTATACGATGAAGAAATTAGCGAAGCTTCACACTTGTCGACGAGTAAGAATAACGAGTTTTTTGTTTATTGCTTTGATATCCAATTTAATTGTATTGTAGTATTATTTTTTGTAACGGTCCCTGAAGTTGACATCGATCCTCAGCATCGAAAAATATTTTTTTACGAAACCCAAAAAAATCACTCAATTTTTCTGACTTATACTACCTCTTCACTGAGAAATATTATTAAATATTAATATTTTATTATATTATTATTAATATTAATATTATTATTTAAATATTAATATTTAAATATTAAGGTAAGGAAGGCTCAAAAAATTTAAAAATGAAGAAATGATAATCAAAAAATGTTGGGGGAGGATTTGATGATACTTCGACTAAATTTCAAAGCTCAATAATTTCAAATATTATCCCTCTGAGAAACAGTGAACATCGCAAATCGTCTTTTTCTAAAGACGTTCTTAGAAAAGCTTTGTCAACTGCTTGTTTATAGATATTTTCGGATAAAAAATTACTGAATTTTACTAAAATGAAACTTAATAATGTAATAATTTATTTGAATAAATTTACTCTATCTAAATTTCCAAAAAAATACAAAGTAATGTTTTTCTTTACACTTTAAACCTTAACTCTTCCTTAAAGTGTAATTTTCTGAAATTAGTAGAACGACTAAAAATTTTATGAATTTAAATGTTAGACTCGATTTAACAACTTGGCTTAAACTCGTCACGATTAACGAAATGCTAAAAAAATTCGAAAAGGTTTTAAGTTTTTTACACACTTTTAATAGTTAGCTCTATTTATTAAGACCTAAAATAAAATGGTAAATTTCATAGTCACAGATGAGAATAAGAAATAAAAATAATGAATAGAAAAATGAATTTTGTTGAATTTATGAATAGAATTTCAAATTACTTTCTAATTAAAAATTACATAGGTTTTCAATATTTGTTTTATCAGTTATTATCTGGAGAATTTGTTTTTTAAAAAAAAGGTCAATATTTAACGGGTTTTGATATAAACTATTTGATCTTGTATTTTTTATAATAGTTCAGTGCATTTCATCTATAAATAAATGAAACCTTCATTATTTGATTTATAATAATAAATTTAGTAATTAACAATAGTTTTAACAAAAAATGTTTGTTTTAATTTTCAGTCGCAATGATACAATAGTCGTGTCACAAACAGAACTTTGTTATATTTAGACATAAGCTTATACCTATATTAATTATATACATACAAGCTATTATAATACTACCTGTTTTTATGGAATTTTGGATTTCTTTCGTATATTACTTTTGTTTTAATTTCGTTGTATATAGTGAAAAGATTATCATTTTCTAAAATGAATATTTTTACTTTAGTACATCTTAAGAATAAATTTTTTCTTTGCATGAAGAATAAATTCAAGTAGACATTGAAAATTAATTTTTTAATTGAAAACATATTGTGCTTTTATGGCCATATGAGTGAGTTATTTAAAAAATCATTTATTATTTACTAAATTTTCGGACAAGATATTTAAAGATATGTAAGATCTGACAATTCTTACAGATAAAAGGAAATTAGCTCTAACGCTTTTAAGATTCGATATAATATCCTGTAGATTAACATAACATAAAATAATTTAGATCATTATTATTATTATTATTATTATTATTATAAAACTTAATGTCTACAATTTTCTGTATCTCTTTGTAGAATAAAGAGATGCAAGGAAAAATCAATAATTGAAATTTATCAAAATAATTAGTATAATTATCTTACTACAAAACTGTAAAAATTTCTTTCTTTCTAAAATAAATATAATCAACTTAAAAACAACAAATAAATAATACTTACTGTAAAAGAAAGTTTCTAAATTTATTAATATTATAAATATTTGAAGTTTTTAGCATATATAGTAGGAATAAAAGGCATTAAAGAATTTTATTAACTTAGCATTTATCGTATCCATGTTATATTGTTAACTTTTTCGAGAAATCAAATTAAAATTTATAAAGAATCAAAATTGATTATTTAATAAGTGTAGTTAACCCTAGACTGCCTTAGTTATTTTAGTACCCCCAGTCAAATTTAAATTATATAATTTTTTGGCTACTTTTTGAGCATTTAATTTTTTGACTACATTCTTTAAGATATTAAATAAGAAAAAAGTCCATTCTCTGTCTTATTATAAAACAAAGAAATCATTTTCTCTAGGATAATTACCCTAAAGTTAAAGAAGTTTATTTTTAATTTATATTACATGATTTTTTATTGGAATGTATTCTATTTTCTATAGACTTTTATATTATATCTTGCAAAAGATAGTGAGCACTATGAGAATTTAGGCATACAAATTTATAATTAATAAGATTATGAAACGCCTTTTACTTATATTATATATGATTTTAAACTTTAAACATTCATAATAAAGTTGATTATTGATTAAATAAATAATACAGACAATTTTATTTTTAACAAAAGAAATAAATTATTATCTACTTTAGTTTATTTTCTATTATATAATTATTAAAATAAAAATTTTAACGTTGATAAAATTGTTAATATGTGAGTTTCTTTATATAAACATTTTCATAAACAATTAACTATTCTCTTAGTGTTTTGTCTTTTAGATGAAGCTATTTCTTCACGCTATATGAACATTCTGAACGTGATGTTGATTAATTCCTGCCATGAAATCCTCGCGAAGAATTGGAACCACTGTCGCCCCTGCAGCTGCTCTCCTAAAACAGTAATTTTAGAAATACTCTTTCAAATTAATTTGTAAGTTAATAGAATATAATACTAGCATACTACAATACTATAATATACGTAATTCTACGTAAGATTTACCTATGACCCTCTAAAGCAAGTGTTTATCGTGAATTTGTGTATTTTGGGAAGAAAATTTCTTTGTCTATCTTTTATCGCAAATGAGC
This sequence comes from Leptopilina heterotoma, assembly GCF_015476425.1. Taxonomy (NCBI): domain Eukaryota; kingdom Metazoa; phylum Arthropoda; class Insecta; order Hymenoptera; family Figitidae; genus Leptopilina; species Leptopilina heterotoma. Next base: position 984,105 of record NW_025110870.1, on the reverse strand, counting down.
AGGCTTCTTTTCACATAAATATAAAAAAAAAATCTTGCAGATAATGAAAGCTTAATTGTATGCGATTTTGCAGAAAATTATGTCTTCATAATTCAAAATTTAGTTCTTGGATTTCACTTGAATAATAATCAAGCTACAATATTATAATATAATATAAAATATTATATTATTACAATATTACAATCAAAGAAATAATTTCGTAGACCATAAAACCTTGATTATTATTTCAGATTGCTTAAAACATGACGCTATTGCTGTTTTCGTTTTTCTTCAAGCATTCAATGAATATATTTCTAAAAATCACGTAAACATTCGCAAATGTATGTTTCTCAGAAGGAGCACTTCAACAGTTTAAAAATATTAAACATTTTGCGAATGTTTATTATCATCAACAAGATTTTCAACGTTCGGCAATTTGGCATTTCCACGAAACAGCCCAAGGAAAGGGCCTTGTGATGGAGCTGGTGGAACATTAAAAAGAATGTCACGAAGAGCTAGTATGCAAATGCGTTGATCCTCAAGGTGATTTTTTGTTAAAAATGAAAAAATACTCTTCTTCTGACGACTTCGAAGTAGTAAGTTTCATTCAATCTGAAACCAAACGTTCAACTAAATCTAAACGTCAAACTAAACGGAAATTGTAATTGATCTGCGTTTTCTAACAAAATAACGAGTTTTAATGTGTAAACCTTTTTAGGTTAAAAGTTGTAACTTTCAGTATTATTAGTTGTAATACACAGAAATGTAATAAATTTGAAGTTAAAAAATGTAAAACTAAATCTAAACGTCCAACTAAACGGAAATTGTAATTGATCTGCGTTTTCTAACAAAATAACGATTCTTAAGGTTTAAACCTTATTAAGTTAAAAGCTGTGATATTCAGTATTATTAGTTGTCACACAGAAATGCAATAAATTGAAAGTAAAAAGTGTAAAACTGACTTAAAGTACATTCCTCTTAAAGCTTTATAAACGGGCACAGCCTAGCGCGCGAACACCTTGCAAGCGATTTTTAAATATTTATTTGAACTCATTAAACTCAATCGGCCCATCTCGGGACTTTTTGGAATATTTTCTGTATATTTAGAGAGTCATAGGTAAATCTTAAATGGAATTTCCCATATATATGTTACGATCAAAACGCAATTTAAAATTCGATGTCGCAATTAAAAAATAGTTAAACGTTCATCAATAAGGGAAAATATATTTTTTTCGCAACCCCAATTGTGAAACAATTAAAATCAGAACAAAAATTTTAAAATTTTGCGAAATCCAAAGGAATCATTTGCACTTAAAAGTTACGAATTATCATAAGATTGCTCAAGAATGGTGTGGTGCTCCATAATCGTTTAGACTTAAATTACCAATAAAGTGCAAGGTGGCATTGTTTTTGATTAAGCAAACAGGATTTATTTTCAAACGAAATAATGCAATTGTCTACTTTTTGGAGAGTCAGTTCGATTGAGCAGTCTGAAAGGTAGTTATCCGCGAGGACGAACTTATTAAGTGACAGTTAGAACTCGCGAAAATCAGCTTAAACAGGCAAAAGGTCAAGGGACGCCTCCCATAATGAACAATCCGTAAGTTACTTATATTTTGTGGCGAAGTAATTTCGTCGAGATTGTCTCTCTTTTATTTTTCTTACTAATAACGTTAATTTTTATAAATTCAAATTTTGCGCGTTAATTTTGACTTAATGTCAAAGAGAGATGTAAACTCCCCTTTAATTAACCAATGGTTTCGGCGTTTCGCGGAAAAATGTAACAGACGACCAAAACACGTTTTCAATATAGTTTGATTTTGGATGTTTATGAGAGAGGACGTTGAGTTGTTGCTGTAGAGTAGACAAGGGAGAGTTGTTAAAGTATTCTTAAGTTAAACATTTTTCTTTTGTTACACGACAAGTAAGAGCGATTGAAGTTTTATTATTAAAGTTGTATTATTGACTATATAGTTTCTTTCATTATTGTTGTGCATATGGTTGAGAAGTATAGAGGAGGTGATGTGAAATTAAATAAATTTGGTAAGTGAATGTTTCTGTTTTACAAGAGTCGTTTCTCGAATAATCAAGTTTCCCTTCAAAATTAATTTTCCCGACGGAATTCCCTTTGAGATATTGTTGTGGGATTTGTTGATATTTATTAATTAAAGACTTGATTATTATTTTTGTTAGTTTTTCAATATAAAATTAACTGGCGTCTGGCCGCCACGTTGGTGCTAAATATTTTTGATTTGTGACGAATAAGGGAAAATGATTAATTGATCTTTGCATAATTTTTGTATTTAGCATTAAAAAACAGTTATAATTTATTGTGAAAAATCAAATAAAATTGCATTAAATGATTTATTCAGGAATATATTGCTAACATTGAATTTTATAGTTTCAATTGAAATTTTGAAAAGAAATTATGTTTGTTTTATACTAAAGATGAAGATAATAGTTTGATGGAATTATTAAGATTATTATCCATAGTTTATATTATTGTTACTTACGTAGTATCGATTTATGTGTAATGATGGTTGTATTGTATTAACCATAAAATTAATTGTCTGATTTACAACAAAAATAGAGATCTTGTAAAAACTAATTTATGAACACAATATACATATGTTGTAATTTCTACCGCTCCTGGTTCCTATTCGTTATTTCAGTTTAATAAAGCATAACTAAATCAATAGCTTGAATAATAAGCTGGTAAAGAGGGATTCCGTATCTAATTTAAATAAAATTTATAATACATACATAAATTATATTTTTGTTTATAACAATATATACATCGAATTTTAATAATTTATCGCTAAGATAGATTTCGCCAATCCAGTTGTTATTATTTTGTACGTCAGAATTAATTATCTAATGAATGGTTTTAGCATCATTTAAAAATACCGATTTATTAGTACTTTCCTCTTCAGTCTCTTTTACTTAAATTTAAAATTACTTCTCATAATTATTATTATTCACATTCAAAAGAACTTTCACATAATTTGGAGTAGTATTAGTGCTTAAATACTCACTGCGTATGTAATAAACCGTGAATGGCTGGTGACAAAACTTGATGTTGCGTGTGAGATTGTAGAATGGTTTGACGTTGTGTTACAGCAGTGTGTGGCGGAACTGACTGAGGAGCAAGTTGCAGTTGAGAAATCTGAGGATTGCCAACATTACTTATTTGGGAAGTTTGTGTTGTAGATTGAAGTCCAGCAGTCGGAAGTTGAAGCGAAGCTTGTATTAAAGGTGCAGTGGGTTGCGTATGTGTCGTAGCAATTATGGATGCTGTAGTTTGTAGTGGTTCTTTGTTCTGCGCTGCACGAGCTCTAGCAAGAAGAGACATAACCGTTCTTTTTGTAGGTGACATTGCAGGCCTTCCACCTGGAAGCAGGGGTCGCTTTCGTCCACCTATTAAACAGCATCATAAGTTCCCTTTTTTGAAGACGAATACATTTTGTTTCTTAATATAGTTTTTATTTTAATAAAAGAAATGCAATAAAGTAAATGTGGGTATTATTGAGGAATTTTCAGAAATCCTACATTCAAGTAGTTTACAAATTAGAAATGAATAGACACTGTTTTGATTCAAATGAATATTTAAGCTTTTATTACTTAGGAAAATTAGCAATGTTATAAAAAATGATCGTTAAGTAAATTATTAAATATAAAACATATACACTTATAATATCGCAGGACTTAGGGATAATTCCACCAACATCACTTAAAAGTTAATCAATAATTAAAGACAGTTTAAAAGTTTATGATTGTTTGATTGAGGATTAAATCATTGATTAACTTTTAATCAGTATTATTGAAACTGGCCATTAGTATGTCCTAAGAAGATTAGAGATAATAATAATTAATTATTATTATTAATTATATGGTAATCAAGTTTAACTAATTCATGTGTTCATTTATATTCAAAAGAAGCTACATATGATAATCAATTGTCGACCAAGAATTATATTACTCTTCCTTACTGTGGTCGATGCGTTATCAATCCGTATAATGAATATTCATATTAGAATTAATTATAAAGAGATTGTAAGAAAGAACACCATATTTTTATACAATTAAAGATAATGCGGTATACCGATAATGCAACATAGAGAAAAAGTTTATGTAATTAAATATACAAATTAATTATTTAACGCTTACGTAATAATATTAATTAATGGAAAAATATCAAATAATGGGTAATCATGTTTCTGACACCTGTATAAAAAGTCATATATAAATAAAATAGTCAGTATATAACAAAGTATGTCGTAAACGGATAAACTTTGATCGCTGATAAATAGTTCAATAACAAGATCAATAATTAAATTGACTAATTGTGACAAATTAAGAACAAATTGATCCACCTTTTGAACTCTATAAATTTTATCAATATTAAATTAGATCAGCTCACAGTTCAAAAGAGTATATAAATCTCAAATAAATTCTGATGATTGTCAAATACTCCGGTGTGTTTCTGTCTGAACAGGAGAAAAGAAGTGTTATAGGAAGTTTGTTTCTGTTTGTCACTGGCTGCGGCCATATTGAATTAAAGACCCTAACTGAATTGCTGGTGACTGTAGATAATAAGGCGTTCTGTTTTATCGGCCAAAGCTAATTATCTAGTGCGGATAAATGAAAACTGTAAAAATTGAAAATCACGTAGTACACGGAGAGAAAAATCAAGCGTTTTTAGTATGGACAGTTAACCTTATTTAGTAAAAGAATTCACATGCGCAATAGGCGTAAAATTTCTGCTGTATTTGTATGAATTTCTACGTTATCAGCATAAAAGTTCTACCTTTAAACGCATGGGGCGTCAGTATACTACGATTGCAAGAGATCTATGCTATTTTAGTATATGTTTCATGCAACTGAGGTATAAAAACACGCCTTTTAAGCAGGGCGTTCATACAAAATTACCATAGGAAGTCTCCATACTAAAAACGCTTGATTTTTCTCTCCGTGTACGCATGGGACTCACCATAGCTAAAACGAAGCGCGCGTGTAGCGACTTATTATTAGTAGGATGTCTGGACGAGGAGCATTAAGAGGTCGGCGTCGCGTCGCATCGTAGGCGTAGGTGAGTCCTATTGACTTCTTATTTTTATTGTAAATTTATTGTTAAAAATTTCGAATGTTGAAAATGATGCTTGTCGCTGCATTGTTATGTGGTAAATTTTGAATTCTAAAAATTCGGCCTTTTGCCGAATAAATAAATTGTTCCATTAATATTAAAATTTAAAGTAAATTGAATAACAATAATTGTGATAATTATAAATTCAGTGACAGTGTAATAATTAATGTGTTGATCTCCTTACCCTCCCTTCTCTCAGCAGTTTGTAAGGAATTTTCCTAACAATTCCTGAATTAGTCTGGCTTAATTACGTGTTCACATTATAATATCAATAAAAATTTTTCTACAAAGAATTATCAAAATTAAATTAATTTTGCTCTGAAAAAACGAGTTGCTTGTCAGAATGCACTGTGTATCTGCGAGGACTCAAATTTATCGATATAATTATCGAGTGATAAATGAATAATTTAATAGAGATTGAAAATTTTAAATGTTTTGAACATATTCGTGTTAAAAAAAAACTTTATCAGTGTTAATTTATTTGTTTACAATACTTACCTAGAGTAGAAGTAGAAGTTTGCAGCACCGTACCTTGGGTTTTTAGTGCTGCTGGATTTGGCGGTGAAGGTGTTGGCCTACTAGGAGTGTCGTCTTGTCCATCAATTGAGTTAGCCGTAGTGGCTGCAGTTGGCGAACTAGCAGCTTCTAAACTTGATGCTGGACTTAATGGAGCTTCTACTGCTTGAGATCCCTCTCGATTTTGAGTATTTAAAATTTGCATCTCCCACATTTGCTCCTGTCTAATATCATCATTGTAATCCTAAAAAACATGAATTTTAATGATTCATAAATATTTGCTGCAGCTTACAGAGTCTTTAGTAGTGCTAAAATATTAGAACATATAAACAGTTTATAAAAATTAATTTAAATAATAAAATTTTACATTAAATTAATTATTTAATTATAAATTTAAATTATAGTTTATTAAAAGCAGGGTAATTTCGAAAAGATGTGATAAATTTTAAAATCACATTTTAATTACACGTATGAATAATATTTGCAGAACTGAGGAGTAAGCGGCAAAAGTAAATAAGTCTATTTTATAAAAGACAGTTTTACTCAACATTTTCCGTGAATGGTAATTAGATAAATTTCCAGAAAGTCAATGTTACATTAAAAATAATATCTTATTGTAAAGAATTATATTAGTTTAAAAATATGAGGACTCAACCAACATGCTTTAAAATTTTAGTTTCTTCAACTAGAACAAAATGCCCAAAACTTTAAAATTTATTTTGTATGATCCACTTTAATTAATATCAAGACCGTTAAGTCCAAAAAAATATTTTGATATAATTCATTCAGTATAATTATTCTACTTTTTAATTAACTTTAATTATTATGTGCCAAATTGAATTTGTTTAAATTTCTCAAAATAATAAAATATGGACTTATCCACTTTTGGCCGCTTACTCCTCAACTATTCATACACATTTTCTCATGGTATATTCTAAAATGAAAAAAAATTCTTATATGTGAAACATGTTCTAGAGTAGAAACGTTTTTCTAAAAGCTCTGTCGCGTGTAAAAGGCTTCAGAATCCTTAACAAAAATTGCAAGTACGAAAAGCAATAAATGAAAAAATTCTCGATCAAAGAATTGAGTGTGGATTTAACTTTAAACGAAAGTTTAATCTTTTAATGAAATAGACACTTGTAAAAAGAAAAGATTCGAATTTCTAAAAAGTCATTAAGTGAAGTATCATTTGAATCCAAATTTACTTAAGTATACACTCTTAAATAGTATATTTGACCACAATATTGCATCAACATTTATTATGTTCGCCCTATGAAAATATTAAATTATAATAATTATATATGACGCTCTTTAAATGTTTAACAAAATACCGATAATAAATCAATTGAATTCTACATTAAATAACTATTAAAATGAGTCCAAAAATGATAAAAAATATTAGTTAGCTTTGGAGAAATTGAAAAATTTAAGAAACGCAAGCAAAATGGACAATATGAGTGAAAAAACACATGTTAGAATGTTGACCACTAATATTGTAGAATCTTTTATTCTTATATGTTTATTAAAATATTATTTTACCGGAACTAGAAATCTTCGAACTTCTGCTAATGCGTATGCAATTCTTGCATGAGCTTCTGCAGGCGTTGCGTAAGCCGAAATTTCAACATGTAGATCTTCCATTAAATGCGAAAATTTTGGATCTCCGCTTACTCGCAGTTCCTCTTCCTGCAATAACATTTCTTTTATTATTATTTTAAAATATATTATTTCTTTAATTGTTTAATCATATAAAAATATTGGTCATTTTAATATAGGTCGTAGTAATAAATGACTTTACCACCTATGTCAGGTGTAGTTGCATCCAAGTCTAAAATATCAATGTTGTCTCCTAGTTCTTCGATTTCAATGAAACTTGGTAAAATTGTAATGAATACATGCAAATGAAATGTTTAAGGTAATTTTATTAAATATTTGTTCGAATGTTAGTTTGATCGAATTTCCAAAAGTTCGAAAGACTATTTGTTCGAATGTTTATTTGTTAGAATTTTCAAAACTTGTTTACTTGTTAGAATGTCTCAAAATTTGGAATGACTAGTTTTTCGAATAGCTAAAAGATGAAATATTTATTTGTTACAATTATTAAAAGATAGAATGTTTATTTAATAGAATTTCTAAAAGTTTGAATGTTTATATGAAAGGATGTTTAAAAGTTCGAGGGTTTATTTGTTTAAAATTTGAATTTTCAAAAGTTTAAACGTTTATTTGATCGAATATCCAAAAGTTAGAATTCTCATTTATTAGAATTTTATTTAAGCAGTGAGTTCACTTTCTATTGTATGCTTAATCATAAACCACTGAATAACATGACCTTAATGACAATTCACATCACATCTATGAACATTTTTCCTAAATGGTAATTCACATCAATGACAAAAGTCGTAAAAGTAGACTTTCGCACTTTAAAAGGTTCGATCAATAAACATTTGAAAACTTTCAAAAATCCGATAAATTAACATTTGAACGATTTCATTAAAATCGAAGAACTCGGAGACAAAATTGAAATTTTAGACCTTCGGTGATCTTTATAGGTCTTAAAGTATTAAGTTAGTGATGCTTTTTTGATTAATGTTCTATTTATTTCGTGGATAAATTAATACGATATTTTGAATAGTCATGTTTTATCTGTTAGTTGAAAATTTCTTATTTTCTGTTTAATGTTTTTAATTAAATAAAAAAATAATAACAAAATCAAAAATAAAGCAGAACAACCTTCAATATAAGCCATTAACCCCTTTACAGTCCAGTGAAAATAAAGTATTTAGTGCCATAAATGTTCAAAAATGTTTTCTTTTTAAAAAAACACAATATTGTCATATTATGTTTTTTGGGTCGCTGAATCCGAATTTCTGATAGAGAATAAAATATTTTAAATGGCGGCATTAAAGTGTATATATATACGTCACGGATGGTGTAGATCAATGATTGTAAGTATCTTTTCAAAGTTTGTTAATACTAGTAAGTATTTTGGGTCATTGAATTCGAATCTCTAGTCTGATTTTAAGAATTTTGAGTTTTTAACTCAATTTGGCCGCCAAAAATGTTGAAAAATTTTAAAAATCAATGGCTGACCCTGGGACATTTGTCATTTTATGTACGAAGATGACCATACACTGGAAAAAAAATTAAACTAATCCTGAGGAGTGTAAAACTTAAAAAAGTTGACACTCATCAGGTTAAATTCTAAAGAGAAGAGTGTGAATTAGTTAAAGTTTTACACTCCTCAGGGTAAGTTTAATTGTTCTTTTATCTTCGTGTGGCAATACTAAAGTTTTAATTTTAAAATCTTTTAAAAATACATGAAATAATTAATAATTTTTTCTGTGAATAATGGGCCGAATTGTATTCCGCGAGTTAACGTGATAAATCTACCTTCTTATATACTATTCTAGTTCCTTGTTGGTTGCGAGAAACTTAAAAATTAGCTCACCCTATGCGGCGCTGAGCATACTAAACATACAGCGCATGTTGATTTGCGCAGCGCGGGTGTATTTGAAACAGTTAAAAGACAATTAAAATAAAATAAAAAATTCTAATTTAAAATAAGTGATCATAGTAAAAGTGCAAATATTATTTTGATCAAATATGTTAGATTGTCTAAAAATATCTATAAATAAATAACTGAATAAAAATATAGCTTTTTAGGCACTATAATATTTTTATCACTGACTGATTTTTATTTTTATATTTAATACAAAATATGTATTACATATTACAATTTTAAATGATGTTTAAAAATATTTAATTTATTGATAAATTAAATGTTTTTTTATTAAAAAAAAGCTTAACTGATATATTATATTTTTTAAACTATTTGATATTATATTTCAAATATTTCTTTGCTAAAAACAAAAAAATTTTGATAAAAACTGTAAATTAAAAATTTATTGTCAATCTCTCTAAATTTGAATTGGTTAAAAATAACTAATTTGATAGCAAAAAATTGATTATATTTATTTAGTTATTTATTTACTATTAATTAGTGATTTTCAACTAATTATTTTTTTTAATTATAATTTTTATATTTTATTTTATTTTATTAAATATATAATTAAATATTTTATTTTATTTAAATTAAATTTAAGTATTCAAATAAAAACTAATTAGTTATTTTTTACTAATTGCTGAAGCAAAAACTCAGTCACGATTTTACTAATAATTCGTAATTTTCATCTAATTCAGAATTAGAGAAATTACCTTTATACATAATAAATTTTCTTAATTAATAAAATTCAGTGAAATTTTCAAATTATCTCCATTTATAAAGTGTATAAATAAAAAAACAGTTTTGTAAATATTTTCTTTTATTATATTTAAAAATAATGTCTTCAGATTATGGCTCACTTAAGAAATGTAAACAAAAAATAATTTTGGATGTTCAAATAAACGAAATATAATTATTAAAAATATTAAACGTTCGAAACTTTAAGATTCTTGAGAAACGTAAAAATATAAATTTAAAATATTTAGAATAAAAGAAAAGAGTTTTTAAACAACAGATATTTTCAATTAAATTGAACTGAATATTAACTAAAAACACAATAAATTTAAATTAACGATTTTGTATAATTAACAAATAGTTTTGATGATCAAATTCTCTTATTCCAGTCGATTCTGTTTCACGTTGTTTTAGTGGTCTTTTATTTGCAGGTGATGACTTTCCTAAAAAATATAAAATATAATTATTACATAATTCAGAAATATGTTAAAATTATCAAAATATTTATTATTTACATTCCTTGAAAAAAAGAATTAAATTAAAAAAAATTTTCTTTCAATTTTAAATGTTTTTAAACCTGCAAACTTATATTGAAAAAATACCTCTATTTTTAAAAAATTATTACAAATTTTAATATGTGAACTAAAATGACGTAGATGTTTGAAACTAAAACAATTAAATTGAAATGTGATTAATCCTATCTGTTGATTTTTAGAAGAATTTTAGTTTAATATAATTGAACATATTTTATTTTTTAATTTAATCGATGTGAAGGAATTTGAATGCATGTTTTTCTTCTTTTATTTGTAAAACGATGTATTTATGTTTTATCTCATTTACTGCAACCATTTGTATTTTTGTATTCTCTTCGCCCAATTTCCAAACTCCTATTTTGGATGATTCACAAGGATAGTTAAATGAATCTCCCTCACATTTAATTTTGTACCCTGCAATAATAACTGTTTCATCAGTTTTCTGAATCTGATATACTCTAAAAAACTCATTATTTTTTTGTTGCACAATATTGTCTGGTTGCCTTGTTGTAATTTTTAAATTTGTTAATAGTATACTCGTAATTTCTCTTGTGGATTTATTTTCTTCTTTAATAATTAAATTCTCTCTTTTTCTAACTACATTATTGACTGCAAGTTTAATATCTATTAATTGAGGGCAATAATCAATTTCCGAAATTCTTTTTATAAGCTGCGGAATTATATCCTTTCGGCCTTTTATCAGAGACTTTAGTTGACCCAGACAATTTTCAAATGGAAATGCTGATAATTCAGATAATGATTTTTTGGTTTCTAATACATCATCTGCTACGTGTATCAAATTGTGATGATTTAGAGTTTGTGAATCTTCACCGAAAAATGTTGGAAGTAAATTAAAGAATTCTTAAAGAAGCATTTTTGCATACTTTACGTGTGTCAAGGCAAGTTGTTTTGAGCATAAAATATGGCAAGCAACAAATAATAACATAAAATGCTTGTAACAGTCTTTCGTTAAAATATGTTTGAAAACAATGCAACTGCAGTAAAGTAAAACAAATCGATATTGAGTTGCTTTCTAATGCGTTAAATTTTCAATGTCCAACGTTTTTCTTTGAAACTCAAATGGAATTCCCAAAGATGCACTCTCCAGACCTGATACGAAAGAGGCGCCCTTAAATAGTCCTGGCAGTTCGTATGCTAAGACCGTTTTAAAGGACGGAGCGGACAATGGGGACGGCTTCAAAGTTGTTAAAAGCAAAAAGAAACGGACTCCAAAAGAGAAACCCTCAGGTGAGAAAAAAGAGCTTCCGAAGCCCCCTTCGAAGCTGAGGAGCACGGAAGCTGTTAAAATTACGGCAAGCGACCCAAAGCTTTATGAGGGTATCTTGCCGCTGCTAAAAGCAAAGGTAAACCCAGAAGATACGGGTACCGTGATCCGGAAAATCAGGAGAACCTTTAAACAGGAGGTTCTCGTGATAGTGAAAAAGGGCGGAGAGACCTTAAAATTTGCAGATGCACTGTCTTCGGCCCTGCATGGTAAAGCTGAGGTCACACCTCTAGTGAATAAAAGGTCTCTAGAGATTAAGGATTTGGACGAAGCCACCTCAGAGGATGAGGTAACTGCAGCACTAAGAGAAAAGCTGGGTAAACCCGACCTGAAGATGGAGTGTCGACTTTTGCCGCGATACAGAGGAACTAAGGTTGCTCTGGTACGTCTGACAGAGGCAGAAAGTAACACTCTGCTAAAGCTTGGTAAAATAAAAATCGGCTGGATAAATGCTCCAATTCGCGAGCATGTTGAAGTAGCTAGGTGCCAAAAGTGCCTAGCATACGGACACTCAACCCGAACCTGCAAAGGCCCCGACAGAAGCAAAAACTGTCGGAGATGCGGCGGAGAGGGACACCTCGCGAAGAGCTGTAAAGTTAAGCCGAAGTGCCTTACATGCTTGGACCTGGGAAAGCCAGAGACGGATCACGATTCCGGAAAGAGAGCCTGCCCGGTTTACAGAGAAGAACTGCAAAAGATTAAAAGGGCAAATCCTTAAAATTTTTGCAGGTCAACTTGCATACAAGTAAGGATGCACAGTTGCTCCTAATGCAAACAGCAAGGGAAAATGAGGTCGATATCCTGTTCTGCAGTGAGCAGTATCAAGGAAGCGATCTCGCCCCTTGGTATCAGGATAAGGCGAAGAGAGCCGCCATAAAGCTGTGCAACCCAGAATTGCGGGTTGACAAGTTTCTGGAGACGAGCAGTGGGTTCGTGTGGATAGAGGTGGCTAATATACGTATGTATAGCTGCTACTTCTCACCCAACGACCCACTGACAAACTTCGAAGCCAATATCGAAGACCTAGAATCGAGCCTCACAGAATCCAGGCTGGATGTCATCATCACTGGTGATTTTAACGCAAAGTCGCCAGAGTGGGGTGAGACGAGACTCGACAAGAGAGGAATTCGTATTGGAGAAATGATCTCCAGAAACGACTTATTGGCAGTAAACCGAGGCAATACATGGACTTTTAGACGAGGTGCGATCGGATCAATTATAGATCTAACAATCGCATCGTCTAAACTATTTAGCCGCATAACCGACTGGCGGGTCTCAGAGGAATATACCGCAAGTGACCACCAGTACATTGAGTTCTCAGTCTCTATGGGAGACACACGAGGAGGAAAAAGACAGGATGCTCCTAGTCGCAAAACCTCCTCGTGGAATATGAAGAGACTCGACAAGGAAAAGTTCGGCCGGTCCCTAAGAGAAGCCCTTTTAATTGAGGACTTGGGCTGGGTGAAGAGGCCGAGCAGTCTGGATGGGGAGGTGCGAGCGGTGAGGAACATGATAGTCACCGCTTGCAATGCGTCAATGCCACGCAAAGGCGCCACTCCAGTAAGAAAATCCTTGCACTGGTGGTCAGAGGAGCTAGCCTCCTTGAGAAAGGAATGCCTCAAAGCAAGAAGGACATATACCCGATCTAAGGGAGATCCCTTGCTGAAAGAGGCTTTCAAGGAAGCGAAAAAGGACCTCAAGAAAGAGATCCGCAAGTCGCGACGCCGTAGCTGGAAGGACCTAATCGAGGAAGTCGATAAGGACCCATGGGGTCTGGCTTTTAAAATCGTAACTAAGAAATTAGTGACGAGGCAAAAGACCCCCGGCCTGGACAATCCCGATTGGGTCAGAAAGATAATAAGTTCTTTGTTTCCTCCTGCGGAGCCATACCTTAGAAGGGACTGGAGTTTTTGCAAAGTCGAAGAGGAAGAACTCTTCACACTTAGTGAACTGCAAAAAGCAGGCAAAAGATTGAAAACAGGCAAGGCGCCTGGAATCGATGGGATAAGTAACGAGATCCTAAAGTTGGTAATCGACACTTTACCCCAGATTCTGCTTCGATGCTTCAATCTTTGCCTTGAGAGAGGAGAGTTCTTCCGCGACTGGAAGCGACAGAGGTTAGTCCTCCTAAGGAAAGGTGAAAAACCTCTAGATAAGGTTTCATCGTACAGGCCTATATGCCTGCTAGATACGATGCATATGGTTCTGCAGAGAATGCAAGGCCACTTGACCGAAGAGAATCGTCTGTCCGATCACCAATTTGGTTTCCGTAAAGGCAAGTCCACAGTTGATGCCATCCAGGCAGTTGTGGACATAGCCAAAGCAGGAAAAAACAAATTGGGACCTGGGAAAAAGAAGAGCTTCTGCGCGTTGGTAGCAATTGACATACGTAACGCGTTTAATTCCGCAAGATGGAAAGATCTCATCGAGTCGATGGAAAAGAAAAACATGCCGCCCTACTTGTTGCGGATAATGGATAATTATCTTAGCGACAGGTGGGTTATATATGAGGGAGACACCTGCACTCTCGAGGAAGAGATGCAGCGTGGGGCTCCTCAAGGCTCAAGGGTGGGTCCATTTGTATGGAATGTATCTTACGATGATTTTCTGCGAATGGATCTGCCCGAAGGTGCGGTGATCATCGGCTTTGCGGACGACGCATTATTCGTGTGCACTGCCGAAAGTGAGGAGGCTCTTGGGACATTGGTGAACGAATGTCTGCGACTAGCTAAAAGCTGGCTGGATACCAGAGGTCTTGAAATGGCCCTGGAAAAGACCGAGGCACTGCTGGTCACAGACAGACGTGGTTATGAGCTCCCACGAATCGTGATAGACGGATTTGAGGTCAAGTGGAGTAAGCAAATTAAATATCTTGGTGTGGAGTTAGATGGAAGGTTAAACTTCCACCACCACATGGCTACGGCGTCAAATAAGGCGATCGAGTGTGCGGCTAATCTTTCACGGCTAATGCCAAATGTTGGCGGACCCCGTGAACAAAAAAGAAGACTGGTGGCGAGTGTCGCCCACGCTAAAATGCTCTATGCAGCACCAGCGTGGGCCCCATCCCTGAGGAGTAAAAGATGTGTGACCATCTGTGAAAAGATACTGTCTGCGCAGAGATCGATAACAACGCGTATCATCTCTGCATATAAGACGGTATCTACGAGTGCTGTGCAGGTCCTTGCAAGTGTCCCGCCAGCAGATCTTTTGGCGAGGGAAAGGGAAGAAATGTTTCTCTTTTCTAAAGAAAGCAGTTCCTTGAATGAGGAATTAAGACCAAGCAAGGGCCTAATCCGCAAAGAAGCGAGGCACAGGCTCATAGAAAGATGGCAAGAAAGATGGGATGGTGAGGAAAAAGGTCGATGGACTTATCGCCTTATCCCGGCACTCGCCACCTGGATAAATAGGAAACACGGTCAGGTTTCCTATTACTTGACTCAGGCGTTCACAGGTCACGGGTGTTTTAACTCGTACCTGTGTCGCTTTAAATTACGCGAGAACGAGGTGTGTGCATATTGCCAGTTCCCTGAGGACAACGCGGAGCACACCCTCTTCTCATGCAAGAAATGGGACTTGGAGAGGCGGGCCATGTTCGAAGGTGTAAACAGTCAAGTTACACCGGAGAACATGGTATCGCTGATGACCCAGTCAGAGGAGAATTGGCGGCAAGTCGAGAACTTCATAATCTCGGTTATGTCGAGGAAGGCTAAAGTCTTACGACAGTTCCGAGGGAGGGTAAAGGGCTCCAGAAGAAGGGTTACGGGTTTTAGTGGGTCGGGCTGGCAGTAGGTCGCCAGTTTATTAAATTTACTATTTTATATATTTATTTTTCTTTTTTTTATCTCCTTTTGTTTTATCACACCAACCCCACATAACCTTGGAGTGCGGAATCCAAGGTATCTGTAGGCAGATTTCCCAAAATTCCCTAAGCAAAAAAAAAAAAAAAAAAAAAAGTGTATAAATAAAAAAACAGTTTTGTAAATATTTTCTTTTATTATATTTAAAAATAATGTCTTCAGATTATGGCTCACTTAAGAAATGTAAACAAAAAATAATTTTGGATGTTCAAATAAACGAAATATAATTATTAAAAATATTAAACGTTCGAAACTTTAAGATTCTTGAGAAACGTAAAAATATAAATTTAAAATATTTAGAATAAAAGAAAAGAGTTTTTAAACAACAGATATTTTCAATTAAATTGAACTGAATATTAACTAAAAACACAATAAATTTAAATTAACGATTTTGTATAATTAACAAATAGTTTTGATGATCAAATTCTCTTATTCCAGTCGATTCTGTTTCACGTTGTTTTAGTGGTCTTTTATTTGCAGGTGATGACTTTCCTAAAAAATATAAAATATAATTATTACATAATTCAGAAATATGTTAAAATTATCAAAATATTTATTATTTACATTCCTTGAAAAAAAGAATTAAATTAAAAAAAATTTTCTTTCAATTTTAAATGTTTTTAAACCTGCAAACTTATATTGAAAAAATACCTCTATTTTTAAAAAATTATTACAAATTTTAATATGTGAACTAAAATGACGTAGATGTTTGAAACTAAAACAATTAAATTGAAATGTGATTAATCCTATCTGTTGATTTTTAGAAGAATTTTAGTTTAATATAATTGAACATATTTTATTTTTTAATTTAATCGATGTGAAGGAATTTGAATGCATGTTTTTCTTCTTTTATTTGTAAAACGATGTATTTATGTTTTATCTCATTTACTGCAACCATTTGTATTTTTGTATTCTCTTCGCCCAATTTCCAAACTCCTATTTTGGATGATTCACAAGGATAGTTAAATGAATCTCCCTCACATTTAATTTTGTACCCTGCAATAATAACTGTTTCATCAGTTTTCTGAATCTGATATACTCTAAAAAACTCATTATTTTTTTGTTGCACAATATTGTCTGGTTGCCTTGTTGTAATTTTTAAATTTGTTAATAGTATACTCGTAATTTCTCTTGTGGATTTATTTTCTTCTTTAATAATTAAATTCTCTCTTTTTCTAACTACATTATTGACTGCAAGTTTAATATCTATTAATTGAGGGCAATAATCAATTTCCGAAATTCTTTTTATAAGCTGCGGAATTATATCCTTTCGGCCTTTTATCAGAGACTTTAGTTGACCCAGACAATTTTCAAATGGAAATGCTGATAATTCAGATAATGATTTTTTGGTTTCTAATACATCATCTGCTACGTGTATCAAATTGTGATGATTTAGAGTTTGTGAATCTTCACCGAAAAATGTTGGAAGTAAATTAAAGAATTCTTAAAGAAGCATTTTTGCATACTTTACGTGTGTCAAGGCAAGTTGTTTTGAGCATAAAATATGGCAAGCAACAAATAATAACATAAAATGCTTGTAACAGTCTTTCGTTAAAATATGTTTGAAAACAATGCAACTGCAGTAAAGTAAAACAAATCGATATTGAGTTGCTTTCTAATGCGTTAAATTTTCAATGTCCAACGTTTTTCTTTGAAACTCAAATGGAATTCCCAAAGATGCACTCTCCAGACCTGATACCTTCGAAAAATAAGTGCATTGAATCCAAATAAACATGCTTGACAGGGTCAAAATCTTTTAACTGTAATAGATGACAATCCTTTACGTGACGTTCCTTTGGTGTTTTATTTCGAAAAGAAAAATCGGTTCTTTCTGAAGAATTAGCTTCTGTAAAAACACGTTTTTTATTAACCGTTATCCCATGCACTACACATCGTTCACAGGAACAGAAACCAACGTGACTTTTACATCCTTTAATGAATGCTCTGGCTGGCGTGTCGCAAATAAATCCGAGCAATTCTATCCTATATAAAGTCTCGCCTATTAATATTCCATTATCTAAGAGATCATTCATTTCTTGGACGAATTGTTCGAAATACTCTTTCGTAGAAACTGGTTTTGAATTGCCACCAAAAAGAGCAATTATAAAAGGTTTAGATTTATAATCTTAATGTATTATCTTGCCTAGTATTGGCCACAGCTGCGCCCTAGAATTTACAAAAACTTGCATTCCATCTACGTTTACAACGATACTGATACATTTTTCATTATATATTGATGGATCAATAATTTTTATAATTTTTTGCAACGCTTTTGCAACTCCTAAATAAACAAAAGATCCAAGCTTTCCACAACAACTTTCCATACCCTTAATATCAAATTCTTTCGCTGAATCAGAAGGAACAAGTGTAATACAAGATTTCGGAATGTCAGGCAATCCATCGCTTCACAATTTTGTAACAAATCTTCAATACAATTTCTGGTTAAACTTTTCCTATGCTTAATTGACCATATGTGTAATTTTGTCCTCAAATCTTCTTTTAAGACGACTGTAGTTTCCTTATTATTTTTTAATGGCTGTAAGGTACTAGAAGAACTTGGTTTCTGTTCTTCCAAAGAGCACTGTGATTCACTGTCACTACTTTTTGATGAGCTACTGTCAGATGATTTAAAACTTTCACTACACTCATTCAAATCAATATTATAATCAATATAAGTAGATTGTTGAATAATTTTCTTTTCGTATTTAGGCGACTCTACTAAATTTGCTGAACCTGAATCAATTTCAGAAATATCTTCTATGTTTTCGTCATTTAAATTTTGCTCAGGAAATTCGTGCACAAGATTTTGATCTCCTTGAAAAAACAAAACATTCCTAAGTTCCTCATCAGCCTTTCCTTTTTCTATACTTTCCTCACAATTTGTATTATTCTTAAATGCATTTTCCTTCAAAAGTCGTTTCATTGCACGATACTTTCGTTTCCGAAAAAACATTATTCTTTATAAGAACCTAAAAAAAGTTTCAATTATAAAATAAAACATCAACAATATGACAATCTTAACAAGCAGAGAAATAAATGAATATATCCAATAAACGTGAAAAGATGGTAATACAAAATTCAATTTGACAAATATTCTAAACTTAAAAGAATATTATAGTCTTTCAAACTTACCCGACGTAATTTAATAAAGATAACAAATTTTAAATCATTAAAAATAAAACAATTGTTTAATATTAATTAAAAATAAACTTTATGAGTAGCATATACGAATAAGACGTTATGAATATATAAATATTGTATACACAGAATATTATAATTATTTACCAAAACAGTAGATATAATAATAGAAAGTTAGAGGTTAGAATAAGTTTTAATGACAGCAAAATTAAGTAGTACCAACACATATTATATTACTATAAAGGAGAATCTAAAAGTCACTAGCGCCTCGTCATTGTTTCCGATTTTCCATACAATATGTACTTCTTATTTAAATTTATTTATATTATGCAATATAATAAATGTAAAATTACGCTAATGTTTATTTAGTTTTTAAAATTAAATTATTTAAAATTAAATAAAGAATGCAAGACCAATGATATTGAGAATAGTGATTATAGCTCCATCTCTTAAATATTTGTGAGTTATTAAGGTACTACAATTTCATTTTAAAACATGAGTTCTCCCTTCTATTCATAGTTTACATTCTCAATGCCGTGGTTGAATATTCCAGTTCATTCGATTCTTTTAGCCCATGTCTTTACCCTTTTTATTAAAAAGTGATTTCTCAATATCAATAATAATAATAATAAGTAAAAGAAAATTTTATTTTAAAAAATTAAAATTTAGAATATCCTTTTTAAAATGTTATAAATTAATAAAGAATAAAAAATATGTTTGAAATATATAATTTGAATTTTCTAAAGTAGTGATGTTGGTAGACTTGCTTTTTTACTGACGTCGTTTATATGGTTGACAGTTTCCTGTGAACGTTGAAGATAGTGTAGTGTGTGAGATTTTTCGATATTATTTCTATTGCTTCCTCATAAAGGAAGCCTTATAGTGATGTCGATTTCCGAATTTTTTAGAACCAATTATTTTTACAAATTTTCAAGTGTAGTATACATAATTCGTCGAGAGGAACGAATGACCGGATGTATGTGTGTATGTATGTGTGTGTGTGTGTGTGTATGTCACCGATTCTTGTGGACAAATTTTCTCTTACACGTCTTGACGGATTTTGATAAAATTTTGTAGGTGTATTACGGATACCAAAAATCAGACAAAAGCTTCAGCAATTAGTAAAAAATAACTAATTAGTTTTTATTTGAATATTTAAATTTAATTTAAATAAAATAAAATATAAAAATTATAATTAAAAAAAATAATTAGTTGAAAATCACTAATTAATAGTAAATAAATAACTAAATAAATATAATCATTTTTTTGCTATTAAATTAGTTATTTTTAACCTATTCAAATTTAGAGAGATTGACAATAAATTTTTAATTTACAGTTTTTATCAAAATTTTTTTGTTTTTAGCAAAGAAATATTTGAAATATAATATCAAATAGTTTAAAAAATATAATATATCAGTTAAGCTTTTTTTTAATAAAAAAACATTTAATTTATCACTAAATTAAATATTTTTAAACATCATTTAAAATTGTAATATGTAATACATATTTTGTATTAAATATAAAAATAAAAATCAGTCAGTGATAAAAATATTATAGTGCCTAAAAAGCTATATTTTTATTCAGTTATTTATTTATAGATATTTTTAGACAATCTAACATATTTGATCAAAATTATATTTGCACTTTTACTATGATCACTTATTTTAAATTAGAATTTTTTATTTTATTTTAATTGTCTTTTAACTGTTTCAAATACACCCGCGCTGCGCAAATCAACATGCGCTGTATGTTTAGTACGCTCAGCGCCGCATAGGGTGAGCTAATTTTTAAGTTTCTCGCAACCAACAAGGAACTAGAATAGTATATAAGAAGGTAGATTTATCACGTTAACTTGCGCGAAATACAATTCTGCCCATTACCTCTCCAATTTTTGCACTGGATGTGAGGTAAATAAATTTTTGAACTTTGAACGAAAGGGTTATTCACACTCTGATGTGAAAAAAGCCATTTTGTGAAAATAATTATAATTAAAAAAAATATTAATATTTTTGAAAAATAAATAATTATTTTTTTAAATAATTATTGAAAAAATAATTTTATTATTTATTTAAAATTATTATTAAAAATTTTTTTTTTATTATTGGTTATTTAATGACAGCCATTAATGAACCAATAATGGTTGCCAATTAATGGCATCGGCGTGGACATCCCACGATTTTACCATTAGTGGTCCACTATTGGGTGCCAATAATGGGACAATAATGGAATGGTGGCTCTCATTATTGGGCCATTAA
The DNA here is from genome assembly GCF_015476425.1 of Leptopilina heterotoma. Lineage (NCBI taxonomy): Eukaryota > Metazoa > Arthropoda > Insecta > Hymenoptera > Figitidae > Leptopilina > Leptopilina heterotoma. The sequence goes on along the minus strand of NW_025110870.1, from coordinate 963,162 downwards.
TGCACCAATGGTTTTTTTCCCATTGGGAACTTATTTTTGCGTACATTTAAAGAAATGCGGTTTTTTTGTAAGAAAAAATTCTTATTATACATTCTTGGCCCAATTTATTATATTTCAGCTACACACAAGGGGTTAAAGATCAGACAAAGGTTACCCAGCCGATGATGATAAGACGTAGCATTCTCAATCAGTGAAGATCAAAAAAGATTACCCAGCTGATGTAGACTAGGTGGAAGCATGTTCAATCAATGAAGATCAAACGTAGATTTCCCAGAGAATGAGGCTACATGGTAGTATGTTCAATCAGTTATCTGACTGATGAAGGCGACATAATTGCTGATATTTACATTGACTCCGTGGTGGAGAAATTAATTGGTATTTAAATTAATAATATTTACTTATTTCGTCTAAGAGTGTCATAAAATTATATTTTTCATAGTATTAGGGGTTTTTCTGCTTCATTTTTAATTCGGTTATTATGTTTTGAAAGTAAGCATCATAAGTGTCATACAATATTTATTGCATATAATTCATATTGTGTTTTCATGTTTTGTAAGAATTAAATTAATACCCTAGGAATAGTTTTTCAATTCTTTCTCTAATGTTTGAAAAATTAAGAGTCATTTTCGAATTCTGTGGCGTTCAAAACCTGAAGAAAACACTTTAATTTTACACTCTGATTTTAGGAGAATTTTTGATGATTTTCTATTTCATTCTATAATTTGCTGTGTTTCTTACCTTTTGTCGATCTTTCATGGATCCACGTCCAAGCACAGCCATTTTGCACATTGTGTCTTCCTGCAATCGCTTTAGGGAATTTCCCTTTGGTCCCAAGAGTTTTCCCACAAAGTTAAACTACAAGGAATTTAAATCAAACTTTTAGTGCACAATCAAATCTCCTTGAACAGTAAAGTTGAATTGGTTGAATGAGTAAAGAAAGCAAATAATTCATCTCATAAAAACTTGAAAAATATATTATTAATTATATTTGTTTAGATTTCACATATTTTCGTTATTTGTATTAAAAAACATAAATCTATTTTGACTCCTAAAATTAAATTTCCACAAGTGCACACTTGTATCGAGTTCTTTCAAAAATTCTAGACAAACCGTCGCTCTGTACGATATTTGAAAAGTAGTTGGTCCGCATACAATAATTTATTGCATGCTATTACTTAATTATAAAAAGCAAGCTAAGAATTTTCAAAGTACAATAAAAATTACCTTCTTGAGATTATCGCTAGAAGGATATCTTAATACTACGTAATTTCTTTTCAAATATTTTCAAAAGTTATATTTTTTAAAAATTCTTAATTCTCAACATGTTACAGAATGGTTGTAAAACAACCAGTTAGAAAAGAAGAGGATAGATTTGGGATTAGAGATCACTAAGAAATAGATGTTACGAAATATGATTTTGTGAGAATCATAAAATTGATACTAGAATTTAACGGAAATGTTTTAGAAAACCTTATCGCGAATTCTGATTGTTTAAAAAATAATTGATAGTAAACATGGCATATAGAGGGGAAAAATTACCACCGCATACAGTAAGGGGTCACCTGTTCAAAACAAATATGACCAATAACAGATAGTTTATTCAAGTTCAATAATGTATACAAGTGGATTCTAAATTTTGTTACATAAATGTTGTTAATTAAAAATATGTTAGATTTCAGATTAAAAAGTTTGTTTTCCCTTCACTGAAGCTACTCTGTCCACCAGAAACATGATAGAGGGTAAAAATTTTAAGAAGTGCCAATTTTTATGTGTCACGCAGAAAATACCCCATATCAAGAAATGGAGCATTACTTTATATTATTATCGTTTGGTTTTGAATTGGATGAGTTTTCGTATTAAAAATTACTTAGGTTAAGAATAGAATTTCCGTTATTCCTTTTTTGAATAAAAATATGGTAATGCAATTTAAAAAAGAGAGTTTGAATACTTTATAAGTTGCAATATTGCGTATAGTATTAAAATAATATAGATTTTTTAATAACAATTTAGGTTAGTAAAAAAAGTTTGCCTTTTATTTGTAAAATAAATCGTTATTCCTACTATAATGCTTCATAAAAAAATAGATTTTATACATTTTATTATTTATTGTTACTTTTCATTTATTCAGATGTTTTCAACAATAATAAATTAAGATGTTTCCATAAAAATATGATTTTTTATAAAATGTAAATAGATCTTTCAAGTATTAATTGTTTTTTTTATTGTCAAACAGCACAGCACATAATATCTCAGTGGCGGATCCAGGGGGGGGGCACGGGTGCTTTCCCCCCAAAAGTCAAATATTCCTATGAGATAGAAAGAGATAACATTATATTGATTTTTTTTAAATGGATGGCCCCCCCCAAAAACCTTGTCTGGATCCGCCTCTGTAATATCTACTGAAAATTTCAGAAATATTTTAATAAAATATTTGAAATATATTATATTTATATACGTTCTTTATGAAATATATAAACATAAAACGTTTCTATTCGTTCTATATTTATAATATATTATTTATATTTATTTAAGAACGTATATATATTCTTTAATTCAGTTTTCTAATAACTCTCACCTTCGGATGATCACGAACGGGAACTTGTACTCTAACAGCAACTTTAATCGGCTTATCTCTAGTAATGTCCACCATTCTCCTTTCGCCTCCATCGTTGCTTACACCACCTCCATTTCCACGGATTCCACCTCTTCCGTTTCCGTTTGAATCTGCAATAAAATTAATGTAATAATTAATACTTCATTAATATACAATTTTTGTAACAATAATCAATTGTTTTTATAATTATCTAATTTCTTTCACAATATAGTTTAATATATATGTATATTAATTTGATTTACGGATTTTTAATAAGAAATAATTGTGTTTAATTTTATCACAAAGATTCTTTGTAATTATATGTGACCTGGGGGTCGATTATGTAATTTCATTTCACTCCTTAGTCTAGGGAAAGAGGACTTAGGTGTCAAAAATCATAAGTTTCTTACTATTTTACTTAATTAAGTAAAATATTAGTGCTTAGAGACATAAATATATTCGAGTGTATTTACTTGCATTAGTATTAAAAAATGTTATATATTTTAAGTCACCTTTTAGCATTAAATTCAGTACATAGAGGCTCAATTGAGTGAATGTACTATATGCTAACATCTAATATTACGTTAGTAACCGTGGCACTTTCCCGTTTGAAACTAAGGTTTAATTGAAAGCAATTAACGCGAACTTTGATGAAAGCATAAGTAGTACCCACCCTCTTAATGAAAGAGATTGTCGATGCAGACATACATACATATATATAAGTGTTAAATTTAGTTACAATTCATATTAAAAGTACATATATAAATTTTAGTCCATTTTTACCTATTATAATATCAAGTAAAGGATCCCAAAATAGAGATCAACTTTTGAATATTTTATACTCTTAATGTTACGTTTCGTTTAATGTTTTTACTTTTCGTAAAGAAATGTTGATAATTTAAATAATTTTATTATGGCATTTTTAATGTCATAATTATGATGTAAGAATTACACTTTAAACACATGAAACATCAAGTACAAGAAATTATGTATATGTATTTCGATAATACTCAAAAGGAGTTTTCAATTTCGATATAAATAATAAAATGGGGTTTAATTATAAAAAGACTAATTGTTTAATAAGATTGTTACATTTTGAAATATGATGAATTGTGTAAAATACTCTTTGCAGAGTAAAAACTAATTACTCAATGTTTAAAGTGGTGATTCCAAGTCACAGAATTTGAATGATGACACTTTATAAATCTATACAAGTTAGCAGATAATTATTCAGTAATAATTAAATACTATAACCATAAGTATGTCTTCTCCACCAAAAAGTCGATCAATAGAATCAATCAACAAAGTGAAATGAATCAAATAATGAAACAATTTTATCTGCTTCAATCCAATGATACTTATTATTATGTTTATCCATTGACCGCCAATAGATATGTCGACGTATTGATTACTTATTTCGAGTACAAGATGATTAGAGATTAATAATGACCATTCACATTGTAAAGATAACAATTCGATTGAATATTCACAGAAATGTTGTGATTTTTTAAAAACACAACATATATTTCTTAAGGTACAGATTATTTACTTAATGATTATCCATGCTCATCTCTGCAGGAAATAAATAAAAGAATTAACATTGATTTCAGCATAACTGAAATAGGAGATTTTCGATATATTTTCTCTCTTATACAATATGCTTGTAAAAACATAACATAAATAAATATCACAGACAACGATAGTTTAAAATATTTTTGTATGAATTCGAATATTTTTCAGTCTATTAAATTCTTTTACTTTTTAAAAATAAATTGTATAGCAGGTATGCTTAAACATATAGATGCGAAGTCGGGTAATGTTCATAATATGAAAAAAATTTCTAAAAATGAAAGAATGTTGTTTGTTTGGAATTTTTTATTATTACTGATTATACTGATTACTTCTGTTAGCGAATTCTAATCAAATTTTATTTTTATCATAGGTGTTTCTATTTCTCTTTTTCGATAAAATGACTGTTTGTTGTAATAAAATTAATTAAAAAAATAAAAGATTTCTGATTAATGACTTTTAAATTAATTTATTTATTATTTGCATTATTTGCACATGAGATAAGCTTTGAAGTTTCGAAATAAAAATGTCATGAAATAAAAGTTATTAAAAAGTTACAACTTTTCATGACTAGCATACTAGCTAGCATAGATATACATGCTTGCATATCTTTTATATTTTAAAAATATATTAATACATGTGTCGAAAGACATTTTTGAAATAATTTTTTTAGATAGTTCGTTGCAACCAGTGGTGGTTCTAAATAGGAACTAAAAATAATTGTAATTATAACTATTCTTAGTTGCAAATATTTATAGTTCAAAATAATATGGTAAATTAGAAAAAATTGTAGTCATAACTATGTTGTTAATTTCAATCAATATAAATTGTAAATAACAAAAACTGTTACACTTTTCCACTGCAATCATCATATAAGAAAGTTATTAAAAAGATATATGCCAATTACATAAGGTAGAGGGCCCCAAGGTGGCCATGCTCTAGATATGATACAATAATATTATAAATGAATATCGATAAACTTACGTTTTATACAATTTTTTGATAACTTTTAAAAAAATGTCTTCCTGGCCCTAAGGTGTCCACCATGCATTTTTATGTAAAATCACTTTTGAATTTTTTTACGATGTAATATTTATCAAAATATATTACGAAAAATGTAAATTTTATCGATTTGGAAAATTTTTATAATGAGCAATAAAATTATTTAGTGTTTAATGTACGAAATAGGATAAATAATTAACAATATTTTAGAATGGCTTCTTATAAGCAAAAAACAGAGTTTGCAAATATTGATTCTGTGATTATCCTTTTGAGGGGCGATGGGACGTATACGTCCCACCTACAAAAACCTTAATATCTTTGACGATAATTAATATTTTTGAGTCAAATTTAGTTCGTTCTCTTCAGGAAAAATAGGGCTTTAAAAATATGTAACCTAGATCATGTTAAAAAATTCTTATTGTTTAAAAAAAATTCATAAATTATTGTTAAAAATCACGAATTTTTTAAACATTTTGAAATCGACTAAAAATTGTTACTCGGGAGTTTTTGGGGTCGCTGATTACGAATATGACATCAGTTTTTAAAAATTCAAAATGGCGAATCCAATATGGCGGCAGATTTTTTTTAATTTGTCCAGTTTTACCTGAAACTTGTCACTCGGAAGGTTTCAGGGTTCGCTGATGTCGAATCTGATGTTAGTTTTTAAAAATTCAAAATGGCGGATCTATTATGGCGGAAGATTTTTTTTAAATTGTCTAGCTTTACCTGAAACTTGTCACTCGGGGTTTTTTGGGATCGTTGATGACGAATCTGATGTTAGTTTTTAAAAATTCGAAATTGCGGATCCAATATGACAGATGACAAATAAAAAAATTTATTAGATTGTCACAAAACTTGTTACTCGGTGTTTAGTCTATTTTTAAATTTAGATTGTGGATTAATAATTAGCGAAGAAATTTTTTAAATTAATAAACTGGAATACGTTTATTATAAAACTGCTGCTAATTTTACAACAAAAATTTCTAATTAGTCAGCAACTCAGTTTTTACAATTATCCAATTGATCTTAGAATTCTAAAAAGCATTAACTCTTGGAGTAAGTATCAAGCAAATTTGAATAAATTTTAAAAAATTTCATCAACCATATTGCAAACGCCATTTTGAATTTTAAAAAACTATCACCCAATTTGTAATCAGTGACCGCGGTTCACCCGAGAACCACCTTTTAAGTCAATTGTGTCAATTTTGTAAAAATTCATCCGCCATATTAGATCCGCCATTTTTAATTTTTAAAAACTAACATCAGATTCGTAATCAGCGACCCCGAAAACCCCCGAGTAAACGTTTTCAAGCGAATCCGATTGATTAAAAAAATGTCCGCCATATTGGATCCGCCATTTTGAAGTTTTAATAACTAACATCAGATTCGTAATCAGCGATCCCGAATACCCCCGAGTAAACATTTTCAAGCGAATCTGATTGATTAAAAAAAATGTCCGCCATATTGGATCCGCCATTTTGAATTTTTAAAAACTAACTTTAAATTCGTAATCAGCGACCCCAAAAATATTAAGACATGAGTTGTAAAGAAAATCCGTCCATATGAATAATGTGCCCTTCAAAGGGTTATAAGCCAAAAACAATATATTTCAAATAAAATGACTTTAAACTGATTTTTGCAACTATTTTTTTAATATTTCAGTGAATTTTTGAATGGTGGCCCTGGGAGACACTCTTTTAAAAGCAAAATTTCATCTGTTTTTCCAAAGTCGTTTAAGTTTTATTTTCCTTAGTAAAATCAAAAAAAAATTTTGCTAAAAAGTTAGCTAAGGAGATACAGTTTCAGGGCATTCATTATTAATTATGTTATATAATACCGTTTAGGAATTACAGACGTTCAAAAGATGGTTGGCCACCTTGGGGCCCCTTACCCTACATAAATTTTTTTACAAAATTTCGTTGAAACCTCTTCGAGTTATCTTTTTACAATAAAATGAATCCACACACAGACACGCAGTCAGCGATTAAAATTTATATTTTTCGTACACACGATTTTATTTTATGAACTATAGAAAAACAATGTCATAAGAGAATAGTTGTTAAAAAATTGTTTAATCTTTATAATTTTTCATTTTATCAGGAAGTTTTTTCATTTGAAAGGTAAACCAGTACAAGTGTCGAAGCAAAAATTTGTGCATCAACCAAACATGGATTACCGTAGTAAATTTTTGGCAGCATTCGGCTTAATTTTGCTACTGCTAGTTGGAAAAATTTCAATCTTGACAGAAAACAATGTAAGTTAAACATCAAACATTAGAACCCGGTAAAAAGGCTAGCATTAGAAAGTATTAAAAAAATTGAATTCCTTTTAATTCTTTTTGTCCTCAGTTTTGAATTCCCAATAAGAGTATATAACTAAAAAAAATTTAATTCCCTTTAATATAGTCACATAAACGTTGACCAAGGTATAGAAAGGAATTAAAAAGCACATAATTTTAAGTTAGGTATAGAAAGGTATTCAATTTTAAATATTGGTATTTATGGCAAATTTGATGCTCATGAAGTCAATTTTTCTGTGAAATAAAGGAAAGTAATACAGTCAGGTCCCCATACTGTTAGATTCCAAACTGTTATGTCCTCAGTAGTGTTATGTTTTTGCATAACCTCCAAATTCAGAAGTGTTAGGTGACGTCACGTTACGTCACCAATTTTCAGGGCCGTATTCTTAAGCCCAAAGAAAAGGGGGCATATACTTCTAGGCCAAACTTGAGGTGTATATATTTACGTTCCTGAAAGGTGCGCAGTAGACATACTTTGAGCACATAACAGAGCTGAGTCAGGAGGAGTGGGAAATTTCTGGAAATGTAACAGTATGGGGACCAGACTGTAATTAAAATCCCTGGTTAAAAAACCGGACAGATTTCGGACTAATCAGAAATTTGTCCGAAACAATGTGGTTTATGGTGAGGTTTTTGTCACCCGAAATTAATCCGGGAAAATCCGAACTCTATACGGTTTGTGAACAACTAGTAAAACCGGAGTTGGTCCGATGAAGTCCGAAATTAATCAGTTAATTTTAACTAGTGAATCCGGAATTAGTCCGAAACAGTCAAAAATTAGTCCGGACAATTTAGTGAATGTTAAAAAAATAATTATACAAGTTACACATATTAATTATTATTACTTTATGGTACATTCAATATATTTTTTGATTTACCTATCGCAATTTTATTTACATTAACTTAAAATTTCTAACGCTTGGGGATTCGAACCTACACCTATCTAACATTATAACGCACCGAAATCGAATACACTAACCACTATACCACGCTTGCATGGGAGTTCAAATTCATAATAGAATTTATCAAGTGCCACGAAAAGAAATGACAAAAAACTAACACATCAGTGTTAATTATAATATTGAAAAAGATAACTAATAATACTAGTGTAAAATCAAATTGACTGCAAAAGTAAATATTTTACTTACCATAAGTAAATACCCTGAATAAAAAGTCGGACCGATTTCGGACTAATCCGGAATTTGTCCGCAACAGTACGGTTTATTATGGAGTTTTTTCACCATGAATTAAGTTTGAAATCAATACCGTTTTTTATAACTATTGAATCCGTAATTAGTCCGGTTTAGTCTGCAGTTAGTCAGATTATATGCGACTAGTAAATGCAGAAGTAATTCGGTTGGTTTAACTAGTGAATCCGCAGCTAATCCGAAACAGTCTGCTTATGGACAGGTTTTTGTCGCTCGGAATTGGTCCGGATAAATTCAAACTCAATGCGGTTTATGTATAACTAGTGAATCCGGAATTAGTCCGATCTAGTCCGAAGTTAGTCCGATAATAGGCAACTTGCAAATGTGAAATTATGACGATTAAATCCGGAATTAATCTGGTTTTGGTCAGGTTTTTGTCATACGTAATTATAATTAAAGTTTGAATTTATCTGAATTTAATACAAATTGTTTTTAATATACAAATTCAATATTATACCAAAATCATTCCGCATTAAGTATTTCAATTGGATTGAATATGGATTGTTTTGGACTGTCTGTAGATTGTATATATTTACAAATTCCATATTATCATAAGACTTATTTTCGGACTGGGGTGTTTTTATCGGATATTATTCGGATTTCCGCTGACAATTACCGGATTCTTTGCGTACAGATTTTGATTCGTACCATACTTGTTTTGGATTAAATCTTTAACTGGATTAAATTCGGATTATTGCCGACTAATTTAGTATTCTTTACATATTGATTGGGGAATATTCCGTATTTATTTTAGATGCCTTTTTTAACGGACATATTTTCGGATTGTTGCGGACTAATTACGGAATTAATTCATAGACATTCAAGAATACTTCAGACTGTTTTAGATTTCATAATTTTGCTAGGATTGATATTAGATTAACGCGGATTATTTTCAGACTATTTCCGGTTTCTTAGCATACATATTTCGGATTGTTTCGTATTTGTTTGGGAATAGAATTATTTTACCATACTAATTCCAAATTAAAGCGGACTAATTCTTTGCGTACAGATTTCGGATTATTTCATGTTTGTTTCGGATTATACCTTTTAATTGGATTAAATCCTGATTGTTGCAGACAATTTTTGGATTCTTAGCATACAGAGTTCGGATTGCCCCGGACATTTTGCGGATTAAGTTTTTCTAACTAGATTAAACTCGGATTGTTGCGGACTGGTTCCGTATTCTTAACATATTGGTTTCGGATAATTACGTACTTATTTTAGAAGAATTCTTCACCGGTCATAAGTTCGTATTGTTGCGGACTAATTACGCACTGAATTCGTAGACATTCAGGATTACTCCGGAGTATTTTCGGATTCAGGGTTTCGTTCAGATTGATATCAGACTAACGCGGATCATTTTCGGACCTTTCTAACTTATAGTTCAGCTCATCAGTAATGTCATCATAAACAGAACAACAGTAATCATATATGGGAAGAACAAGAAATTTAATTAGTAATATACGAGTCTGAGTTGGAAGAAAATTTTTATTTCTGTTTAATTGTTGTAAAACTATATAAATTTTTCGCATAATTCCGAAAACATGCTCCTTCTAAGATAAGGTTTTATTCAAAGTCAAGCCAAGGTCCTTTAATCTCTCCTTATATTCAATAGGAGTGCCATTGACTAGTAAGGGTGGGAAAGTTAATAGTAAATTCGAGGAGGGATGACTATTTTCAGCAATCACCATAGCCTGAGTCTTATCCAAGTTTAGAGTAATGAGATTATTGTTCGAGCATTCAACCACGTAGTCAATATCAGTTTGAACTTGTTAACGTAATTCATAAAAACACGCTAATGGACCAGATAAATATAATTTAAAATCGTCCGCATATTTATGAAATTTACAATATTTAAGGTTTGATCCAAGGTCTGTAAGGAATAAATTAAAAATTAATGAGAAAAGCGAAGCTTCCTGTGGTACACCACATCCCACTCTGTCTCATTCCGAATAATCGCCATTTCCATCTATCACTCTCTGTGCTCTGAAACTGACATAAGACCCAAACCAATCGCATTCTGATCTAGAAAACTCAAAATTATGTAATTTACGTTTTAATAGTTCGTGGTTAACAGAAGGAAATGCGTTTGAGAAGTCAAAAAACACAGCAATAGTTACATATTTCTTATCCATAGCAAGTTTAATATCAGATGTAAAATTTAAAGCTGCTGTACAAGTACTATGTTTTCTCTTTCTCTTTTCTTATGAGATATAAGATTGAGTCGTTACAATATAAGCCAAATGTCCCCTGACTTACTCTTATTTTTAATAACATTAAAATTATATGTATTGTGTACATCCTTGATCCTTGTCTTGACCAAGTTCCGAACCCTCCTGAAATCAGCATGATCAGTAATATTTCTTGTTCTTTTACATATTCTATGTAATTTATTTCTTTCTTTAATGAGTTGTCGTATCTCATCTGACATCCAATGTAAGAATCTCCTTTTTACACTTGACATATGAGAGTTGACTATATCTAAGTATGTTAAATTAAGATAAAAAAAGGTATTAAAATGTTGCATCGCAACAATTTTTATTTGTTATTCTTCCAAAAACTGTGGTAATCATACAAGAAATTATTTCAACATCTTTTCTAAAAAATAGTAATTATTAAAATTGTAGAAAAAACTTTACTTTAATTGTTTAATCATAACTCTTATATTGTACATTTCCTATAAAAAATAAATAAAAACAAAAACTATTGAAAATTTTCTGTTTCTCTTATTTTCCTATATTTATAAATCTACGGTAATTAATATTTTCAAAAATAAAAAAACTTTAAAGAAAAAACAGTTTAGATTACTTTAGGGTAAAATTTTCTCAACAATATTAATGTTTGCAATGTGTCCGTCCATTTTTCTGAAATTTGGTGTAAATGTAGTGTCGTGTAAGACAAGGAAAAGCATAAAAATTTTCGGTTTTACCAGGCATTAAAGTTTAAAGAAATTTTTTTTTAAAATTTAGTTACTCTGGGACGTTTTAATCGATTTTGTTCATATTTATGTAGCTAATAATTGTTATACCAGCAATTTTTAATGCAATAAAAAACATTCAAAAAATTTCCAAAATTTGACCCAAAAAAATTTTTGATTTTATTTTTTCAGGCATTAGCACTTCACCGATTTTTTGTAACTATGATATTTGGATTTATCTTCTCTAGAATTTTTTTCAAAACAAAGTTTATTACTTATGCGAAAGCGTCGCATCCGAATTCCAAGTGTTACACAATCTTTTTTTATTTCTGTATAGTTAATCCTTCCTATTATTTTGATTATTAAGTTTTTTTAATAATTTTTAACATAATAAGTAATAATACAAGTTGTATATTTTTTTTACAATTTTGGTGCTCATTTCATGAACACTTTACTTCCTCATGGAGATAAAAATAATAGAAATATATGTGAATAACTTTTTATAAATATGGTAAAAGTGATTGAATTTTGAGTCAATCAATGTATTTTTAAATACCCTACAAGATAGTTACAATAATTTAATATTTAAATAAAAATTTTCAAACAAAAAAGTTGAGAAAATGTCATTTTTCACAATTTTTTGTTTTTAAAATACCGCAATAATTTCGAAATTTATTATCGAATTAGGTTCCAAAATAGGTCAAACAAAGCGTTTTTTAATGCTCTATAAGTTGATAACGATAATTTTAAAGTTACTTCTACGTTTTTCAATAAAATTTTTAAAAAAGTCTTATTTTCCAAAATTTTTGATTTTTAAAAGTTTAATAACTCCGGTTAATATGGACGAAAAATGTTCAATTAGGGCTCAAAAGATGCGTCTAAAAAAACTCTACAAAATTATGAAAAAACATTTATAGGTGTCCTAACATTATTTTAAAGTTATGGGCAAAAAACGTTTTTTTGCAAAATTAAAAATAAAAAAAAATTTAGTTAAACTTTACCTATTAATATATCAGAAAGCACTCTCACTTTATGTCCGCAGGTGAGATCTACAATTTTAAAAAAATTCAACCCAAAAGCTCTTCATGATTTCGAGATATTTATGAAAATGTGATGTTTACACACACACACACACACATACGGAATGACATTTTTTAAAAATGTCACTTTTGAACTCCTGAGGTCAAATAACATAAAGATATGTCAAAAAATCTAACTCGAAAAATTTTGGTATTACAATACTTCCTCTATGAGCAAGTAAAAATGAAGTTTACTAGTAGTAAATTATGTTATTAGTTTTATTTTGTTTTAGAATTATTTCGGTTAGTTTTAAAGTCTCCATGAATTTTTTTGCAAACAAAACTAGAGAAAATATATCCAAAAATCATAGTTACAAAAAATCATAAATAAGAGTATAATAGTATATTGTGCATCAAGAATTTTTTTTGGGCAAACAATTGCACAAAAGTATTTTTTCTTGAAGGAATAGGCGCTAAAAATTTAAAAATATTTTTCCAAATTGGTATTTTACAGTTAGAGAAAAAGGAAAGAAACCAATCCATGCCTGATGATGATATCTGTACTCTTTACGATTACTCCCTTGTACTTGATCAATGGCTATTTCGAAAAAATTATAAACCATTAATAGTAACTATAGCACGTAAATTTACTGATGGAATAAACAGAGTTAGAAATATATCTCAGAGTAAAAGGATATTATACGATAATGAAATTACCAACAAACATTGGAGTAAGATGCATAATATGATAACGGAAAATTTTTATCTATATGAAGCTCACAATGTATACTACTTTGTTTATCCAGTAAACATTCTAGATAATTCTTTCACTATATACTGTCAAAAAATGCTATTAGGCGATCAGTTAGGTGTAACGTTTGATTTTGTTAACGTAAGAAAAGAGAATTCATTTTTTGAAGATATTTTAGTTCCCCTAAAATCAAATTGCTCCAATTGCCCTCTGGTAGAATATGTTAACAAAAAACTAAAGACAGGTGAAAGTTTCTCGGAATTATTTGTATTAAGAGAACAATTGTTTAGAGAAAAAACAAAGTACACTTCCCTAAAAGCATTCGACAATGATTTCGCTTGCAATTCGATTGGATTTAATAATAATTCTGAGAGCAAAAGTTTTTTAATGCATTTTAACACATTACTGCAACAGATTCAGAAAAATAGCAACAATTTTGATGAAAGTAAAAAGAAAAGAATTTTTGAAAGAAGTCTAAAGTGCTTTAAGTCGAATCATCTATTTGTTACAGAAGAAATTTTTAACGATAATATTCAGGAACAGACTCTAAAGCACCCGTTTACTGGAATTAATTATTTAAATTGGATTAACGAAACTGTATTTTCACTTGAAGTGAATGATAGCTCATTTGGCAACATTTGTAAAAATGAACATAAAATATATATATTTAAATTATTTTGTTTTATAAAAGATATATCAAGTATTACATCCCACAACATACCAGCGTGGATAGATACTCTACGACAACTTGTCACTTCATCATTAAGCAAACAACTGACGTGGTTCAACAGTTTAGTGACTTTGTATCAAAATAAAGATTTAGTGGAAAGTGATTTAATTTTATTCCAACTTGAAAATTTGAGAAAAGAAATGCTAAATGAAAGTGTGCATTGGATGAGTGCAATGAATATTACTTTCAACTTGGTTTTGAATTTAATAGTAAGTAATATATTATAATTAACAAATAATCCCCTTTATATATAAAATTTTTTTTATATATAAAAAATAATAAATGTCGTGCAAAGTATATAGCTTATCTTTAGTCAACGTAAAATTTAACACAAAACATGATTGTATGAAATTTATAAATATTTGTGTAACAATTTTTTAATTTCAAATTAAACTTGGATATCATCTAATGTTCTTAACAAGTTTTCCCACATTGAAAAAAAAAGATAAAGTATGAGTTTTACTTAAAAGTTCAATTGATTTTATTATAATTATTAAGAGAAAGAAAAGTTGTCATTTTATAGAAAGAATTGCAGAATTTGTAACACTTTTACTATTCGGCATATATTACAAAATATTTATTTGGTACACATTTTTGGTGCTTTTGCGGTGCAATGTCCCACAATTAGTATATTGAAAAATAATATTAAAAAAACATTGAGATTAATAATAACAAATAACAATTTTTAATTCTAAATATTTGTGTCTACAGAGAGAAAAGAGTGGTAATATGTCTATGTTAAGTTCACCCTGTTTATTGTACAATTATTTGGACACAATTGATTCCTTACTTCTTGAGATGGAATTCAAGAGATTGGTAATAATCGTAGCTGATAGTATGCAGACAGGGATACGGAAAGTTGCACCTATAGCAGGCAGAAGAGTAGTACCAAGAATAAAAAGACAAGATCTTCATTATACAAAACAGTTTGTGTATGATGAAATAATGAAACATTTTTATCTGCTTCAATCCAATGATACTTATTATTATGTTTATCCATTAAACTTCAATAGATATGACGACGTATTGAGTACCTATTTCGAGTACAAAATGATTGACGATTATTCAAAAGTTGTATTTTATTTCGCTAACTATTCCAAATATTATTTTCCCAATGAATGGAATAGTACTCGTGATTATGAGTTAGTCATTCCTGCTCTACCAGACAACTGTCACTTATTTACAACGAACTGTACGAACCGTTTTATAAGTCCCATATATTTAATTAATCTGCATCAAGTATTTTATAGACGCTATCCAAAATATTTGTCAATATATGCTATGGTTTACAATAGATTATCAAAATTTGTTTATGATGACCATTCACATTATAAAGATAATAATTCGATTGAATATGCACATAAATTTTATGATTTTTTAAAAACACAACAAATTTCTTACCATGCAGATTATTTATTTAATAATTTTCCGTGCTCATCTCTGCAGGAAATAAATAAAAGAATTAACATTGATTTCAGCATAACTGAAATAGGAGATTTTCGATATATTTTCTCACTTATACAATCTGCTTATAAAAATATAACAGCAATAAATATAACAGACAATGAAACTTTAAAATATTTTTGTATGAATTCGAATATTTTTCAGTTTATTAAATTCTTTTGCTTTTTAAAAATAAATTATATAGAAGGTATGCTGAAACTTGTAGATGCGAAGTCGGATTATGTTAATAATATGACAAAAATTGCTGAAAATGAAAAAAATGTTATTACTGAATTTTTGTCAGAGACATTAAAATGGATGGACGAAATATTATTACTTGATTACTTCGATATGTATAATGAAGGTAGAATTTTAAGACAGTCTAAACTTTCATACTTGAAAATACCAAAAATTATCTCAAATGGTTCTGATTCGTTAGACAAATTCTATTTAGTAATAGCAGAAAGTGTAATCTATCCTAAATGTAATAATTACATAATGAAAAAAAAGTTTACCGTTAAATCGACAACTTAGTTCTCAAGTCTTGGAGATGACCAATATTTATAAAGAAGTTGCCTGATGAAACAAGTCATATACTATTTCTTTAAAAATTAAAATTATTTCACCACTTTTTGGCAATCTACGACTTGAGAAATAGTTCACGACTTTTCGGTTAACTGTTTTTTCCCTTTATTCAAAAGTGAATAATTAGTTATATGCTAAGTATAATAAGCAACCAATTTTTCAATTAGTGTACTACAGTCATATTGTTTTTAAAAAATAATTTTTATAAGTAATTCAACTTAAGCTAAGAAGATCAGTAATTTTTCTTGCTTTCTCTCTAAATCGGAATTAGTGAAATCCCACTGAAGAGCAGTGAATTTCGACAGAGTTTTTCAGTGATATTGCACAGGATAGAAGTGTGAAAATAGAATCATTGAAAATCAGTCAGATTTCACTGATTTAGTTTTAACCCTTTAACGTCCAAATTTTTTTTTCCATTCAAAATTCATGACACTTGGTACCTAGGGGTTTTCGGGGTCCCTGATTACGAATCTGATGTCAGATTTCAAAAATTCAAAATGGCGGATCCAATATGGCGGACCGGAATTTTAAAATTTGGTGAATTTTTTTGAAACTTGGTATCTAGGGGTTTTCGGGGTCGCTGATTACGAATTTTAAGTCAGATTTTAAAAATTCAAAATGGCGGATCCAATATGGCAGACCGAAAATTTAAAATTCGATGGATTTTCATGGAACTTGGTATCTAGGGGTTTTCGGGTTCGCTGATTACGAATTTTAAGTCAGATTTTAAAAATTTAAAATGGCAAATCTAATATGGCGGACCTAAAATTTAAAATTCGTTGGATTTTTATGAAACTTGGTATGTAGGGGTTTTTGTGGTAGCTGATTATAAATCCAATGTAGCTTGGAACTAGTGGCTTACTTAGTCCACGTCGTTAGTTCTGGGTCACGCAAAGTGTAAGTTGGTTTCGTATTTAAAAATTATTAAAGACCTAATACAGTTTCTAAAATTTATCCATTATCTTTAAATGCGACATTTTGAATATTGAAAATATGACATCTAATTCGTAATCAGTGACATCGAAAACCCCTAGATTCAAAGCTCCATATAAATTCATGAATTTAAAATTCTCGGTCCGCCATATTGGATTTGCCGTTTTTAATTTTCAAAATCCTACATCAGATTCGCAATCAGCCACCTTGAAAACCCCTAGATACCAAGTTCCATGAAAATCCATCTAATTTTAAATTTTCGTCCGCCGTATTGGATCCGCCATTTTGAATTTTAAAAATCTGACATTAGATTCATAATCAGCGACCTCGAAAACCTCTACATACTAAGTTTCATAAAAATCCATCAAATTTTAAATTTTTCTATCCGCCATATTGGATTTACCATTTTAAAATTTTAAAATCCGACATCAGATTCGTAATCAGCGACCTCAAAAACCCCTAAATACCAAGTTCCATGAAAATCCATCAAATTATATATTTTTGTCCGCCATATTGGATCCGTCATTTTGAATTTTTAAAATCTGACATCAGATTCGTAATCAGGGACCTCGAAAACCCCTACATACCAAGTTTCATGAAAATCCATCAAATTTTAAATTTTTCGGTACGCCATATTGGATCCGCCATTTTGAATTTTCAAAATCTGACATCAGATTCGTAATCAGCGATCCCGAAAACCCCTAGATATTATTTTGTAATTAAATATATTAACCCTATTTGAAGATAGGTTTTTTATTCTTTATGGTACAGCATATGTACCGCTGGACGTTAAAGGGTTAAAGAGTTGTCCATACCTATAGTGAAATTTGTAGTTTCAGGTGAAAAATTTATTCCCTGTGTCGTTTTTTATTTGCATTAATATACAAACTTTAATGTAACTGAGATACGTACTTCTAAGTAACTATTTATTGTAATAAAATTAATTAAAAAAATAAAAGATTTCTGACTAATGACTTTTGTATTATTAAAAAAACTATATGTTCGATAACTACCATCACGATTCAGTGTTTCTTATTATTGATTTTATTTATTTATTATTTGTATTCTTTGCACATGAGGTAAGCTTTGGACTTTCAAAATAAAAATTTTATAAAATAAAAGTTATTTAAAAGATTATAACTTTTCATGACTAACATACTGGTTAGCATACATATACATGCAAGCATATCTTTAATATTCTAAAAATATATTAATACATGTGTCGAAACTAATTTTTTAAATTATTTTTTAGATAGTTCGTTGTAACCAATGGTAGTTCTAAATAGGAACTAAAAATAAATATAATTATAACTATTTTTAGTTGCAAATATTGATAGTTCAAAATATGGTGAATTATAAACAATTATAATCATAACTATTGTTAATTGCAATCAATAGAAATTGTAAATAATACAAATTTTTACACTTTTCCACTGCAATAATCATTATAAAAAAGTTAATAAAAAGATCTCGCAATTACATACATAAAAATTTTTACCAAAATTTGTTGAAACCTCTTCGAGTTATCTTTTCACAATAAAATGAATCCACACATACACACACAAATTTGTCAGCGATTAAAATTTATGTTTTTCGTGCACGCGATTTTATTTTATAAACTATTGAAAAATAATGTCGTAAGAGAAAAGTTGTTAAAAAATTGTTTAATCTTTATAATTTTTCATTTTATCAGGAAGTTTTTTCATTACAAAAGTAAACCAGTACAAGTGTCGAAGCAAAAATTTGTGCATCAACCAAACATGGATTACCGTAGTAAATTTTTGGCAGCATTCGGCTTAATTTTGCTACTGCTAGTTGGGAAAATTTCAATCTTTACTGAAAACGATGTAAGTTAAACATCAAACATAATAACTTTTTGAAGTACAGTTTCTCTAAGTATGTTAAATTACGATAAAAAAGTATCAAAATGTTGCATAGCAACAATCTTTATTTGTTCTTTCTTTCTATTTGGTATCTATATTTATTTTAAAAATAAAGAAACTTAAAAAAATTTAGATTACTCGAGATTGCCCTAGTCAACTAGTCAAAATTTCTCAAAAATATCAATGATGGGAACGGGTCTCTCAATTTTTCTGAAACTTGGTGTAAATGTAGTACTGTTGTGTAAGACGAGAAAAAGTAAAAAAAATTTATTTAAATTTTTAAAAATTTGGGTTTTACCTGGCATTAAAGTTTAAAGTAATTTTTTTTCAAAATTGAATAACTCTGGGACGTTTCAATCGATTTTGTTCATATTTATGTGGCTAATAATAATTGTTACACCAGGGTAGGTCCATGCCTAAAAAATCAAAGTTGTCCCCTAGTTCTTCGATTTTGTTGAAACTTCAAAATTGATGGAGGGTCTGAAACTTTAGGAGATATTGAATTTTTTGTCCTTGCGCGCAACCGTAAAAAGCGCATTTTCAGGCTATACTCTTCATATAAACTAATGTTCAAAATAACCTATAATTCGTAAATTTTAACCGAATTCAATTTTTCTTTTTGGAAAATTACAGGCTATAAATTTGTAAGAATACTGTGCATTTTAAAAATTTTTATTTGTTTAAACAAATTATTATTATTGTTAATTACTAACTTTTTACATATTGTACCTAGAGGGGTGCATTTTTCTGTAATTTTAAAATTTACCGAACCTTACATAAATACCGATGCAGAAAGTCAATTTGATCAAATTCCAATTTGCCAGAAATCTAACTTAACTGAATATGAATTTATTCGAATCGTTTCTTGGTAGAATTGTAATTTTACAGAAGCTTAATTAAATAGAATCTGAATACTGCAGAAAAACTTTTTGATAATAATCTATTTTATCAGAATGTACATGTGTTCGAATATTAATTTGGTAGAAATGTAACTTGACCAAAAATCAATTTGATAGAAATTTTTGGCGCGAATTTTAAGATTGAGCAATCAGAGATTATCAAGAAAATTGTGATTGGTCAATTTTAAAATTCGTGACGAAAAATTTATATCAAATTGATTTTGGGTCAAATTAAATTTCTACCAAATTAATATTCGAACACATGTACATTCTGATGAAGTAGATTTCTATAAAAATGTTTTTCGGCAATATTCAGATTCTATTTAATTACGCTTCTGTAAAATTATAATTCTACCAAAAAACGATTCGCATAAATTGATATTCGGTTAAATTGGATTTCTGTCAAATTAAAATTCGATCAAATTGACTTTCTGACAAATTATAATGTCTGTATCTACAGACAGAAATGAGCAGTAGCAATAATATGTTAAGTTCACCCTGTTTATTTTACGATTATTGGGACACAATTGATGCCTTACGTCCTGAGATGGAATTTAAGAGATTAGTAATAATCGTAGCTGATAGTATGCGGACAGGGATACGAAAAGTTGCGTCTATAGCAGGCAGAAGAGTAGTACCAAGACTAAAAAGAGAAGATCTTCATTATACAAAGCAGTTTGTGTATGATGAAATAATGAAACATTTTTATGTGCTTCAATCCAATGATATTTATTATTATGTTTATCCATTGACCGACAATAGATATGTCGACGTATTGATTACCTATTTCGAGTACAAAATGTTTAAAGATTTTTCCAAAGTTGTTTTTTTATTTTACAAACACTTCCAATAATTTTTTTCCCAATAAATTAAATAGTATTGGTTATGAGTTAGTCCTTTCTGCTCTACCAGACAACTGTCACTTATATACAACAAACTGTACAAACCGTTTTTTAAGTCCTATACATTTAATTGATCTGCATAAAGAATTTCATAAACGCTATCCAAAATATTTTTCAGTATATACCACTTTTTACAATGGAATACCAGAATTTATTCATATTTACCATTCTTATTATAAATATAATAATTGGATTGAATATGCACATAAATTTTATGATTTTTCAAAAACAAAACCAATTTCTTACTATACAGATTATTTATTTAATGATTTACCGTGCTTATCATTGCAGGAAATAAATAAGAGAATTAATACTGATTTTAGCATAACTGAAATAGAAAATTTTTATTTCTTTTATAATCTTACACGATTAGCTTATAGAAACATAACAACAATAAATGTTACGGATAATGATAATTTAAAATATTTTTGCATGAACTCGAATATTTTTCAATTTATAAAATTTTTTTGCTTTTTAAAAATAAATTATATTGAAGGTGTGCTGAAACTTATAGATACGAAATCGGATTATGTTGAGAATATGAAAAAAAATGTTGTTACTGAATATTTGTCAAAGACATTAAAATGGATGAATAAAATGTTATTGTTTGATCACTTTAATATGTATAACGAAACTAGAATTTTAAGACAATTAAAACTCTCATACATGAAAATGCCAAAAATTATCTCAAATGGCGCAGATTCGTTAGACAAATTCTATTTAGTAGTAAGAGAAACTGGATTTTATCCCAGATGTAATAATTACATGAAAAGAAACAGTTCACCATTAAATAGGGAACATAGTTCTCAAGTCTTGGACACGACCAATATCTTAGTAATGAACGACAAAATTAATAATTTTCTTAATTAATATACTGTTATATGGTAATATTTTGTTTTTTTATAGTTACCGAAAAAGTCGTTTCGTGATATCAGGTTTTAATAACTGTTTGTTTACGATCCAGAATATTTTTATGGAATACAAATACCTAAACTTTGTCTTCATTTCGATATATCGAGTAGTGAATATATAGAAAATTTGAAAAAAACATATATTGGTGATTAAAATTGAAACGTCGTTTTTGGTTTCTATAAATGTTGATTTTCGATGTTGGAATTTAGACTTATGGATACTATCTTTTGGTTGACTAGAATTTATAAAGCATAAAATTAATTGTTGTCGATCAGATGAAAACAAATTGTAATTTTTACCATGTACAAAACGACAGTAAAAAATAATAACATATTTTCTGCTACTGTTTATTATTTCCTCAAATAAATTTTTTATATTATTATTAATTTAGATTCCCGGACGATTCTCCTAATTATTATTTTTCCTAATCGTATTTTTCTAATTGTAAATTCCTAATATATATTTTTTCCTAATTTTAAATTTCTAATATATAATTTTTCCTAATGGCTACTTTCTCCTAAAAGACAAATTTTTTAATTATAAAAATCAATGTTCGCCTATTACGGTATTTGATTTTCAATTGTTTTCCACTTTTAAATATTAAATGTTTATATTCAATTAAGCTTTTAGTTTTAGTTGCAGCAGGTCGCAAAAGAAGTGATTAGACAACCAAAAAAGAATTCATCGTATTGTTGAAAAATGCGTGACATACAAAGAAGAAAAAATAATTTTTAAATACTTGGAAGCCATAACGCACTTCATTGTCCTTTAACTTTTTTAAAAATAAAATGTAAAATTTTTAATTCTTAGTAAATAAATTTTTTGGAAAATTAGGAAAATAGGATTAGGAATTTAAACTTTAGGAAAAACATTTTTAAAAATTTCTGAAATTTAGAATTAAAAATTAGGAATATCGTACGGAAACGATAATTTATTTACTATTTATATTATATTTATTTATTATTTATTTCTCTAAGGGAGGGATGGTTCTAAAAAAATTGAAAAATTCAAATTTCTTTAATATTCTGATGTTTACATCTTCAATGTATTATTGTCTGAGGTGGCCATTAATTAATGAAGAAAAATGTTAAAGTTTTTTTATTTCGGCAAATTTTAAGATAAAAACATTTAAAAAATGCTTTCTTGTGGGTTTTTTAAATATAATTCCAAGAATAATGTACTTTTTCTTGAGATCACACTTTTACTCATTCATGGTAAAATTCTGCGTCGAATGATCTATTGCTGACTTATTTTCATCGAAAACTAGCGTGGAGACTTACATTTTACCATTTTTCGTTATTACGGACCACTGTGCAAAGCTTCCTCTATGAGGAAGCAAAATGTTTAATAAACATTATGCACAGAATCTCCTTTACTTACTGCGTAACACATTTCTAAAAAATATTTAATTTTTTTAAATGGACAATATTACCGCAAAGAATCCCACAATTGACAAAAATATATTACACACGTTAAAACTCTAGGAGATCTGGTAAAATTTTTTAGAACTTTTAAAATTTTAATAGATATTTTCCGTTTTTTCGGATTTTTTACTGTTAACTGACAAAGAATTAAATAATAACAATTAGTGCCATTATAGACACGCATAATAGAGCGAATTCTTTTCTCTGCGTTTGTGTTTAAAGAAAAGACTGTTAATGAATACAGCGTATACATATATGTTTCAGTTTCAAGTGAGAGATCATCGCTAATCCCACTCCATGCCAAGATGCTCTGTCGCTATTCTCTACCGCTAAAAGCTTTCATGTCAACATGGTACACCTATACCTAAGCCCCTAGATACCCTTGCCTATTGTCCTAAATGAATTTTAAAGGCTGAAGGAATAAATGATTTTGTACAATTTTCTATACAAGGTCAAGTGAAATATATGATAACTGTCGGAAGTCTTTGTTTATTAGAACAAGAGTATTCTGGAAACTTAAACGTTTAGATATGGTTATTATCCCTTCAAAGAACAGTTAGACACAAACGTCACACCTACTTTAAAAATGGTAATTTTGTTAAAACTTAACAAATCAACTTCAGTTATGTTTTGTAATAAACAATATGGTCTCGATTTGATTTCCTTAATAGAAAAACAGCTATTTTTTTGGCTGGAGTTTGAGAGTAACGGTCGTGATTGGTTGTGAAAATGACATGATGCTGGTCGCGAGTGGTTGAAAAACGATGATGACGATCGCTATTGGCTGAAATAATTTGAAATTTTTGTGCGCGCGCAATTTTGAGGTTCTACTTTTATTCCACATGGTCGAGTGCGAGTATTATACATGATAAATATTACAGAGTATTACAGAATATTACAGATTACAAAGTGAAGAACACGTGTTTTTTTACTTAAATATTCTTCATCATTCTTAATAATATTCTTAATATATGGGATGATAAAAAGTGACAAAACAATAAAAAATAAATATAAAATATCATAAGTGATCAGAAGTGAAAAAAGTTTTGTGATTAAAATAAGGATAAGGAGGATATAGGTAAGTTTTTAAAAATTATGTAAAATACTACTGTTTAGTGATAAAAATAATTTTTTCTTTTTGAAAGTAATTGCAATTAATAAATAAACATCTTTCCCGTCTAAGTCACTAAAACATAATCTATTTTTCAAGCAATTAAACCTATAAAAATTAAACTTGTAATAAAAAGATTTAAGTAACTTTCTAGAATCATTTAAAAAATTCTTGAGTTTGCCTTGTTTAATTAAAATTAATATAATTTCTGAAATACTTTACATGTTGTAATATTTTTTAATGAATCTTAAACAAGCACCCAGTTTTTATTTTAAAAATATTTATATTGTTTTTTTTAAAAAAGAATATTCAGGTATAAAATTAAACTCTGAAAGTTAATAAACCGGTGCTATAATAATTGGATTACAGTTTTAGCATCTGTAACTTTTAAAATGAAATTTTAATAGTAAATATTCTTTTTTTTTAAACAAAAACATTAATATTTTTAAAATAAACTGGATGCTTATTTCAACTTTATCCAAAGAACATTAAAACATGTAAAGTATTTTCAAAATTATATTAATTTTACTAATAAATATAATAGTAATAAATCATTTATTACAGAATAATTTAATCCCAACAAAAACATCTTGTATGTTATAATATAATATAATCAAAAAGATAATAAAAGTTATAATAAAAACTGATGAAAAAAATCTGTAGTGTTTTTACTTTGTAATTTACATATTATGAACACAATTAGTGAAATAATCTTGCATAATTGTTGTGTTCTTAAATTAAGATTTTCTTTTGTCTCAAAGAAGTTTCTTATAAAGTTATATCAGAAAAATGTTTTAACAATGATGAAATAATTGGATTAATTTTTGATTTGATTTGTTGTGTTGTTTTTGTAATTTTAAGTGTTTCTTGAAATTTAGCTTAAATAAAATTGGAAAAAATTTTAAAACGAGAATACACTTGGTAAGTGACTATTTGTAGTCTATACAAGTGGAGTTTCAATCATAAATAGAAGATAGTATCACAAAAAATTAAAAAAAAACATTGACACAATTAAATTAGACGGTTAATAACAATAATAATATTAAATATTCCTTAAAATTCAAAATTTCAGCTAAGATGTGATAAAAGTCCTCCCTAACAATTAGAAAAGAGTAACATGAAGCAGGACCGTTTGACAGTTTGAACTTTTTCTTTTTTATTTAAATATATGTCACATGTTTATTTAAAAGTCTAATTTGAGAAAATACACGTTTAAAAAAAGAGGGCTACGTTGATACAGATGGTTCTTAGTAATGTCGGTAAATAATAAATTGAGATAAATTAAAAGACTTTTAGATGTGTCGCAGCTTTGAAAATCGCGTTGAGACAAAAATTCTTTATATTTCTTTTTTATATGTTTACCACCTGATTCGAATGAAAGAGTGCGCCAGTTATCCACTTCATCAATATCGACAAAAAAATGCTTGCTTTGCAGATGCAAATGTAAAATTTTTTCGAATTATTCATAATATTTTAGACGCAATTACTCTTTAATCAGATTAAAATAAAATTCTTTTATGGTCAAAAACTTATCTGCTCCCTTTAAATGTGACATAGTGACATACTGTTTCTTTAAGGGGACCGTACACCACTTTTGCGTGTTTTTTCAACATTTATTTTTTCACAGTAAAATGTATCGAAACACTGGGATCTTTTTACACATATTAACACACATATTAAGGATTAAGAAAAAAATATATTTTTTTATTTATTATGCCCTTCATGGCTACAAAATGGCGGCTGATGTGATTGTCCGGAAAAAACTGGTTGACACGATATCTCTGCTTAAAATTGTCTGAAACTAAAAATTCAAAAAATTTCTTAAAATATATGTCAGTGGCTATGGCCTGAACCTCCAGAAATGAATTTGAAAAAAATGAGTAAATGGCGGCGTTTTGAATTTTTTACCCCTTTTTACCCCTAAAACGGTAAGAAAAATGAGGTTAAAAATGGAGGTAAAATGTTGATCGTGGTTCAGGCGATAACTACACATGTGCTGAATAACCCCTAAAAATTTGAGCCCAATCGGACAGACAGTTTTTCCAAAATCGTGTCAACCAGCTCAAAAAACGTTGTTTTTGTACTTAAAATCGTTAGTATAACCATAAAAAAGTGATTTACGCTCAATCAGCGATGCCTGCTCCATACATCAATCCTTCCTCATCTTCGTACGCTTCGTTTGCAGCTACTCTTTGTAGTCTGATCTCAGATCGGTGCTCTTTCGAAGCTTCTAGGCTACGCCGGTTGGAGAAGGTGATGCGATTTTCGTCGCATCGCTGCACGAGAGAAACTGCATTTTTGCCAATAGTAACTCCCATCGTTTCCATGATTTTCAACATTGGTTGTAAGCCCTCATTGAACGTACAGGCAGCACAGAAGGCTGCAATCTCAACGATTTTTCTTCCGACGAACGAATGTTTTGGAGCTAAGTTCCAAACACATGAATTGTAACTTTTATTACAATTTTGAGTGTCAGCCCCAAGGTACCGTTTCAACAAATCATCCGTTGTGAGGTCTGTATACACTTTTTTGAGCAGAGGTTCAATCCCGCTGTCTAACGCGGGGGGATGTTTGAAAGTATCCAAATTTCCATTGGCCTCTGCGACACGATACTTGCACCAGGAATCGGCTCCTTCAGGACAGTTGTTGTGTTAAAGTTTGCTGTCTGTCGAGAATTTGTGGAAAAAAGTAGCCCAGATAGCTTTTCTCATATTCTCCAAAGAATCTGGATTTCTTCGCACAGCCAATTCATAGTAAGTCGATAACTCTTTCATGACTTTATTAGTCAAAGAAGCGGTTTTCTCTTTTGGTTTTACGATTTTCTTCGCCGCAGATTTTCTTGACGTTAAACGTGATGTTGTATTTGATTTTTTCTTATGTTCTTCTTCCAAATTTTTCGTAAACTTTTTTTGGCGTGTAAGTTCATTTTTGACATCTTTTGCTCTTTTAAAAACGCGTTTCTTTACATGTAAAACACACTCTTTTTTCTGCACATTTACTGTTGTTCCATAGGGTTGTACATCTTTTAGCTGTTTAAGTGTTTTTGTGTCGCCATCGCCTACATAATTTTCATAGTAAACATCATATAAGCCTACAGATCTTTGAAACATTTCAATATCAGCATTTACTTCCATTAATCCAGCACTGCCCTTATGATTAATAGTGCATGTTTCTTTATGTTCCAGGCGCGGATCCAGGGGGGGCCACAGTGGCATACCCCCCCCCCCCGAGAATTCAAACTTTTTGGAATTTTTTAAATAAAAATTTTATTCAAAATAGGTCATCAAGCTAGCGTCTAGCAGATGGCCCCCCCAATAACCTTGTCTGGATCCGCCCCTGTTATGTTCCTCGTACCAAACATCGTACTCGACAGTATCTTTCTTGCCACTCCAAATCGAACATCCAGCGCATACACTTGATTTTACAACAACATCAAGAACTTTTCCGGTGTATTTTCCAATCAGAGTTGCCAAGCCAACAAGAGCACAAAAGCCGATTAACACCGATTAACCGCATTGCAAAAATGAGTCGACGATTTATTTCATACGTCTGTCCGATTTGTGGACTGCTTGGAATTCGATTTTCTTTTTTACATTTATATTGCACGACTAACTGAAATCCTAAACCTTTTTCAGCGCATTTTAAAAATTTTATATAACTTTTGCACATTTTACATATAAGAAGCTTTTGTAAAGTTAAAAACATAACGAAGTTCACTATAATATATTGAAGCTTGGATTCGACGTCCACTTCAAAATCAGAATTATTTCTCGAAATTTTTCTAGCCGATGCACTTGTATGACTTGTATCCTGTTCATTCGTGTGCTGATTATTCGAAAACCTTCTTTTTTTACACGATCTGGTCTTGATTTGCTACCTTTACAACTCCTTTTATCCATCGTTATGCGATTATATTAGCACTGTGCACACTTTTATAATTAAAATAACAATCAACGGTTCCGTTGAACTTTAACTTTCAGTTAGCCAACTTTTTTTAGGCGGGATGACATAAGCTACTGACTCTTCTGCAGATTTATAAAATCGTTTATTATTTATTTATTATTATAATATTATTTTAACAAAAATTGTGAAGAATAAAATTCTACATACCTCTTTAAAATTTTTTATAACTTCTAAGCATTTATTTTCTACCAAATTAAACAGTCAAATTATTTTAATATTTTATTAATACTCTTTGATTCTGGAGTTACAATCAAAATTTGTATCTCTAGGGAAACATTTCTTTTCTTTCTCTAAATTTTTCATTTGATTTCCGTCAGCTTTGTTTCTAAATTAGTTTTTCTATCAAAGCTTGTTTCTAATTGTAAGTCTTTTAACAAAATACGAAGTGTTATTTTCAGAATCATCTCGTGCTATAAAAAAATTGAGTTTTATAATTGCAACGAACTTTACAACGCTTAGTTAAACAGGAAAGTACTTTTATTATTGAGGGTTATATTGTGAAGTATGTCACAATCATTTTTTTGTTATGGAACGGTGTTAATTTAAATGTTTCAAGTTTTAGTAATAGTGAAAAAAGCTTCATGGTTTTTTTCAAATTTTTTTATCTAGCTGTTTAATTTTTAATAATAATATTACTGTAATCTTATTGTTAAATTATGTGCTACTTAGGTACATGACAACTATTACCTACTTTGCCTAATTGATAGCAAAGAAGGGAACAGAATATTCCATTATTTATTAGTAATAAAATACAATCCTTCAACTACAAATTTTAAAGATTAAAACTTTTGAAACAATTTAAGTTTTTTGACAAAAAACATAGGTCTTCAATTATACATTTTTCCCTTAGTCAATGGTAAATTATATAATTCATGTATTCCAAGCTATTCAAGTAAAAGTCAAATATAAAAAGAAAATTTCTCCAATGTAAACTACCCTTTAAAACAATGATAAAGTGGTAATCTCATTTCTCCATCAAAATTCAGCTATGAGTGAAATATTTTTGTAATACTTTTAAAATGTATGAAATCAGTAAAACTTGTATTTTAATTTCTTCCCGTTTAAATAAATTTTAGTAACTATAAAAATAAAAATTATATTATAAATTAAAGGTGAATTCCATGGGGACATTACTATAATTACACAGGTTTATAAAAAACATTCGTAATTCAGCGTAAAAAATACGTTAAAAGACTTTCTTACTTTTTCGGATCCAAAAGTTGACACTAATTTGTTTTCGTGTGTTATCCATATCCGTTATTATTGTTTTATAACTTTGAAATACTTAGCTATGTGTTTAATAGTTTAGATCACGTTTTGATACTTTGGAGTTGTAATATGCTTTAGAGGTCGTTTTAACGTGTAAAACATGATACAATTTATTTTGACAAAATATTAAGCA
The DNA here is from genome assembly GCF_015476425.1 of Leptopilina heterotoma. Lineage (NCBI taxonomy): Eukaryota > Metazoa > Arthropoda > Insecta > Hymenoptera > Figitidae > Leptopilina > Leptopilina heterotoma. Next base: position 933,617 of record NW_025110870.1, on the reverse strand, counting down.
CAGGAGTAATTCCAATTTAGGCACTATAAATTGTATTCTAAAATATCTGTAAAAAATTCGCCCGTTTAAGGGGTTATTTTAGGTTGATACAACTTTTCAACCTTTTAAACTGACATTGACTGTCAGAATGGTTTAGTTTAATCTTTATGCTATTGTAGCTAAAGGTTACCACAAGGAACTTTGTTATCTCTTGCAGAGACCCAAACCCATGCTTAAGTTTTTATATGTTTTTGATTGCTGTAGTAAAATACTAAAATTGTAAAATAGCTAGACAACGATATTAATAAAAACACGTATTATTTTGGAATTATTATTTTTTGCCTGTTAGAGGTTAATTTTTATTCGTATTATTTTGTACAATTAATTTGTGTACAAAAATTATTTTCTTTCATAGATTATCGTTAGTGTCAAATCTTAAAAAGACATTTTTGTCTAAAGTTGATATTTCAATGATAAGATGTTTAGATGACATAACTCGAATACATGAAAATGTTCTCTTTACGGAGAATCGGACATATAAGTTGCAATGAAAGTAGTTGTACAGGGTCATATAAGAAATCTTACAAGTTACGACCTATAAGAAATAAAACAGGCGTCCGTACATGCTACCTATGTTAACCCTTCGTCACACACGTAGTGAGAAAGGTGACCTCATAGCACCTAGAAATGTAGGATATCCGGATACATTTAAAGAGTTTATCTCAATTTTTGTTTTCATTATTTTTCTTAAAATAAAGATAAATTTATAACATAATTTTGTTAAATTTTTCCACAAATTTAATATTTTGCATTCAAAAAAAGTTTTCATCTTTCTTATATTATTTATTTAAAAAGTAACAATTGTTGATAATGTTTTGAGTAGATATTCATATGTCCAGTTATTCAGTTTTAATATTTATAAAAAATAACTTTATATCATTGTATAATAGTACTTTTCAGACTTTGTTAAAATTTCGTAACATTATTCGCTGACTGAAGTCTAAACTAAATGAAAGAAACAGAAGAGACTACCGTATAATGAATTCCAGTAAAAGAAAATAGATGGAAGTTACTTAAGCTGAATTCGGCGTTGCGTGTAAACTAAATTGGGACGTTAGGGTAAATTACATGAGTGTTTTACAACGTAGAATTTTCTCTTCCATTGATATACCATATACTTAAAATTTTTCGAAAAGTTTCTGAATCATTACTCTTTGGCAACAAAGAAAAATAATTATAATTATACTTATTTATAATTTTAATTGTAACTATTAATAATTATATTTATTCTTTGTTGCTAATAATTACAATATTCCAAATTTTCTCATTTTTTACGTACCTATAGGTATTAAAGATTTCTATGAATATTATGGGATTTGAATTTATGCTTTTCTAGCTTAATAATTTTAAAATTATAATTCACAATACTAAACATTCGATTATTCTCGCGAGAATTTCTTGATATATAAGAAAACTTTGTGGAACAGAGAAATCCCACCAGTATGTTTGAAACTAGTAGATTATTTAATCATATATTTTAACTTGATAATCTCAAACATTGCTATGTATATATATATCCCTTCAATATCTCCTTGTGTCGATAAAGTTATATCAGAGAGCGTCATTAGGTTTAAAGTTTGTTACCGCTATATTCGATATTCATCTTGTTTATGTCTTCCTTGAACTACCATATGAGATATACATACATGAAATATAATTATGTACCTACACTAAATGATTTTGGCAAATTTGTGGTGAAACAGTAATATCAATATTATCAATTTTCTGTTACATTTTTCATTTTCAGTTTTAATAATGTTAGAAATTAAACTTTTTACTAACAAAAAACATTAAAATTCATTGATATGTATACTTGTTGGTCTTAACAAAAATGTAATTGAGAATTACGACATTACGTTCGGAAAAATTGATTTTTACTCTTTGGGTGATTTATATAGAAAAGATATGCTTTTTTCACAGACAACTTCGTTATTTTTTTGTAAATAATGAATAGTAATTGATGAAATAGTAATTTGATGTTTGCTCCAGAATTCACTTTGTATTGCATTTTGAATCACAGTTTAATAATTCTGGACAAAATCAAATGAAATTAGAAATTCACCTTCTTTCAATTCTTGTTTACAATCTTCAAGGAATTGACTTTGCTTTTTCGCAATAAAGTCATGTTTACGAAGAACATGTAGATGAGATGCAAGTTTTTCCGAATAATCTTCTACTGAGCTACTAAATGTTTCCAATAAAGTTCGATCTATTGAAGTTCATTCATTATACATAATAGTTTCAATGTAGTTACTCTTAAAAAACTGTCTAACAATTGTAACTAAGGGTTATATTCCAGGACAAGAATTACAAGAACCTAAGTAACAAGAAGGGGTTTGAGAATAACAAACTATTGAAGTCAACAAACTGTTATAAGTTTTTAGAAAATTCAAATTATTGTCTTCAGAAACGAGACAATTAAAATTTGCACCATCAATTAATAATTTATAGCATTTTCATGGATTTTGCATACACAAATTGAATGTGTACCAATAGCGCCAGCAATACACATTCCTTTGGTCGCAATTGAGTAAACTTTGTAAATTCAATTTTTAAATCTGGATTTATTTGTTTAAAACGTACATAAATTTCTTTCAAATTTCCCAGCATCGAACGTTTCTAAACTTGAATTTTCGAGCCATACTATTTTATCGAAACAAAATCTCTTTTTTTGGCAATTGCCTGCTAACATCACATTTATAGTAATATTCTATTACAATTTTAACATCGTCTTCAGGAATTTTTTTATCTATAAATTTTTCTGGGCAATATTGGCAGTATTGAGCTCAAATGTTAAGCTATTTTGGTTATTATTAACTTCCAAGGATAAACCTAAGTATTTCATTTTATTGTCGTTTTATATAAGTCTAATATGAATTGTCCTTTTCTATCAATGAAATAAAATCTGCATATTTGTAAACTTTTTTGCTACGTACACTTATTTTTAGGTGGACAAATTAGATTATGAAAATACAGAAAATAAACGAAGACTTTATGTTTAATTTTGTATAACATTTTTTCTTCAATATTCTCTATTACAGCGTTATCTGCAGTTGAGGATATTGGAGAACCCATTAGTAGATCAATGATTGGTTTATAGAGGTCTCCTTAGAATTGACAATGTGCAGAGTTTAAGCATGGATGGTTAAATCTCAGTGCTTAAGTATTGAGAAAATCAACCTGCCAGAGGATAGTGACATTTTTAAATTGTTATTGTTTATGTATTTATCCACAACCGTGCATATGTAAGTAGACACTTATATAGACTGTTATTAAAAAGTCAAATCTCAAACAACAAGAAATCAGCGAAAAAAGAAGCTAGAAAAATTTAATACACATTTTTGGAATCTATATAATTATTTTTAATGTAGTACTAAAACACTCATTCAGCATTTTTTGTTTCTATAGTTAGATTCTAATTTCAAAGTCTTCATGTACAGTTCTTAAAATTTTTCCGACATTTGCACTTGTTTCTATTTCCTGTTTTATGTAAGTTTCTAGAGGTGTGATATTCATACTGTTTGTACATTTTCTAATTTTATCTTGACAGAGTATACTCTGTCCTAGTGACTCTGTACCTAGTGAAGCTAGGTAAATAAATTTAAACCTTCATCTTTACCCATTGAACATAAATCACTAGCTCCTTAAAGTGGTTCTATATTATTCTCTTCTCCAATTAATATTACTCTCCAAAGAGTTAACTTATTTTGGAATGAAAAAAGTCTTGACAGACATGATCAATCCTGAATTACACCCTGACAAATTTATAGAATTACAAGTGAATGCTGACGGAGTTCCAGTTAAAAAATCGTCTTCTGATGAATGTTGGGTTCTTTCTAGGACGATACATTTCGAACCAGATATATACAAAGTGTTTCCAATTACCATTTTCTATGGAAAATCGAAACCATACAGTGCAGAAAAGTTTCTCGCTGACTTCATCAACAAAATTAACGAAATTCAAGCAAATGGCTATCACATAAATGTCGGGAAATTCAAATTGAAATGCTTTATCTGCGACACGCCAGCCTGAGGATTTCTCAAGTGTACAGTAGACTATAAAGAGAAAAATGCAACGGAAAGGTCAGATGAATCATTTCGATCTATGCATCAAGCTAGTCATCATCACAGGCCATCTCGTTTGCTGAACATTTTACCATTCGTTAATATGGTACTTATATTCGTCCTCAATTTGAAGCATTTCTGTTGTAATGGAATTATGAAGAAACTGTTAGATTATTGGATAAATGGTTTTCTCAGCGTCAGTGACAGGAAAGAAGTTGGTAGGTGAATGGAGCATTTGAAAAGACAAATTCCTTTCGAGTTCCAGAAGAAAACCAGGACTACAGCAATGTTTGAGTAGTGGATAGCGACGGAATTTTGATTCTTTTTATTATATTGTGGACCTGTACACTGAAAAAAAAATTCGGCAGAATGTGCTTTTTACTCAGGCAATTTTTGCCTAAGAACAAAAGCAATACACGTAAAGCAATTGTTTCTTTTAAAAAAAGGCAATTTTTGCTTTTAAAAAAGGCAAAAATTTTAACTAAGGCAATTTTTACCTTTTTTAAAGGCAAAAATTGCCTTTTTTTAAAAGAAACAATTGCTTTACGTGTATTGCTTTTGTTCTTAGGCAAAAATTGCCTGAGTAAAAAGCACATTCTGCCGAATTTTTTTTTCAGTGTAGTTTTAAGAAAACTTTTACGAAGGAATTTGTATCATAATTTCTTATTGTCACATTTAGCTGCAAGAATTTTATGTTGCGAATCACTCTGTAGAGTATACAACAAGCATGCGAAACAATATTTGCGAATTTTTTTCAAAAGTTTGGTCTTTCGTACGGAGCAACTTTGCAAACACTGAATGCTCACCATTTAATGCATGTATCCGATGACATGACCAGCATGAATTGTAATTTATCTCCAATTACAGCGTTTAGCTTCAAAAATTTTCTTGGAAAATTGAAAACTCCTTCGAACACTCAGCCAGTCATTGGCTCAAGTTTGTAGACGTTTGCAGGAGAAACAAATGTTGACTGCAAAAAAAGTTACTATACCACCGGATTTCATAATTTTAAAAAAGGACAATCTTAATAATATTATTAAATTTCAATACAAACAAAATATTTTTTCGTTTCTGCAAAATTAAGTATCTGGAAATTGCATAATGTGCCTTTACCGAAAGTTAAAAGTCGCCCACTAACGTCAATTACAAAGAAATGGTTAAATTTGATTTATCATTTTAAGAAGAAACGTCACAAAAGATTTACGTAATGCCATTCTTATATTAATTCAGAATTTAATTTCTTATTAAGAACGTTCATCCAAAAAAATGCAAACTTTAAAAAAATAATCAATTATCATTTAAAAATTGAAATTTTTTTATTAATAGAAATGCTTTCAAAAAATAAATTTTAATTTTCAAGAAAAACATATTTAAAAATTAATTAATCTTTTTTTTACAGAAAATTATTCGACTAACTTTGTTTTTTTTAATTAATATTTTATAGCAACTTATGATGAGGCACAAAAAATCAAAAATTTTAGAAAACCTTAAGAAATATATTTACACCACTGGAGGTGAAGAAACAGACAATGAAATTAAGTCTTGAGAAATCAAGAACCAAATTCGCTCAAATCCAAAAAAATCAAAATCGATTAACGAAATTTTAAATGATGCTTCCAATTTAGATAATTTTAATTTTGATAATGATCTCTTTAATGATGTGTCAGTCGACGCGAATATGTCGCTTTCTGACACAGACTTTGAAGACGAATTTTCACCAATAATAAAAAAAAGTTGTAGCTACATGCCAGACGCAAACGACTTCGATTCCAAGAAAAGGTAAGATGATATCATAAATTAAATTAATTTGTTTTTACATACAAGATTAAACAAACATAATTAAGATTTGTTAATTTCTTAAAAACATTTATTTATATTTTATTAACATATAGATTTAGGTAGGATTTGGAATTATTTAAATTAATCAATTCCCAATGCCATTAATCTAGAAATCTTGTTAACAAAACTACGCACCAAAAGTTTTCAAATCGAATAATTTTCAAAGAAATTCCGCCTATTCCAAGTTTTGATGAAAATAAACATTTAATTGGTAACCAAATTTTTATACAATTATTTAGTATCTACTTCAAGGATCACAGTCAGTCCCTTCTATCACCTATTTCTCTTTTTTATCTCGTTTAATTAATGAAATCTCCTAAAACACTATAAATTTGGTATATTTTTCCCTTTTTTATGAAATTATCAAAAATCGTCATTCTTTGTAAGTTAAAACATATTTCATAAAAATAAACATAAAACATGTTCGCAAAACACAAAATATAAACTGGACATGAGTTTGATTTCGAACATGATACATATCAATTTGCAAGTCAACCCTATTAATACAAAGGATGACATTAATAAGCTAAATGAAAAATATTCCAACTTCCTTAAATCTTAATATTTGACAATCAATTCACTTTTTATACGTTTTAGTTCATTGACTTCTTCCTGATATCAAGGTGCTAATGCGAAAATATCTGTGATCACCTTTATGATTGTATTACTCCATGCTTAGACTAATGTATATGTGTTTGTGTTTATTTTCTTATTTTGATTGTGAATATACTTCTGTCCTCTTTAAATCCGTTCAGTCAATAATGTGATATCCGACCGTCTACACGTGTTTTGACAATTTTACTGCTGTTGGAAAAATTAAAATTGATCTAATTATTAATTATTAATCTAATTAATTAATTAACAAATTTCAATTTTTTATAAGGACAATCAATGTATATAATTTTAAATTGGAGTTTTTATAAGGATAAGATGAGATCTTAAAGCTACTTTTTAAAATTAATTAACGAGTGCGAAACCTGCAAATATTAAATTTTAAAAATTTCTTGCAATTTTAGAAATTAAAACGTGGGCGGACCAAGGGTACTTAGTTCGCGCCCATTAGCCTGGGATTTTTCCGGCACGTGAGATAATCTGAGCGGGAGGTTTGACGTCGAGGTATAATGATGTGCACTGTCGATTATTGTCCAGTACACACCGTTAAAACTCGGCTGACGATAAACCGGTTGTACTCAGGAGAGGTTTTCTACAGTTTCCCTCTTCTCTGGCGAGAAAACCCATTGACGGGTGGTCCAGGCAAATGCGAGTACTCCTAACCTCAAAAAGTCGTTTTGTAGAAACGCAAAACTAGTTGGTATATAAGAGTGTGTGTTCTGACAGTTGGCCTAGCTTCAAGTCATTTGAGAAGAAAAAAAAAATTTTAGAAAGCTTCACTTGATAGATTCAACGATCCTCTTCTAAGAACCAGAAGAACCATTACTAATATATATTAAAAATACAATTCAAAAGATTTGGCATTAAAATATGTGAAATCAAAACAAGTTACTGGCAAATATATTTTGAGTAACATTGCAATATGTAATTTAATCAGAGGTAAGAATATCGGTTAATGAATATTTTAATAATAATTACTTTGAAAGATGTAAATTAAACCATAAAACTACTTGAAAGCACACATTAAATTAATATAATAAAAACAGAATTATTGTTTTCAGGTGCAATATCCTTGACTCATAAAGAGTCAGTAACCTTGTTGTCGGTGAGTAAAAAATACTTCCTGGATGAATTGAAAACAGTCTTTCTAAATGTGAAAGATTGGGATGGTGGACAGAAACAAATCTATTGTTGAAAATCCTCCTGTTCCCCAAAATGATAATGATTAAATATTATTGTAATTTAAGGCCAGGGTCCGATACTGAAACTATACTAAATAAGAAACTTACGTTCAACTTATATTGGTATCGTGTCGTCCCAAAACAAAATTCAGTTTATTAAACTAGTCTCGAGTGGACACGAACTATAAAATTTATTTTGTTAATTTAGTTTCGTGTCGACTCAAAAGCTAAAACGAAATAACTTTTGTAACTATAATTATAGTTTTCGTAACTATAACTTTCTTCTTTAGTCCCTGTTTATAGCATAAGAATAATTATATTACTTCTAATTAATTATCATAATATTAATATTATATTATATATTACCAAAAATCAATGTGATTGACAATGTGAAAATAGGCTAACAATGTGTTAAATTCTTATTTAAATTAACGTAATAATTGTTAGTTAATGAAAATACTTTAAACAATGAAAACATATTTTTGATAATTACACAATAGTGTTTATTCATTTTTCTTCACTAGATTTCACAAATGTTAAATTTTGTATTTTTTTTGTATTTTTGTACTAATTTTGTAAGTCAAGTTTTGAATTTGCTCTAAACATTTTTTAGTTTCAAAAGTATCATATGAGAATGCTTCTATTTTTTGTTTTATAAATTTGATCAAGAAAAGTCATTTCGCAAAAAACAATAATTTTGAACTAAAGTTAGAAATTGTGGTCTTTTATAAAATTAATTCACTTGTTTTAATTAGTAAAATAAACAATAAAACCATTTTCATAAAACATTTCTTGAGAACGTTTTAATAGAATATTAGATAACTGAAAGGGCCCTCTAGTTAAAATTTAATTTTATAGAAACCTCTGAAAAATCCAAATAATCAAATATTATTTATTTCCCATAACTAGGACCGTGCACGTCACAGAAATGTCAACAAATATATTTTTAATTTAAAGAATTTTAATATTATTTATTATTAGCTAAAATTTGCATATGAATTTATACACAGGAAATAAATTTTCTCGTTGAATCGATACAAAACTGAATATGAATCATGAATTTCTAATCGATTTAACACAAAATTAAATTTAACAATTGAAATTCCTATGTTCTTAAAACCAAATTAATTAAAGCAGATCAACGCAGTACTTCCATATATCAAATTATGTTTAGCGAAAAAAATGTCCATTAAAAACAGTTCTTGATTTAAATAACACAAAATATTAGAGTTGACATGTCTAATGAACCTTAAACCTATTTATTTCTCATTGTTTTCGAAAATAGTATACAAATTTTATTATAATGTTTATTTTATAAACAAATATAATTATTTAAGCTATTTAAAGCTGCTTATTGGTTCTATTGGTTCTACGGGAAGAAAATACGGCGACCCCTTTTTCCCAGAAGCAAAAGTTGGATGTTTTTTTAAATTAAAAATTCCCAATCTCAGAATTTTAATATTTAAAAATAATTTTATACATTGTACAGCAATTTATTCAGCTTTTGCGAGCAAAGTCGACAATGGCTAATCCAAGTTTGGCTATGTTGATAATGATTGATGAAGTAACCTTGTCTCCAGTAAATCTAAAAATACTACTACTTACGGATGAATTAAAGTGGACATAATTTTGAAGAAATCCCAAAAATGTAGAGCCTTTAGCTTAATTAGAACCAAAGTTATGACCGTCTGAAAATTATTGTTTTCTTTTTTACTTCTATAACATCAATTTCATTTACTTATTTGGAATTTAAAGATTGTTTGAAACATTGTCAGTTGAAAAAACAGTTATATTAAATGTATCAAATTCACACTTCATTGCTTGTTCATTATTGAATTCAAGATTATAGTTTGCTTTTCGTTGCAGAAGTCTATTACGTGATAAAGGATTGCATATAATTTTGGAATTACCGAAATGGCTAACATTACATACTTCAAGCATCCTATATGAATCATCTAACACAAATTTATTCTCCAGCAGTTTCTTACACACATTTTCATTAAATCCAGAATTGTTATAAGTTACTTCTTGTTGAACGTTTCATAATTTCGCTCATCTAGTGGCATCATCTTGGAATTTAACTAGAAATTTATCAAATAAGGAATTTACAACACCCAGTAACAAGTCAGGAGGGATAGTTTCTTCAGGCGGAGGGATAATTTAAAGGAATGTTTTATCTTCCCTCGAATTGAAAACTAGAGGATGAATGCAATTATAAAAGTTGATAGCTTTTTCTTTCTGGGATCATTCCTCGCACCAATGTTTACAATTTTGCACAGTATTGCTCAATGTTCTGAGAACCCCACGTTCATTATTATATAAGTTTACCTTTTATCGAATAACACCAAGTGAATGTAATATGAACTGCTATGTGACATTATACATACTAAAATATTTGCGAGTTTTAAGTCAGTTGCGATAGTCCCTTCGAAGTTATTAATTTTAATGACAGACCACAACAGCAATATATTCTGATAATTTTTAAGAGTACACTGTGCCAGTGCTTATGCAAGCAACTTCTTAACCCCACAATCCTTAAACCGTTCAGTAGAAATGCCGTCATTATATCGTTGACGCCATCCGCTCAGTTCTTCCCTTTTTCAGGAGATTGGATAGACAAACATACTTTCAAAAAACTTCTATCAACCTCTCTACCAACCCTCCATCAATAGCAATACGAATAGCCACAGTAATCCCAATTATTTTATTTTATTCTAACAAATAAAAACTATTTTAAATTTTTAAAAAGTCTTCTGCTGTAAAAAGTGATTGCTTCAATGAATTTCCAACTGCGCTTTGACCAATGGTGACTTAAAGTTGCTGACCATCTCGAGGTTTACTCAATTAGAGCTTTGTTTTTTATTTCTTGTTTCCAGAGATTTTGTTTTCAATAGCAACGACGCAACTTGCTCTTCAACTGTTGGACCAGAATGTTCTACGCATTTTGACAGACTTTCTAGGCGAGAAGTCAAATTGCATTTGTGAGAAGAACCTCAACTTGAGATTATTATTATTAGTTGTTTAATTATCAAAGATTTATTTATTCGAAATGTTGGACAGTATTTTATTTCGTTCAGGTCGAACAACTTTCGTGAAATTTCCTGACTTTGTAGTTCTTCATAATTGACAAATATAGCAATTACATACAGTGCCACCCGTTGATCTCTTTCTCTTTATAAGTTTAATGTCCGCAAAAATTGGTAATACAACTCTGTTGTTTTCAATATCATCTTATAAAATTCCATATAAATCTCTTTACCAACCAGAGCATACAACAGAAAGTAACCTAATGTCATCCTAATTGTATTCGATAAATTTGTATCATAATTTCCAGTTATCCTTCTCTAATTAGAGGAAACAATCTCTTTGTTTTAATCAAACGCAACAAGCAAATTTGTTGCCTATTTTTATTCTTGAACAAATTTTTTTGTAATCTCAGAAACTTTAGGCACATTTCATAAAGAACAATTCATGAAATAACGTTGAAAAGTGTTTAATACACTCTGCAATAAGCAAAATCGGATACTGTACGACGCGCTAAGATGTAAATATTCCATGAAAGTTTTGTAAAATGCTGGAGCGTCACACGATATACACGTCACGTGACACACACGTCATTGGTTGTGTACAATCCCTTTGGTTCTGATTAAGCTAAAAAGCTTTATTTTTTAGGATTTCCTCAAAATTATGTCCACTTTAGTTTATCCATAAGTAGTAGTATTTTTAAATTTATTGGAAACAAGTTCCACAGAGATTCAAATAAATAAAATCATTCAAATTACTCTGAAAATACTTATTAGTAGAACATTTAAGAAAACGAAAATGAACATAAATGACAAAAAGAAAAATTTACGAGAACTTACATATTTTATGAAAAAAATACCTGTTCTGATACACCCCCATAAAAATTTTATGTTTTTTAAAAGTCTATTCAAATGTTACTTTATGAAACTTTCTACATAAATTGAAATCGTTGCATATAGTGGTTTCAAACGTCAAATGGAAAGCTAAATTCAAAAGTAAAGTTTCTATTTTAGGACGTTTAATATCCCACATATTTAAGTTAGTACGTCTACTGTGTGAAACGACCTTCTTGATGGTCAAAGTGATCATAAGGCTTTGAAAATCATTTTTCTCTGGAATGCATGGTGTGTCGTCACATTCTTCACATAATTCCCTAAGTAAATAAGGGAGGTTTTTTATTATTCTTAATAATTAATAATTTTGCAATAACAAACTCCAGGATGCCCTTAACAAAACCATTTTGATATTTTTAATTTAGATGATTCTGTGGGAAGTTACGATGCGCACTGCAATGCCATTTTAAATTAATTAAAAAATTAATTTTTAATTTTGATTTTATTAAAAAAACACTTTTAATTTTTAATCAGCGACCTAAAGACAATCTGTTAAGTAAAGTAACTATTATGGCTCTAGGATAATAATAAGTACTTTATTGACCGCTCTCAGGTTAATAAAGTAAACTTTATTTCCCTGCGGCAATAATGGGCACTTTATTAACCGCTGGACTTAAGGGGGAACTTAGAATGCGCCTGTACAGGTAGGGAAAGTGACCATAATACGCCCGAGTTGCATAAAACATATTGTTTTTGTAAACATTTAAACAATTATATAACAAAGTAACAACAAACAGTAACATACATATTTTGAAGAGTACAAAATACCTGAACTTTATTTAAAAATTGTTGTTCAACAAGTTGCGAAAAAAACGATTAGAAAGGTGTCCAATCTGAAAATAATGAATAAGCAACTTTTAGTACTCTGTGGGGAATATGATGTGTATCAGTCATATTTTCAATTTTATAGTTTTTTTTTATAAGTGAATACGATGAGTAATTGTACACAGAGAAATTACTTTTTCATTAGATAATTTAATTATACTGTAAAAAATGTATTTCACATTGTAAAAGTTAAATTTAAAATACCAGTTACAACTCCACTTTTAAAAATTTAACATATATGGTTACTAAAATGAATGTAAATGAAATATCGAATTTTCACCAATTACAATAATTTGTTTTGTAATCAACGAAAAGCCGTACATTAAATTCTCCTAACTATTTTTTTCTGCTACAAATTAGCTTTACATTCTATCATAGACAATTGTTTTTCACAAAATCTGAAAACTTTTGAAAGAATGAGATGAAAACACCACTGACCAAACTGGTACATTTTTAAACGAGTTGAATTTTTTACTTTCCAAACATGAATAAGTCAAAGTTTACATAACTCATTAACGACGAAGCGTATAAAATTTTATCACAAATTTTGACTTTATATTATAAAATGAAAAACTATAACAAAAATTCTGCAATAGTAATTTCTTATTAGCTCCAAACCGCTATTTCTAATGGCACAACAAACAATTTTGTAAATTTATAAATAAACTAATTACACATGATTTTAAAAAACGTGAAATTTTTTTGTTTATTTATTTTTTTAAACTTTTTTTGTAATGGAATACATCCAAAAATTCTAAATGTCGCGTCAAAAATATATAACCTATCAGATAGGAGTATTCTGATTAAAAAATTTTCAAAATGTCGGACCCAAAATGGCGCCAAAATTAATTTTTTTAGCAAAATCATGCTATGCGAACAAAATTGCAAAACTTAATAGATTTTTATAAAACTTGACGTAAAAGTGTTTTTGAGGTCGCTAATCACAATACGGAGTCCAGACTTCAAAAATTAAAAATGGCTGATTTAATATGACAGAAGAAATTTAAAAAAATATATTAGATTTGCATTAATTTTGCATATATTTCCCAATAATAAAGGGTAGTAGTACTAAATCGAATACATTGATAGTAGATATCATAGCTCCTCCTAAGCTTCACTTAATGCTTGGGGTAGTAAATACCATCTTCAACGATCTTCAACGCTGTTTTTCTTCATATCAAAGATTTTTGTTTAAGACAAGAAGTGGGTTTAGGCTACTACTCAGAACAAACAATGGAAGCAGTCCATTATGATTTAAAAAAAACTTGAGACAATAAATACTACATTAAATCAAATCACCCAAACTATATATGGAGCAATTACGGAAGTCTGTTTCTGAATATAACAGTCTTCACATTTAAAAAATGTTTATAAGTTATTAATTATATATTATAATAAATAGATTAATATAAGTATTAAAAAAAATTTGTAATCTATTTCTTATACTTATTTACATCGCAATATTCTAATGCGAGAAATTACGCGACTTTACAGAAAAAGTAAAATATCTCAAGAAGAACCGATGGATGGTTTTAATTTTTGTTGGAAGTGTTTTCTATTTTGTTCTAGAATACATCCAAAAAAATATTTAACTAATGAGTTTGAATTTGATCCTTCCGCAACAAAGTTGCGTTATTATATTGTTTCTCACAAAAATCGGAAGAGTTTGTATTTTCCGCAAAGTCGGAGGTTTATATTTTATTCCCAAAAGAAGAGTTGATTTATTGAATTAAATAATTGAAGTGGATTTATATCGTTAAAGGTCGCGAAGTGAAATATTAAAATTGATAGATAAAATTAGTCGAAGAAATTTAATCGAATAAATCGTGAGTTGAATAAATTGAAGTACAAAGAAAATCTTTAAATCTTGAAACATTAGTTTGAATCGAATAAAGAAATTAAATTAAATAATACAATTAGTATTTTATATTGTAGTGTGCAAGTTGAAATGAGATATAATAAAGTGATACAATAATTGAGAAAGCAATTAAAATAAAAAATATCAACCTCCGTCTAACGGATTTGAAAATTAATTGATTAAATAATAAAATCAATACGATGTCTAAATGCAGTGATCCTGTGCTGTATTTTGAACATTAAAAATTGATTTGAATTTAATAATTCAATTACAATATTGTGGAACAAGTTAAAGAAGTTTTTTTTAAATAAAAAAAAAATTAAAAAAAGAAAAACAGGAGAAAGATTATATGACAAACAGTGTCATATTACAACACATAAGCAAGTGAGGGAGAAGATGAAGAGAGTAAAGAAGCAGCTAGCTGTGCGTCGACGAGAGGGAGAACAAACATTTCTGCTGTTTTTCGTCGTGGAATCCCCACAATTATCAAAATCCCTCTCCGTAAACGCACTTCTACTCTTACACTTCAGATAGGTGGGTAAACAGTTAGCCAACGGTAACACCTAATTTTGGTTTAAAATCTTCTGTCATCATTCTCGTCTGTGATCAAATGTATTCAAGCAAACTTTTTTGTGCGCGGGCTATATTTGAAATACGATTAAATTTGAATTTCTCTAAATAAGATTTTAATAATAAATAAAATATGAAAATTCATCTTTCACATTAGAAATAAATAAGATTATGCATTTTTAATAAGCGGATTCTTATGAATGCCCTAGCCTATCTTACCAATGTATTAACTCAAATTTTCGAATTATTTAAAATAATTGTTTGTTAATCATTGGAAATTTTTTAGGGCAACACTTTTATAGATCTTCCATCAAAATGGTATGTTTTATAACAAACTTTTAAAAAGGTATTGTTTATAACTAACTTTTGAAATTCTACAATTTTCACTAAGCCACAACCAAATTTATTTTTAATAAGTTTAATGAAATGCTTTGATCCTCTAAATATAATTTTTTTCATTAAAACTACATTCATAATTTGGTATTATTTTGTCATAAAGATGAAAAAATATTTCAGTTTGTTTGCAATTTCTTAACATTGTTTTAAAATGTTGTTTAAGACAAAATTACATTATGAAAGTGGGAAGCATGATAATTGATAAAAAAATAACAGATAATATCAAAGAACTTATTTTTATCAATGGTCAAAGAATACCGCATCGTTAATCTAACCATAAACGTAAAGCCGCGTCTTGTTGATATGTTTTAGTACAAATATTTAAAAAAATTTGAGCTCACTGAATACAAATCTATCCAATATGACAGAAGAGTTTTTTTAATAAATATTGAAAGCAGCTAAAAATTGTAACTGATAATAATGAAAATGTTATAAAGAGATATATATGAAACCAGAAATCAAGCTGTTGATTTCTCAGTTCCTCAAAATCAGTTAGACTGCTATTTGCTACGTATTTTAAGACGCAAACTACTGTCTGATTTACCAAAAAAATTTTTAAAATTTCTTGAGACAAACAAAGCAAATCACTCAATTGAAGAAATTAATGATTTTCAAAATGTAAAAAAAGAGTTCGCGTATTTTGGTATTTAATGGAAAAAACTCTACTTCTAAATTGATGCTATTTCGATTAAGATGCATTAAATGAAAAAATTAAGTCTCATTTTTATAGTGAATAATTAAATTTATTATAAAAATTAGACTTAATTAGAGAATTAAATTATTAATATTTAACTTATTTGGACATTCCAAATTATTATAATTATATTATAGTAATTATAATATTTTGGAACATTAACAGGCAATGTTAGCAATATTGTTACAACATTAAGCTCAAATGTTGTGCTATTTGGGTGAATAAATATCTGCTTAGAAACAATAAAGAATCAAAGTCTAGAATAAAGAATTTCTGTATTACATTTACACATGGGAATATTCAAGAAAACATAATTTTTGTACTAAATAGAAGATTATGTCATATTCCCGTTGCATTGCTTGAAATTATTGTAGTAACGAGGCTTGCCAAAGTTCAGCCATTCCTCTGGCGATGTTATACAGTATATTCTTAGCTCACAGTTTTCGCTTATATGTAGAGATAAGATTTCAGCTATACTTAAATTCTTTTTTTCTATTTTCTTCAAATAAATATTTTTATTTTAAAGCAAAAGAAAAATACTTTGGAAAACACTCACAGAAAATAAAATTAAAGCACTTTAATACAAGTTACAATAAATTGAACATTAGTGCGCAAAGTAAATTTCGCACACGGATAAATACAGTCAGATAATACAACCTATTATTTGAACTCTGGAGCGCGATGCAATTAATTAAGAAGGGCTATTATTTCTTGAAAAATATATCCATCTGTTTCGTTGCATTATTTTTGAGATAGTTATAATACCTTTTAGCTTGAATACCTAGTTGAATACATTATCTAATAAAATTGGATAGTTTAACCAATTTATTGGTACACGTTCCAGTATCCAACGAATTAGATATAGTATTTACGTTTCTTTCTCAGTGCATATTTTCAGAAAATTTATATTTATAGTATCTGGAAAGCTGAAGTTTTGTACTTTTGCTTTTTAAAATAAATAAAGCAGAGTTGGATCTCAGTTAAGGACCTATCTCACCAAATATAATGTTATTAGTTGTTAGCAAAAAATATTGATAAATGGAACAGTTTTTATACCCATTACATTTCTAAAATCCCTTTTTTTACAGAAGATAGTAGTTATAAATCTTTATTTTTTATCTTTATTTCCTTGACAAAAATGTTAGTAACTTTAGGTTTATGCAATAAATCATCTGAAAGTAGTGTAAATATATAAATAAAACATTAATAAACATAAAAACGAAAATACTGAAATAAAGTAAATTGAAGATTAGTCGATATTTGACTGCGATGAGGGTTTCATCTATTCTGGTTGACGGTTGAAATATTGTTTTGTTGAAAATCATACATTAATATAATTATTAATTATTTATTCAATTTTTTTAATCATGGCAAGAATACTGTGACCTGTACTTAATCTTAGGTGAATGCCACGGAAATACGCAATTAGCCGCGGATCGCTACCGCGAAATTTACGAAAATCAAAGAGGGAAAATGCCTTCATTTATTACTCTTCAAAGACTGAACCAACGATTGAGGAAAACTGGAAATGTTGAGCCACGAAGAAGAGATGGTATTAATAATTATGAAGAAAGGTTTGTAGAAATAGAAGAGCTAGTTCTTGAAGAAATCTAGCGAAATCCAAATACTACTTCTCGACAATTGGAAAGGCAATTAAATATTCCAAAAACAATAGGGAATCGCATTACAAGAAGGAATGGAATCCATCCATATCATTTTTATAAGGTCCAGCAGCTGGAACATAATAATTTTTTTAGAAGAAAATTTTACAGGTGTATTCTTCGTCGTGAAGAGTAGTTCTATACATTTTATAAACTGATGAGTGCACATTCACCAGAGAAGGTATTTTAAATGTGCACGATGAACATAAAAAACACTGTGACGAAAATCCTTTTGTGTACAGAGAGTCTAATTTTCGAAGAAGATTTAAAATCAACATCTGGGCAGGTGTTGTTAGAGACCAAGTCATTGGTCGTATATGCTACCAAGAAATTAAGATGTAAGTGAAGATTTTAAAATTTCTAATTATTATGTACATCAGGGTTGCTATAAGTCAAGAAGGCTAGAGAAAATAAAATTAGTTAGTCAATTAAATACACTAAAAACTATAGTGAATCGCATTACAAGAAGGCATGGAATCCATCCATATCGATCATTATTATTGTAAGGTTTAGCAGCTGGAATTTTCTTTGAGAAGAAAATTTTGTAGGTGGATTCTTCATCATAAAGAAGTAGTCCTATACATTTTATGGACTGATAAGTGCACATTCACAAGAGAAGGTATTTTTAATGTGCACAATGGACATAAACAAGAATGGACTTGAATTCAAGGTTTTATTTTTAAAATAAATTTAAATTTATTCTGAAAATTGACAATTTTTAAGGTAATTAAGATTTCTGAAAATTTGATTACATATAATTGTACAAAATAAATAATTAAATAAATCTTAAATATTTGTACTGTTTACAAACGATTGAAAAACATAATTATTTAGTGCCAATCACAAAAAAATTGTTTCCCCTGACTTACGTAACTTGATCAACTCAAGTAATTAATGTAAGTTATATAACCAGAGTAAATTTCGTAACTATAATAACTTACGTAATTAATGTAACTTACGTATGTTACATAAACCGAGTAAATAACATAACTAAAGTTAATTACGTAAGAATTAACAACTTACGTAAGTTAATCTTATTACGTATCTTACGTAACTATAACAACTTACGTAAGATAATCTTATTACGTATCTTACGTGAGTTTCAGTAATTACGTAAGACATTCTAGTTACGTAACTTAAGTAAGTTCAATTTTTTACGTAAGTTAATTTAATTATGTTATTTACTCTCGTTACGGAACATACTTAAGTTCCATTAATTACGTAAGTTACTCTAGTTACGTTATTTACTCTGGTTACGTAAGTTACATTAATTACTTAAGTTGCTCGAGTTACGTAAATCAAGGGAAACAATTTTTCTGTGATTGACACTAAATAATTATATTTTTCAATCTTTTGTTTCGAGTCGACACAAAACTTAATTTAATCAGTTAATTCAGTTTCAAGTTGACACTAAAGTAATATTTAGATTTTAATTTAGTTTCAAGTCGACACGAAACTCAAATTATTTTGTTTGTTTAGTTTCGTGTCGACTCGATATTAAAGTCGCTTTGTTAATTTAGTTTCGTATCGACTCAGAAACTAAAACGAAACTAAACTTTTGAGACGGTCCCTGGTACTGACCCATTATTTATTAATTATATTATTTATTATATGTATACTACATCCCAAGAAAGTTAGAATTTATTTTAGGCTTTATAAGCAGCTATGAATTCTTCGTTTTCGTACTGAATTGTGATTCAAAGTGTCTCTGAGAGGCTGGCAATGCACCTTATTGCTATATAACTTTAGAAACTTCGAAAGAAAGTATTGATTGCAGATATTTAAAGTTTTCTCATCTTAAAGTTTCTTTATTGTAATAAGATTTTTGTCTTCAATTTTAAATTCTTTTTACACAAGTATTACAATATATATTAAAAAATATTAAAATGGTTTGTTTCTTGAGGATAGATTAAAATTTTCTGTATATGGGACGTTTAATTTGAAAACAACATATGATGTCCCATATTTTTCTCATATTATGAGAATTAATAGTGATTATGGTCTTAATAAAGTATACCAAGCATTGTGCATAACATTTTTGTGCAGGTAACACTGAACTTACAGAAGATTTATAAGAAAAAATGTCTGCGCATTGGCTCAACTGCTATCCACTCTGGAAACAGTTTAACCCTCCGCCCGACTCATGTTCCCTTGCTATATTTCTATGATTCATAAAATATTATGGACATAGACTTTTTCGGCTGGTTATTTTTGTGTAAATCGATAGCTACGTACAATTTATGAAGCAACCTCAAGCACAAGTTTCAAATTAGTCTATAAACTATTTAAAATAAAAATATAGAGCGTAGGGGTCTGCATGAACCCAGGTGTCGGACAGAGGGTTAGCTCCCTAACATAAACTCTTTATAACGTACATAGGTGGGAGTAACCATCATGGACCAGTTCAATTTTCTGAGAAATGCCTGGAAATGAAATTTCTCCTAACTTAATATGTAAATTAAGTTTGGGTAAACACACCACACAACACTAAAAGTTTCCTCAAACTTGAGTTCACCTTGCTAGCAAGATTAGAAATATTTAGTAGCAAAGCTGATATAAGCATGCATAATTGTTTAAACGTCCACATGTGAGGAAATACTTAACTCAAAATTTTAATGACAAAATCACACTATCATATTCAGACAATATTGAATGCAATGTTTGTCTGGTTATAAAACTTTCATCTAATAATAAATTTCTATAGGTCAATATTACCTGAACACTACAGTATAATTTTCACTTAAGTTTCTAACTTTTTTATTTAGTTAGTTTTTTTAAAACACCCCTAGACATGAACTCATCCCGTAATTAAATATCCAGAAAATATGCCTCAAATCGAAAATTTGTAGATTTGTTAGGGGTTGAAATAGACAGACTAGCAATCAGTGACCCAAAAGACTTTCGAAAAATGGTTGCTTTTGTGATTTTAGACCAATTTTGACAAAGAATACAAAAGCTTTTTATATAATCGATGTGATGTTTGCCTGTGATCGTATTACCCCTAATAAAAATGTTTTTATTGAAAAATGTGCTTAAAAGCCATAACTTCCGACATAATAAGAAGAATTGGTTGACTTTATCAGAAATGTTATTATGTGAATAACCTCTCAGATTGTTTATGTTTGCTTTCCTCCATTTAAAACTAAATCAACAAAAAAAGTTGAATATCGAGATTCATAAATCTTTACCATAAAGAATATTGAAATCTTATATTTATAATTTAGGGAAATCTGGATTTATTTAAAACTTGCATGATTTTAGAAAAATGTTATTTAAAATTCTTAAGGTTCTATATAATATATCATATAACTAAAAGAAATTAAATGTTATATGTGAATTTAGAAACATTTATAAACATAAGTGAAATAGATTTAAAAAAATCATAAATTAAGTTAACTGTAACATATTTAAGTTACTTTTTACTTCTAAATTTCTGAAATTTAAAAATCTGTTCAATCTTCATTCAATATTAGCATGGATATTTGTCAGCAGTTTACACCTTTTGTAAATACTGATTTGTAATTGAAATTCTTGAGAGAACCAAAACTTTGAGAAATATGAAAGTTTCTTGCAATCTCATTATTAATGCAAAGCTCTTGTCTCTCATTTTTGTCTTATTTTAAATTGCTGGTTCTTTGAAGAGAAGCATTATTTCGAGACACTTCAAGTCACTTTACGAGCTTCCTGTTCTTAATCTCAAACATCCACCAAGAGAGAAAATTTTGTTTTTAGCTACAGAAAGGTACTTATACAAATATAATATTAAGTATAATAATTTTAAATATATCGGTTTTAAATGACAGACATATATCTATTTTCTAAAGTTGAAAAAGTATAATTATGTTAGTACTTGAATCTTTTATAATACTTTATAAAAATATAAATGTTAAAATTTACAAATTTGTAAGAAAAAATAATTTAAAAATCAAAAAATTATCGGAGATACCTATAGCATTAAAAATAAGATGTAAAATTCTTACCTTGTTAATACAACTTAAATCGTCAAGTTAAAAAATTTTCTCCTTTATGACATTCTACTAATTATAATTCTAATTCTAAATTTAAAAAAAATTTACGACCGGAAGCAAATTCGTCACCTTTATTAAAATTACCAAACTGTAAACGTTTTTGATCCTATTGTCACTGTTGGTATATCAAAATAATCTTAGTTTAAAACCTTTCTCTTATAAAAACTTACGAACCTTCCATATATTAAGTTATTAATGATTGCCCGCAATTGAAACTATTGGAGATATATTTAAATGTATAGAAAATATATAGCAACAACTAAAGTAAAATTCAGTTAAACGGCAACTATGACTATTATTAAACCAACTATTATTTGAATGGTTTTAAAAAAATACTAGTGTACTTATGAACACTATTATCACACTCATTAGTATAATCAATAAAGCTATAAAAGATTTACTGAAAAGACAAAAAATTTGATCGTTATAAATAATGATGTTGTATCAAGAAAATTGTATTACAGTGATAAATTTAGAGATGTAGCTCTGCTTTTGTCCATTTCGATTTGAAATCGCATCGAAGATGGAAAATGGTCCTATAGAAGCTTGTGCAGGCTATTTACAAAGTTCCCTCCTGGGGTGGTGAAGTCTCCATAAGTCTCGAGAGCTGCGGAAAAAGAAAGCAATATTTTATTGGATTATTGCTTTCTACTTAGTTCTTGTTACTGAGAAATCCTTTACATTCTGAAGATATCTTTTTATTTTTTTCTTGGACAGTATTTTAAATTTTTCAAGAAAATGCAGGCTATAACTGTTGTATATTGTGCTGGTCAAAAATTAGAACTGATACTTGTTTAATATAAATTGAAATTAATTAATTTATAAAATACTCTAAATACAATTTTGTCTTACTTAAAATTACCGCTTTGATACTTGTTTTCAATTCGAGAAAATTTTTTGAATCAGTTCTCTCTTAAGGGTTCCTATACCCTTACCTTTTAATTCAAAGATTGTTTAAGCGACCATCTATAATGAGCTAGACCCTAGGTATATATTCAATACAATTTACAAGTGTTTTGCTCTGAATGCTACATTTGCACATTCTTACTCGTGTTATTTTAGGACCCAAATAACGACAAACTATCTGACAGATAAATTTTTTTATAATTTGTAATTACTTTAATTTCTTGAATAATAAAATTATATGAATTTTAATTAATATTAATTATTAAAAAAATTAATGTAATACAATTTAATATATAATTATAATAAATGAACTTCTATATATATAAATACGAATACATATGTAGACATAGAATTTTAAATTGTTTTCAATTTGTAGACACTTTGAAAACGCATTCACTAATAATTATTTTCCACAGGGAACTATAAATACTTTCATACAGAAAATAAAACAATAGTAAATTATTTTAATGTTTTTTGAATGATAATGCAATGCAGTGGAGGGATTACATTTAATATAGGTATAGGCAAGGAATTTTGAAAATAATTCAATATTGTACTCAAAATTTCAACTAACAATTTATTTATCAATACTTAACATAAATTCACGCATATCCCATTGCATGTAATCTCCCATAAAAGCAATTGAATTCATTAATTCCAATAAATTTATAAAATTATTTCAATCAATTGGGTTCCAATACATTTCATTGTCTTAATGAAAATAATTGTTTCGCATTTTGTACATGTTTCAAAGTTTACAATAGTAAACAGATGTTTATTTTATTTGATTGTAACGTATGTTTATTTTAGTGGTTGAAAATTTGTAATACCTAATATATTGTAACTAATTATTTATAAATTGACAATTATCCGCTTTGTAATAATTTTCTTTTTCAGACATTAATATAATAGAATATTAAAGATAATATATGTGTAGTAAATATATTATTAACTGAGAGATATTAAAATATTATGTATGACAGTGAATTTTATACATATTAATATAAATTTAATAAAATATAATTTATAAATATCTACATACTTTGTTATTACATTAAGATGATAAAGCTAGCAACGATCTGTTCTTCTAAAAAATCTAGACAGCTAGCCCGAGGTAGCCTAGATATAAGATCTTGATACACTTAGCGCCACATCATACCCTGTACACTGCATCTAGCCCAAATGTACATTTTCTTATACACATTCAGGATTTTCTATACGAGAAGTGTCTCTAAAACACTTCGCATTATGTACGTCAGGGACTTGTGTTCTTTTTCGGGTATCTAGAAATTTATCAAGTTTTATAAAACAGTGAATTCGATTTTATGCTTTGAATAGCTTTGTAAAGATGTTATAGAATTGCTAAATAATTTCTTTATATCATGTGCTAAATAACATGACATTTTGTATTCACTTTGCAAATTAAGTTTGCTGCAAAGTTGACAAACATAAAAATGCCTCTTATACAAGTTTCCCTCATAAAACTTGCCGAAAATTTGCATAGCAATCTTGCAACAAATTATTGTAGCATATTTGCCAAAAACTGTCCTTTTAATCTAAGTGCAACTCATGATGAATAATTTTACAAAATCCTGTAATTGTTTACGATGGCTGCTGTAAATAAAGTTAAGTTTCTAAAAAAAATAATGTTAAACTACTTGTTAATTTAAAGAAAAAACCAAAGCATTTTTTGACCCTGTATCGTTTATAAAAAAATTTGTTGAAAAAAAGTTTAGTAACTTACCGTGCTTTCCATAGTTGATATAGTGCGTATGATGTGAGTGCTGTGCTCCTACAATTTCATTATTTTCCTCCTCTTGGAGATCCATTTTCGCGTAGTTTTTCTTTTGAGCCACTTGGTCGTCCCTCTTCTAATTTTACGCAGTTGAATATATGCCGACAGTACACTTCTTCTGAAAAATAAAGAAGCTTTTTTTTCATCTTGACAGCTGCACTTAAAGCTTAACATATTTAGAAAACAAAGTTAATTGGCAAACCTACATCTGTTACAAAAATGTAAAATGAGTATTGCTGAATTTATTTAAACAATCTTTTTAATGTATGTGTATACATTACTAAATAGAAGGCAATCTATTGAGTACCTTACTAAATCCTCTTCTAATTTCGACACGGAATGAATTTTGTCAAAATATTCATTTTAATATGCACTGCCAATTAAACTGGAAGAATTTTTCACGTTAAATGAAAATTAAAATAAAGAATTAATGCTAAATTTCAGATGCTATGTTCACTTCAATCACTTTGGTTTGTAGGTGATCAAAATTAATAATAAGCTGGAGGGGTGATAAAAAGAGAAAAGAACGCAATAGGACCAGATGACCATGTAATGTCGTAAAAGTTCATTTATACTGCAACCAATGCATTGATAGATCTATCATGTTTAATGCACTTTTAGATCTGAGTCATAAAACAGAAATATTAACTTTCTAAATAAGTTATACACCAAAACGCATATATGCTGTCTTTCCGGTCTGACGGAATTTTTAAAAGTCGTGTCATTTCTGTCAAAATGTTTTTAGTCACAGGGTGGTCACTTTTTTGTAAAAAAAAATTCACGGTCATTTCCCGGTTCATTCCCGGTCATAAATTATTTTTCCCGGTCATAAATAATAACTCTGAAAATAAATTATTCCATGAAAGATTGAAAGAGTTTCCTGATTTTTAGACAAAACTTTGACTTTTTCCCAAACCATAAAAATATTTTAGTTTACTCTAAAAATAATTTTGAACTTAAATAGATTTTTTAAAATAAATATTTAATTATTATCCATTATTTTTTCATATAGGGGTCGTCCATAAATTACGTAAGACATTTTGGGGGGAGGGGTGGGCCTGCTAAATCTTACGAACCGTAGAAAAAATGGCGCTAATGTATGTAAAAAATCTTACAAAGGGGGGTGGGTGGTCAAATTTTCCAAAAAAGTGACATACGTAATTTATGGACGGCCCCATAGTAGGTATTCAAATTTCATAAAAATTCAAATTTCAAATCCTTTAAATTTGAATAATTTTTAAGAATTGCTACTGTAACTTATTAAAAATTATTTTTAAAATTTCAATTCAATTGTATTCTAGAAATAACTAAAATATTTCTAAAATCCACTTGTTTACAAGACAATTTCATGAAATTTTGAATAATTTGAAAATTTTTCAATTAAATATTACATATTTAAAAACATAACTAATTTGAAAAAATTTGAATAAAAATATTTTTAAAAACTAACTTATTCAGAATTTTTAATTAAAATCTTTTAAAATTCAACTTTTCTAAAACTTCAATTTGAAATTCTTTAAAATTCAATCTATAATAATATTAGTAATATTAATTTAACATTCTAAAATATAGAAAAATTTGCTTATGAATAATTGTAAAAAAACTAATTGACATTAATGAAAAATACGGTTTTTTAAAATTTATTTTCTAAGAAAAGAAATTTTATTTATTTTTATTTACTTTATTTATTATTCAAAAATTAATTTTTATAAGATTCGTAATCACTTTTGTTCTAATTAGTTCAAATTTTTAATAATTCTTATTTGTTTTGTTATAATATTATTGCAAAAAAATTTTTAAATTGATTTATTTTTCACTATTTTATAGGATGTGAAATTTTTTCTCTTTGAAATTTTTTTGACAAGTTTAATTAAAATTATATTTTGTTTAATTATTGTTAGAAATAGAAAGAATTTAAAATTAAATTTAATATTTTCTTTTTCTAAGTCTGCTACGTTGGACAACAAAATTCATAATTTTCTTATAAATTCTAGAAATTGAATATTTTTATAGTACTTTTGATAAAATCCCTGACAAAATAAATAGATTTTATAGAAGATTATTCAATCTTTTTTAATGAAATATAATTAATAAGTACTAAAATAAATATTTCTATTTTTTCTTACAAAATAATGTGTTTTTAAAAAAAAAATTCAAAATCCCGGTCAAGATCAAAATTTACTGTCATTTCCCGGTTTCCCGGTCCAGCGGCCACCCTGTTTTAGTTTATGATATATGAATGAACATTGGTCCGTCACGAACTAAGACTATTTGATAGAAATAACACGACTTTTCAAAATTATGTCAAACCGGAAGGACACCATATATGCATTTGGGTATACTTTACAAAATTTTTATTCTACTAACTGAGATCTCCAACCTAAAGATAAGTTTAATGTTAAAACCGTAAATATTAATAAATTAACTTTTTATGTGGCAAAAGTTATGAATACTTAACGCTTTAAGGTCGTATCGTATCTTCAAAAAGTATTAAAATATTAAAGTGACAAATGATATCTGGGAGTTTTTGGGGTCGCTGATTACGAATCTGATGTCAGATTTTCAAAATTACGAATCCAACATGACGGACCGACATTTTTGAATTTGATGAATTTTTATAAAACTTAGTTTCTATGGGTTTTCGGGATCGCTGATTACGAATATAACGCTAGATTTTTAAATATCAAAATGGCGATTCCAAAATGACAGACCAAACTTAAAAAATTTCATGGATTTTGATGAAACTTGATATCTAAGAGTTTTTGGGGTCGCTGATTACAAATCTGATGTTAGATTTTAAAAATTTTTAAATGATAAATTTTTATAAAACTTGGTATCTAGATGTATTTGGGGTCGTCGATTTCATGAATTTTTATGAAAGTTTGTATTGGATCCGCCATTTTGAATTTTGAAAATTTAAAACCAAATTCGTAATCAGCAGCTCCGACAACCCATGGGTACCAACTTTTTAAAAATCCATCCAATTAAAATATTTCAGTCCGCCACATTGGATCCACAATTTTGAGAGTAAAGTACTTGACTATTTAAGCAGCTTTTCCAAATTTTCACATATTTTCTATCGAAATAAAGCTTAAACATTAAACTTACGAGCAAAAATAACGTTCACATATAGTTTTCGGTTTCATAGTAGAATAATCAATATACTTAACCCATTAAATGGCAACTATTTTAGACGTCAAATCTTTGCTATGGCACTTAAAGGGTTAAAAATATTATAAATTTTCGCATAATATATATTAAAGGAGGCTAGGTACAATTGACCCGTCGTGCATTTAACACATTGGAATATCGCTAAAGATTGATCTTCTATAAATAATTAACAAACATTTATATTTTACAAAGTACACTTTTTTTTTTTTTATTTTATCAATAATGTTTTCTAAATATATACCTTTAAACATCCTGCTTTCAATGTTATTTCGAATAAAGTAAATAATCTTTTTTTAGGTAAATATTAATAATTTTTAAGTTTAACCAAATATAAAAGTAGTTTACGAAACAAATATTTCTGTCATTCCATTTTATTATTTTCGGCTTAATACATCAAAATCATATTGTTAATCCTCATTCATAATAATTGCTTCAAAATAGATACTTTTTTCACTAAAGCTTAAGTTATCAATGCTTTCGAAATTTAAAAAATAAAATTTTTTATTTACATTGACTCGAAGTGATCGTTTATTTTAACATTTTCCTAATTATTAATACGACCGATTGATAGTATCAATCTTATAATTGTTATTTTACTGATTAAATAATTAATAATTTATGTTTTTACTAACCTGTCTACATGAATTGAAAATTATTTTTTCTTGTTGTCAATTAAGTGCGATAAAAACTTTGTTTCAAAAAGAGAACAATGTTCCAATGTTAAAAAATTGTATCCTTGTTAGATTAAAAAATTTTTAAATAGATTTTACATTTATTCTGCATAATTAAGATAGTAAAACTCGTGAGTTAAATGTATTTTTTATATAAATCTTTATAAAATCATAAGAAAGGCTCTTACCTTTACCCAGCTATGCCTGCACCATACATTATTCCCTCAGCCTCTTGAAGAGCTTCATTCTTGTAATCTTTCGTTTCTAATATCCGTTTTGCGTTCTTTTGAATAGCTACTAGATAAACGTTGAGCTACCCGAGACGTTTATTGTATCACTTTTTAAGCGTTTTCTCGATTCGTCAATGTATATATAACACTCTAAATTTCTAACGTATTCAATGCACAAAACTGATATCTTTTAAAAATCGAATTATTTAGTAAGTAAATTCACACATTTAACGATAGTTTATTCCGTTTGAACGATTAATGGCATCAGTTGAATATAAAATTCCTTTCTATAAATGTAAAATTATATTTTGTTAATTGAAAATAAAATATTACAAAAAACAAGAAACTATAAAAAGAATTTAAAAGTGACTTTTAAATATTTTTTTAAAAAACTACTTATATCTTATAATCAGGGATCTTAAAAAATTAAAGGTGATTGGATCACGGACCCTTACGAAAAATTACCCTTACAAAGTATTAAAATTTGAATCGACGGGGATGAAGTCAATGGCCCAGTAGTAAACAGAAAAACAAAGCATAAGAATTGTCAAAGTAAATCAGAACAGATAAGAAATTAAGAGTATTTCGTTTCGTTAAGAAAGTGTATTCACTTGCTCCTATTAATATTTTTTATGTCTTCCTTTTTATTAATTGGTTTGACATTGGACTGACATTTTGCCACTAATTTTTCTGTCAAAATTTTTCGAGACCATTTTTAGCCACTAAAATTTATTAATTTAAGCAGAATTAGAACTTATCATAGGTCTGTCTCGTTTCGTGTCAAGTCTCTTGTAAGATCTTTCTTTCGTATCAGCGTGTGAGGATCTGTGGTTTTCGTGAAATAAGAATTTAAATGATTTTGCGCATGATTAATTGTCAGCGTACGTCGCATTCACAACCACCCTTTCCTATTTTCTTTCAGGTGCCGTTCCGTGGAGGATAAGGAAGAAGAGTTCTTCCGAAAATTGCAAAGGAAAAACAAGGCAACGACTTGATAATGAGTAAGCCTACTGGGGACAATCAGATGGTTCGACACTTACTTGCGGGTTTCCGAGAAGTCGTGACTCGATTTGACGAGTGTCATTATCGAGAGATATTAGAGTTTTATCAATTCATTTTATAGTTTGTTAATTTGAATTTAATTAAATAAATAGTTGTTTTTGTTAGACGTGTGTTTTAATGTATTTGCGTTCATTGAGGGCCGGAGGAGAGTACCAGAGAGTAGAGAAATATTGGTTGCGTCTCAACGGTCAAGTTCGAAAAGTTCGTTTGGTTGTTCGTTGTTCAGAGGACCGTTTTGCATCACGGCATCAGATTGACAGAATTCCCCAATGAGATTGTGTGGATTTTGAGAAAAGCGGTAGTTGCGAGTAGCAGAGTACTTCTTGGATGGGATTCGATGCAAATGTTTCGAATTGAATATTTAAATGTATTAATGTGATTCATCAGTAATCTCTACGTCACACAATATATGGTTCATAAATTATTACTTTTTGTTGGAGTAGTATGTATATTGCAGTTTTTTAGTAAAAGAGCTAAATCTATGGTTGCATTCTATCTATAAATATAATCATTTTTATTTTTGTTTGTGTGACTCTATTTAGCATATCACATACATTGTATGCAATGTTTTAAAAAAATCAGCGTCTGACGATGCTTCCTTGCAAGGAGGCGAAAAATTGTCCTACTTATGTCTATCCTCATGTACATTGTAGTAAAAAATATAGTGAAAATAATTATAATTTATCTTTATAAGGTTTTCAGCGAAAAACTCGAAATTTTATATAAATTCTTAAAAACATGTTTACTTTCCCTTCTAAACATTACTATTTTTGACCTAATGATTAGCAAATTTGCATTATGATATATTTTTAAGAATATGTAAAAAATTGTAATTTACTTTTATAAAAATAAGCATTAATTGCTAATAATAATAAAAATTAATTGTAATAATTAATTTTAATAATAATAAATATTAATTGTCATTAAAAAAAACAAGGTAGAAGGATTATAATTTTTCGGTGCTGTTCTTTCGGTTTTAATGCCCTGCAGTTGTTATTCGTTCAAGTATTTTATTCCTCGCAGTGCATATTTGCTATTCACTAATTCTTTTAAAAACTGTAGCTTTAAGCAAGTTTGATATTAATAAAATATTCACAACCCCTCATAACTGTTTACGTGCCATTTGAACGACCCTTATGCAATATTATATTATCGCTTCTCTCTTAATACATCACCCACGTGACACTTTCTCTAAAGTATACCCTAGTTGCAAACGAGATAAGTAGATACCTACAGTAAATGCATTGTTGTGTACTGTTAACTAACAAGTATAATACTTATACTTATTCTTCTGGAAAGTGTAGGTTTAACCATGTTTAAAATTTGGGTCGAAATATTTCTCTTAATTAATTATTCGCCAACTTAAAATTTCTATTAAATAAAAATTCGTCGTCTTGGGAAGTCAAGAAATATGGATTCGTGAAAATTCTATCCAATAAAAATTGGGTTTAAAATCAAGATTCAAATCAATGATTTTTATGAGATATTTACACACTTCAATATTGCATCCAATAAAAAATAGTTTTACATTTTCTAAATGCAAAAATTTTAAAAAGTAAGAAGTAAAGAATGATTAAAAAGTATGATATTTCATAGAAATGATAATAATAATTGTAAACAGTGCAATTGGTGTAAGCAGAAGTTTTCAGTCGAGGTCTATATTTTTATTCGTAGACGTCCGCATGAAAAGGGTTCATTTTGGCACAATTGACAATTTGGCTAAATAGGCGAATTCCTTGCAAAATTTGGAAAAATTTTAGAGATCTTTGTCACTTTAGGTGTAAAAATTGCTGATTTATAGAATTACGTAAAAACTGAATATATAAAAATTTTAAATGGCGAATGTTTTTAAAATTGTCTAAATTTCTATGAATCATATTACTTGTGGGTATATTCAGGGTCGGTGATTTTTAATCTCAGGTCGGTTTTCAAAAATTCAAAATTTATTGGTTATGACTTCTATTCAATTACTTAAGTTTAATAAATGATTCAGTAGCCTTAACTAATGAATAAATAGTTTTCCACTACCAATCGATAGTTTTTGATTAATTTAGTAAGATCGCTTACTAATTAATTCAATAAACGAATTGACCCTATAATTTCTACATGATATACGTTTTTAATAAAAGTTTCTCGAATGTAAAAAGCACTTCCTCTTTCATGAGTACAAAATTTTATACGCTGTTGCTGCAAACCTTGTGTTTTCACTACCGCGGACTTTAGGTCACTACTGTGGTATCAGTAATTAACTGTTTCTAAAATAATAATAAAGTTGAAATTATCCATCATGTTTCTAAAATATCTTTGTGAATCTTAGCTTTGAAGTAGAATCACTTTTATCAATGATTCTGCTAATAAATAGAAGTGGACTACTGTTAATGCCAATCTATTGTTTAAAGGTTTAAAGGAAAACTAGAACCATAAAATTCACAGTTTGTGAATAAACACCCATATATTCATACAATAATTGAAATATAATTTTTCCAGGATCCCAATGAGCACACTTGTTCAAAACAAGTCCTAAGGAT
Organism: Leptopilina heterotoma; assembly: GCF_015476425.1. NCBI lineage: Eukaryota > Metazoa > Arthropoda > Insecta > Hymenoptera > Figitidae > Leptopilina > Leptopilina heterotoma. Next base: position 901,569 of record NW_025110870.1, on the reverse strand, counting down.
ATCTTGTTGCGGACTTCTTTTGGACTCTGACAAATAAAAACGTCCTAAAAATGTTCCATGTCTTAGCCATTGAATGCCTTTAAGATGTCTGAAGGACGCCTTTTTGTTCCAGACTTAGAAAAATTTTCATAAATTGAAATATTATTTTCTAAGTTCAACATAGACTTAGGAATGATACTAAAGATAAATGTTATTGGGATTTTTGTAAGTTAAATTTATTTCATTGACAAGTGAAATCATAAACTTTGTAAAGGTTCATATTTGTCTTGAACGGCTGAGATGCTTAAGGCGCAATGCTTCAAGCTCAAAGCATCTGAGTTCGATCCCAGCTTCGTAGAAATTTTTTCATTATTTCTGTATAATTTATAAATATAAAATTAATAACTTAACTTTAATACAATATTACTGTATTTTAACTCAAAATATTTTGAAAGAAATGTCTATTTAATATCTAAAGGGATGTGAAAAAGACGTCCCTTTTATGTCTTTTCGTCCAAAAGTTATCTTTTAGACGTAGTTTAGACGCTCTTCCAGATGACTTTTGATCATCTTTTGGACCAAAAATAGGATGTCTTATAGATATAATATAGTTATCTTTATTATGTCTCAGAGACATTACCATCATAATAAAAATTCATTTAATGCTTAGTTGATAAAATATTTGATAGTTGACTATCACAATAATTTTTACGATTAAATTTTGTGCCCATTAGTTGAAAACAACTATAAATTAGGAGTAAATATAACATTTAATCACTCTGCCTCATTGTATTGATTAAAATCTTATTTAATTAGCAAAATTTCATATTTTTTTCAAGAACACCATTTTTAAAGTCGATTATTTTGAATCTTCAAAAACCTTTCACTGGAAGTAGATATAGATGTTACTAGTCCATACCTGTTCTTCAATATCCAATTGGAATTGCGTGCAAAGACGTGCGGAATTTGAAATAATAGTTTCCTTCTTGAATAAGCTTGTTTTTCCGGAATAAGTGTAACCTTTCGAATTTAAAGTTGCTTTAAGCGTTTGCATTCATTTCTTTTCTTTCCATTCATATTGTTTTGTACGAATTTACATATATAGGTAATCATTTTGAATTTTGAAATTTTGTCTTCGGATTCATAGTCAGCGACCATAAAAGTCCCTACATTCTAAAGTTTATGATAAATAATCAATGTTTTTTATAAAATGACAACCATATTGAAATTAACATTTTGAAATTTAAAATTTTTATTTCAGATTCATAATTAGTGACCCCAAAAACCCTCAGACACAAAGTTTCATAAAAATTGGACAATGAAATTAGTAATTTCTTACTGCCAATTATTATTATTTAATTATTAATTGTTTGTGCCAATTATAACATTCTTGGTAATTTAGTAATACAGTAAATTTTCTATAACTTTTCACTTAGAACAATTTTTTTTTTATTTTTACAAAATATTTTTATATTAACAATTAGTTTTTAAGTTATTTTGTACTTTTATAATTTTATATTATATATCATATATTACTACACGCATGTATATATTTTCGCAAGATTGCTGCAAATTATAAAAAAAAATTTCAAATTAAAAAAATTAATTTTAGTTTTTTATTTTATCAATTTGAAGATCTTTCTGACGTACACTATTATTAATTATTCTTTCCTTGTTTCATTTTGGAACTCAACATTGATGAGAAATTTTTGAAAATAAATTCGAGGGGACTGGGATTTGAACCCAAGTTCGACAGACACTAACCAAAGACCCTAACCGACAAGCTAAACAACCATTTATCAAAAGAAAATCTTGTCTTTAACCTGAAACTAATTTTATGGGTTGAAAAACGGCGGACAATTTTAAAATTTCTTGAATTGGAAATTTTGTGTCTGCTATTAAATTTGTTAATTGTTTAATAACAACTGATTACTTAAATTAATTTTCTATATTTTCGTAGATCTTTGTCATTAAAAAATATTTTCAATTCTTATTTGGTGAACTTATGCATTTCTAATTAAAATATTCGAAAAATAAAATTAGTTACTTTTTTAAAACTGCTTTTTTTATTGCAGACTTGAAGACAATAAGACATAGTTTTTAGTCGTTACTAGACTAATGTTAAAAATTTTAAATGACATGATTTTTAGTTTTTATTAAAAAAAAGTTAATTTCTATTTCCATTAGAAAAATAGACACTTCGAAACTTAAGTTTTATTTTGCTTAGTAATTTATTAATAATTGTTTAAAAAAATTCAATTATAGGCGTATAGTAATGAACACTACATAATAATTATTTGAGAAGAATTTATAACGCCCATTATTATTGTCTTAATCAAGTTTTAAAAGTAAATGTACATAACAAATAAAATTCGATTTATTATAAATTTAAAAATTTATTAATTCAATAAAAGAATCATTTAAATTCTCGAACGTTAAAGAACACATTGATAATTGCCTTTTTTGGATTTTGATCAAACAAACTATTGAAATTTTCGATTAAATAAATAGTCACTTTTTACCTTTTGAAAAAAATAAACATTCCAACTTTTAGTTTTTCGAACAAGTACGCAGTTTGATTTAATGAATTTTACAAAAGGTATCGTTTTGACATTTAGCGTCTACTTGCACACATAGCAATCGACAAACTACTATTTTTAATTGCAGGAAAATTTCAAATGTAAAAAAAAAATTTTAACTTTAATAATAATAAAAGTTTTATCATATTTCCATGTAATAGGAGAGTAAGAATATTTTTTATGCTACATTTGGAATTGAACACAATTTTTTATATTATTTTTGCCAAAAAATAAACAGTAAATTGTTTATGAAAAATAAAGTTTACATCCAATTAAAAAATCCATATGTACTTTCAAAGCTTATAGTATACAGATTATAAAATTTCTTTGTTTTTTGTTCCAGGACTTAAACTTTTCAAAAAACTATTCCGGTCGTAAAAAAATAGTCGATTTTGAATATGAAATTTATTAACGCCATTTTGTTATAAAATTTTTAATAAAAATTTTTTTTCTACACTTCAATATGTATTAAACAAACCCTCTAAAAAGAAATTCTTTTTTCATTTTCTCAAAACAAATCATAAAAGATATAGGTCTATAATTCTGCTTCTATACTCTGTCCAACGAGAGAATACCCTCGGTCGCGCAGTTTTTTTTGCTTTTGGGGCGTTGAAAAAATTGAAAATGGCATCTCACTATTTTTTTTCGCTAGAAAATAGCCAATGACAATCTTCTCAATCTCAGACTTTCCCGTTCGAACTCGGGCCCACACGACCCAAAGGGTAATTTATGACCTTCATACCTGAATGGGACTTTCAAATGGTAATGATTTTATATAAAGTACAAAATTTATCAATTTTGATCTTACAAAATTTTCAATGTTATTTTTAAAATCCTCATTTTTTTCTGATTCCAACAGTATGTTGTTTGTCTCTGATATTTTAAAATTAAATTAATTGATTTTACTGATTTATTTTATTTTAACAAAATTACACAGGCCAACAAAATTTTGTGGCTCAACCAATGGAAGCCGATTCTTATAGGATTTTGTCCGTAGAATCCGAATTTGACCTTGAAAATATTGGATTGGCTCTAGTTTTCAAGCAATTTACGTTTTAATACGCAAAATACGCATTTTTGGCATTTTTTGAATAAATGTTAAACCATACACCGAAACAGTAAATGTTTCCGCATAGGACCAAATTGAAGCTTAAATACTGCTCTTTAATATCCAAAAACAAAAAATTTAATTTATATACAAATTTAACCTTTAATGTTTAATGGAACATACGCTGTTTCATAAACGTATTGAAAATAACATTACTTTCGACCAGGTAAGGCAATTTAAGTAAAAATTAGTCTCCCAGGGACTTTTTGTGGTCGCTGCTTACAAATCTGTATTCAGATTTTAATATTCAAAATGGCGGATTCAATATGGCGAATTTCTTTTTTAATTTTACATTTTTATCATAAAGGTGTAAAATATTTTTTAAAATTGGTCCGCCATTTTTATTTTTATATTTCATAGCAGATTTATAAACAGCGACCACAAAAAGTCCCCGGGAGACTAATTTTTACTTAAATTTACTTACCTGGTCAAAAGTAATGTTATTTTTATTACGTTTATGGAACAGCGTATGTCTAATTGGACATTAAAGGTTAAATTTGTATATAAATTAAATTTTTTGTTTTTGGATATTAAAAAGCAGTATTTAAGCTTTAATTTGGTCCTACGCGGAAAAACTTACTGTTTTGGTGTATGGTTTTACATCCATTCAAAAAATGCAAAAAATGCGTATTTGGCGTATTGAAACGTAAGTTGATTGAAAACTAAAGCCAATCCAATATTTTCAAGGTCAAATTCGGATTCTACGGACAAAATCCTATAAGAATCGGCTATAACATTTTAGTCAACATGCAATTAATAAAATTTTGTCTGCCTGTGTTATTAATGTAGGTTACATTATTTTTTTTTTACTAAAAATTAGTTATTTTTTTACTGAAAATCAGTTATTTTTAATTGATTCAGAAGCAAAAAGTCAGTCACTGATTGTCAGTTAAAACCACGATTTTTAACTGATTCAAATTAAGAGAGACTACTTTCAAGGTTAACATGTAATGGAAGGCGGAAATTTGCAAAAAACTGATTTAGGTACTTTATTACCCCAAAATGAAGGATTTAAGGAAAAAATTGCGATCCTGAGATAAAATGTCAAAAAATGCTAACTTTACTTTAAAAAGAAGTGCATGACTTTACTTTCATTTATATCAAAATAATTACATATCATTAAAATCGTGAGAATTTGCAGATTCCGAATATATTATTCAAAACAAAATATCTATAATATTAACAAATTTCTAATTTTTTATTACACTGTAACGTGCTGTTTATTAGAACCTCCATAAACTTAGACCTGTGAACGCTCGACCTGAAAGGGGACCGAAGGAGACAATTTAAACCATATGTTCTAGCCAAAGTTTTTTTTCAAAAAAGGCGGCCCTATTTTGAAAGCCACGCCAACTCTATCACTTTTATGATATCTGCGCGAAATTGACGAAAACTCGTCATTTTACGAGGGTATTCTCTCGTTGGACAGAGTATAGAGTGGTGTTACTCCTTAAATATTTGAAATTTTCGAATAAAATATTTAATTGAGTTTTTTAACCAAAAACATATTTTAAAATTTTCATAAGTACAAAATATTACTAGACAATTGAAAATTAAACTTACTTTCAACTTTATTTGGAATTATTACTCAAATATTTGTACGAAAGGGGATAGTCCCGTTTACTACTTAAATAAATAAATAAATATTTTAATTAAAAAAATTTCTACCTTTCATTTTTTAAAAGTTTTTATACCTATTTCTTGAACATTAGAAAAAAGAATTAAAAAGGAATTATTTCATTCTTTTATTAGATAGATTTTATTAAAGTTTCACTTTAAATCCATATTCAAACGTTATTTTTATCATTGTAATCATTTTCACCACATTTGGATTGGTAGACACTTTTCACAATAATAGATTGTATTTTCCTATGAACATATTTCCCTAAAAAATAAAAATAAAGAAATGAAACAATGTTAATAAATGTAGATAAAAATTGGTAAAAATAATATTAAAATAAAAAATTATAAGCATTATGTGAAAAAAAATTCTTTGCAATTAATATAATACTCATGTTTTACAATTTGGAAAATAATGTAGAATATGATTCCCTACTGATTTTCTTAATATTTTAATTTCCGAAAATGTATATTTCTAATACATTTTTCCTAATAATAAATTTCTTCATCTACTAATTTTTCCAAGTTTCTTGATAATTTAAAATATTTCATATACAAATAAATGTTTTAATATTGAAGACACAAATGTATTTTTATTTTGTACTTTGACAGAAATTGGTTTAAATTCAAAGTACAGTATGTCCGAGAGTTTCGAAGGATTGAAGAATGCAGTTTTCTGTTTTATAAATAGTGTACTTTTAATTAATAACTTTTTACTTCAATGAGAAATAAGTACTTTAAAATTTAAAAGAGTACAATGTTAATTGAACTAAAAATTATATATGGATACAAATTTTATAGAATGAAGAGTATTGCAAATTGAATGTCACAATAAAATAAATTCATTGCATTCCGAAATATTATTCAGAAAAATAAAATTTAGAAAAAAATAATCAGAAAAAGGTTTAAAAAAAATGTTAAAAAATTACTCTTAGGGAGATACGATCAATTTTAATTATATATTTACTTTAAATTTCGATACCAAATAAAACCAAATTAAAATGGTTATGAATAACAAATGATTTATTTACTATATAACAATGAAGTTTCTTGATTCGATTTCGGAAGTAATGTCTTATATATTCATTGAAATGTGTAACCTTACCTATATTTGTTAGTCCTCCTTATTAATTTAACAATGTAATTTTTTATATTGATTTTTTTATTTTTTATTCCCCGATAGATTTTTTAACATAAAAAATAAATTTTAGCCTATTTGATTCTCCGTTGTCACTGTTAGTGAACCATCGCAATTTTAATAAATTCTTCTTTAATCTCGAACTTATTTATTTAATTTAAATGCCCTTTCGTGCATAAGCGCTGTGACTTAATAATTTAAAAAAATTTTAACCAAAACGGTTTTATTTTAATATCAAGTTACGGAAATTTTAGATAAATCTATCCAAAAAGAAGAAAATCAAGCTCTTCTAATACATATTATTTGATTCATAATTTTCTCTTACATTCGGCCTATAATTATTAAATTCATACAAACTTTAACATCTGAATTTTAATCGATGAAATAATAAAATTTATACGCGAAATTAATATATAGGGTCAGTAAGCAAACATATTAATAATAGAAGAATAAGAAAACTTCAATTAGGACCACGGATTACTTAAAATCATAAAAGTTTTAAATTCTGATTATTAAAAATATTTCAAAATTGTTTTAATTAATAAATCAAGTTTTTTGAATTTTAAAGCAAACATTGAAAAAAAATAAAAACATAAAATATATCGAAAATGTTTAAAATTAATAAACTAGTGATCACATTTTCATACAGGTATTTTTTATCGCTTTTCTGAAGCATGGAGAAGAAAACACGTGCTTCAAACACTTTAATAACTGAGTGTATAATCGCTGTCTATTTGTAAACTGATTATTGTTTATTGATTAATGTCTATTGTTTTTTCTATCAAACACGAAATTTTCTTGCTCACCGGGTGAGTAAAGTAATTTTTGTATTGTCATACGAAAACTTCATCGTTAACGCGACACAACCAATTGCAACGAGTGTGCGGGTCAAACTGAAGCGTCGCGACGCTCGGGGTCTATCGGTCGAATAAACGGCGCCACCGTCGGTTGTCTCTTAACTATTATAGCACAAACTGCATTAAATCCGTGTACACGCATGTGTCTCGTTTAATTTGCAGGTAGATACCCGTGTGTTGCAGATTAAGTGCCGCTGTAGTAATAGGTAAAGGGAGTGTCATGTAAATTGACAATAAAAAAGTTTGTATTGAAAAAAAATTATATAATGATACTTTTAAATTATGTAAACATTGGAATTTTAAATACATTAATTACAGTACTTTTAAATAAGGAAATCTTTCCAATAATGAATGAAATTGAATTGTAATTGGATTTGTAGTTCAAAAATTATAATAAATCACATAGGAAGTTTAAAAAAATCAATCTTCCTCTACTTCCTCACTCTTTATAATGATCGAATATTTTTGCAATTATTTGAATGATATAATGTTTAGATTTTATCTATTAATACATTATGATATATTTAATTTACAGTACAATTAATTCTCCCAATATTCACTAAGAAAAATATCTGCTTTAACATGTTTCACCTGCTCTTAAAACAAACTATAGTCTCTAAATCTTTTGTGAAATTTCACTAATATATATGTTATAAGTCGCTCTCTCGGTCAATATGTGCATATGAGTGATTCTCCTGAAAGGCACCACTTCACGTGTGTCCATCATGAGGTCCATTATTTACATTAATTTTTTATTGATATTCTATCAGGTTTCAAATTTTTGAAAAATTTATTTATTATCTACAAAGATTTATCTATCTTTATATAATCTTCTAATGTTTATATTTAAAGTTCTTTCTAGTTAACCCCTTCACTGTCACTGACCTCTATAGAGCCACAAAAATGTCGTGCCCTGTGTGTCCATGTCCTCTATAGGGCCATCGAAAAAAAAGACATTGAAAAATTAACGAATCTGTCGAAAATTCAAAAATTCAAAATGGCACCTTTAAAATGACGACCAAACAAATTTTTAAGTTAACGAATATGTCTGAAAATTCCTACTCGGGAGTTTTCGGGGTCGCTGAATACAAATCTGTGGTCGAAAATTCAAAATAGCAACTAAAAAAATTTTAAAGTTAAGGAAGTCGTTAACTTTTAAATTTTTTTTGGTCGCCATTTTAAAGTCGCCATTTTGAATTTTGAAGTTTCGGTCACAGATTTGAATTCAGCGACCCCGAAAATGTACAATATGACAATAATTATATTTTAACGTAATTAAATAATTTCAACATATTTATAATATATCAAATTAATAAGCTTAGAATCTAACGTTTATTTTTCACTTATATTTGTTTAAAATATGATAAAAAAAGTTATTGAAATTATTAATTAAAATAGTATTATCAATGAGACAAAAAATTCAAATACCCGTGTAGAAATTGCCATACGTAGGCCATAACATGGCATGAAACACCTTCCCAGATCGGGCCCAAGTCTTGCCAGATGTTCATGCCATGTTATGGCCTACACAATGATCAAAAGATCTAGCCCTGATTTGGGCCATGGTTAAATTTCTACATTTGATGATTAAAACTAAAAATATTGTTTACAAAAAATGTAATATTTTTAAAATTAGAAAAAACGAGAATTTTTTCATTAAATTATTAATTCATCTACGAAGTCTTTTTTATATTTGATAGGCGTTTTGTATATATATATATATATATACAATGTATATATACAAGCAAAAAGTATAATCAATTAAAGCATAACAATTTATTATTTAAAACAAAATATTTCTATCGAGCTTTTTTTACAAAATCATTATTTTAAAAGTTATAATTAAGTATACTTAACCTCTAGAACACATGATAATAAAATGTTGCTGGAGAGGGTATTTATGAAAATTACTTTTTGCTCAACTTATATTTTTATCTTTTAACATCTTCAAAACTTATTTATGAAAATAAAAATAAAAAAAAATAATTTGATTTTTTGGTAATTCAAAAAAAAGGGTCCCTTTCAGGAAAATCACCCATATACACTTTAAAATATATCAATTTTACACTTATTCTGAGTGAAATTCCACATATTATAAGTGTTTATCCACTTATTGATCGAGAGAACGACTTATAAGTTACAACTATGTGAATTTTCACATATTCAGATTTAGAGAGAAAAGGAGCCATTCAGAAAATACAAATTTGTACCACATTTTTTGACATTTTTAACTTCCTAGCTCTGCAACGTAAATGTTCTGTAGTCATCTTTTCGAAGATTAAAAAACTTGACAATTATTACTTTTTCATGGACAATATAATTTTTTCATGGCATTTATATATTCATCATCATTACTGAAGTATAATTTGCAATTATTTTCAGTATAAAAATTGATAGCATTTCCTTTGCTATTAAAAACAAGAACCCAGTGTGTGAAAGCCACAGAACCGTTTTTTGCTCTTCCTGTGGTGTTAACAGACTGAAAGAAAATAAATTTTAACAACAATTTTTAATAAAGATTGACTAACTAAATCTAGTGAAGGAAAAAAAACTATAACTAAATCTATTTTCAACATGACATTTGTAAATTTCCCCAAACGTAATTTTTTTATTTTAATTTCTCTTCATCTCTTCAAATAATTATATTGTTTTCAATAAATCAAATTTGATTAATTTGATATTAAAGAGCTTATCTTTCAAAAATCACTGGAATTTTTTTAATTTGTTAATTTTTTGGAAAAATTATAATTTGTTTTATAAAAAAATCATTAAAAATTTTTAATGACCTTAAAATATTATAAAATGACATTTAAAATCCTTTCAGAATTGACTTTAAAAGTTCAATTTTCTTTTATAAAAAAAAGTTAGATACATTTGCAGGCCAAAAAAATTTAGGATAGTTCAGGAATAAAATAATATTTGCTGCATTAACCTAGGTTAGTAGACGCAAGCAGAGTTTTGACTACAAAAACACACAGATTTGTCTACAAATTAATTCTCAGGGGTTTTCGGGGTCGCTGATTACGAATTTAGCATCAGATTTTTAAAATACAATGTGGTTGTTAAAACTTGTTACTTGGAGTTTATTGATGTCGTGGATTAAAAATGTAATATCAGTTTGGAAAATGGCGGATCCAATATATGAACCAGTAATTTTGTCGATTAACGAATTAAATTAAAACAAATTAAAATTAATCAACAAATTAAAGATACGGACGTTAAAACATTATCAATCAACCAGTAATTTTTATTGATGTTGTACATTAAAAATGTAATATCGGTTTTGAAAATGGCGGATCCAATATAAGAACAAAAAAAAAATAAAAAAAACAAAAAAAATAAAGGAGTGTAAAATCCGACTGTATACCTCTATGTGGTACACTCTGTGGTCGTAAGTAACGTAATATACTTACCAGCTGTCTGCGGAAGTAAAGTTTTGTATTTATTATCGTTTAAAAAGTTTTTGGTAATTAGCAAAAACCCTCGAGTAACGAGTTTCAAATGAATCCGATGAATTTTTAAAAATGTCGTCCGCCATATTGTATGCGCCATTTTGACAATTTAATTACGTTTTCAACGGCACCTTATCCCATAAATTTTGACAAGCTGCTATTCCTACAGGTGAGTTTAATTGACGTCACACGTTAAAAATGCAAAATTTGCTGCTACAAAACTGCACGAAAAAAAAATTTAAGACTCTAATTTTGTTACTAAAAGAACACCTAATAATGGAAAAAAATGTTTAGTTCGATAGGCAATTTTACTGTAAACCAGTGTTAACTGTCGTCAACGAGATTCGTATTCAGTGGCATAACAACAATAAATTATTAATTTTGAAAATTATTTCAGTATTAATCATTTTTAATTAATATAAAGCAATAATTTGTTAAAATAAATTTAACATTTAACTATTAAACTAAACTGTATGGATGATACACAAAAATAAATGTAATGGTTCAGGTATCCATATAAATATTGTTGTGCATAATATTGTCTTATCCAATGAAATGGAAAAGACAACTTTTCATATGGAAGCAATTTCATAATACTACGAATGTGTGAGCTATATATTGTTGCATGAGATATGGATGAACTGATTACCTTACTTTTTCGCGAACATTCTTTTCACACAGAAAATTTTTTTTCTGAAGACCGTTTTACCGAATCCAAAATGACCGAATGTCATTTTTTTAAAGCTTATTATCTTGGCAACCACCATAAATATTATTCGTAACAGATGTAAGACTACACAGAGAAAAATAGAGAGTTAAAGGAACTATTTTTGACCCTCGAGTTTTCTCGGTGTATAAAAATTGTTTGTTAGTGTACCTTTATAATTTCTTTCCAAATTCTTAGTTGATTAGCGCAATGGCGAAAATAGTGAGAAATAAATTTATTTTTGATGGTTTTTGTATATTTGCGGTCAAGAAGATGCAAAGGACGTGCTTACTGGGAATTTCGGAAAGTGCACAGTAAGGAGTGTTCGGTGAGGGTAATCACTTCAAACTCTGAGTCTGGAGAAGATATTATATTTTTAAAGCTGCCGAAATATCCGATCACACAGATGCTTTAAAACATGTTTTTATGATCATATAAATATTTTAAAGTACTTCCCATTGGGCATAAGGACGTCTTTTTTGTCCGAAGTCATCTGAAGACAATAACTATTATGTCTCGAAGACATAAAGACAACTAAAAGATATCTATAAGACATTCTATCTCTGTTCCAAAAGAAGCCTAAAGTACGTTTTGAAGACGTTTTTAAAACGTCTTTTAAACTACCTTTTTAGATTCTTTCAGGTCTTTTTAAATATACATTTCTTTCACAATATTTTCTAATTCTAATAGAGCTTCGCAAGGATGTGAATCCCGACGCCAAAAATACAGAAGTTGTGGAAGCAACAACAAAAGGAGTAGTTTTGATCTAAAATTTAGGGGATTCTAACTAGAACAACAGCTCGCAAAGAATAAAAGCAGGAAGGTGACGAAGTCCAAGAGATGCTGAAATAACATCTGGGAATGTCTAGATGCAAGTAGGTGACAGTAGTGAAAGGTAGTGAAAATAATAATTAAGTAAGTAACGAAATTATTGATATTTTCTTATAACACTCTCAGTTCTGTGACATTAACAATTAAAGATAAATGGTGGGAATTATCTTTTGTGTTGTTACAAAATGAAGTTTATGATGATTGATGACAATCTGTGGTAAGTGATAACAGATGAAATACCGCCTGATACAGAAACCACCTAATTAGCTGCGTGGAAGAAGAAGGACGACAAGGCACGTGCGAAAATTGGATCTTAGTTGGAGATAATCAATTAATGCACACCATGAATGCCACGACATTAAGGGAATCATGAAATGCACTAAAAAATTACTACTAAAAATCGTCATTAACAAATAAGGTAAGGATAGTTTTAAGTGAAGGAGGTAGCAAAATTTGGATGATAACGTGATAGCAGTTATGAACTTTATGATTCTCTTGTAACGTCATTGCATACATTAAAACCTCTTAATATTGTTCAAAGCCTTGATATTTCATCAACAGAAACAGCCTATGACGCCTTGGCTTAAAAATATTTTAACAAAACCCAAGAATGAAGCCTCATTTATAAAGATAATCAAAGTTGACTCTAGCTTATTGCAAAAAGAAACTTTACTAATAAAACAATTTCCTGTTCATTTTCACAGTTTCTGTTACACGAACTCGTGTGTAAGAGTTGATATTCTACTGTATTTTACTGTACATGCTTGTGTATAAATTTATGTATCAAATTATGTACAAGAAGATATGGTTGTGGACATATCTGCTTCAATTTTTTCAATAGAACAATATTTAAAATCAAAAATGTTTTCATCTTTTAAATTATTTAAAAAATTAAATTTAGTAGAATAAGATATTTAACCTTGTTTTGAAGTAGGAGGGAATTAAAAAATAACAAGTCGATCCTAAAAGGAAAAAAAGCAGTTACTGAAAGCAGAAGGGTGTTACCAAGTAAGCTTCTGTGAAATCTTGAAACTTTAATCGATAATTACCATCGCTTAATCTTCACCGTCCTATGGTCGAGGGAACATTAGCTGCCTTTAATAACCACAGCTCTTATCCGGTCAGACCATTTTCTAGTTATGATACGCGGTATTTTAGTAAATCTCGTTGGAAAATTAAAGCAAAGATTGTATGAAATTTAAAATTTTTACCATGGTATCCCTATAGACATTATTTCGAAGTGTTATTTGTAGGCATTATTACTGCATCGAATTAACGTTTTTTTAAAAAGGAATTTTCTCAAATTGATATTTCTCAAAAAAGACATTTTTACGAATTGTCACCTTTCTGAATTGTTATTTATGCGAATTGTCCTTTTTACGAATCGTCATTCATACCAATTGTCATTTGAATAAAACGACAATTTTACAAATCGTCACTTAAGCGAAATATCATTTGTACAAACTGCCTATTTATCGAATTGTCAATTTTACAAATTTCCACTTTTTCGAAATGGCATCTTTACAAAATGTCATTATTACGAATTGTCACTTTTGCGACAGAATATTTTTACGAATTTTCATTTTTATGAATCGTGATTGTTGCGAAAGGTCACATTTGCGAATCGCTGTTTGCAAAAATGACAATTGGCATAAGTGTCAATTCGGATAAATGATATTTCGCAACAATATCGATTCGTAAAAATAATCTGTCGCAAAAGTGACAATTCGTAGAAATGGTAATTCGAAAATGTGAAAATTAGTAAAATTGCCAATTCGCTAAAGAAGCAATTCGTAAAAATAATATTTTGCAAAAGTGACAATTCGTAATGGTGTCGCTTCGAACAAATGACAATTCGCAAAAATGACGATTTGGACAGATGAAAATTCGTTAAAATGTCAGTTTGTGAAAATGGCATTTCGTTATAAATACAGTTCGATTAATTGACATTGCGTAAAAATAACACCTGAAGTTTCAATAAACACAAGAATTTTTTAGTAATCACTACATCAACATTTTGTTTGTAACACTGTATAATTGACAATACATGATTTTTTATAATTTTATTTAAATTTTTATAATTTTTATAAATCATAGATATATTTTACTTTTCTATTTTAATTATAATTTAATTTTTATTTATTAAACATGCTCATTCAACGTGCTCTTTGACACGTGCCTTCAATTATTACTATTCCAGCTGTTTTTCAATTCTCAAATATTTTATTAATATTTAGTAGTTTAAATATTAGTTCAAAAGAGCGTTGTTCCTTGTTCTGATTATTAATATGTATTATATTCTGTTTTATAATGATGATTCAACTGTTATCAAAGAACACTGAACTTATTTGAATATTTGTGGCATAGTATCCCAAATTATAGAATGTATATTTTTAGCCAATATTTATGAAGTAGAATTAATAGATTACAGAAATTTCACATTGTGCAATCTATTTAATTATTAAGGTAATTTTTAATTGAATCATTAAATAGAATACTTATTCAATATAGAATTTCTACTTCGTTGAGTTTTTAAATATCAGGATTACCACTTCGCCTGATTTTAAATTATCAGAATTTCCATTTTCCCGAATTACCATTTTATAGAATTCTTTAAAAATAGAATTTCTATTTTATTGAAATATTGCAAGTAGCAGAACTCTGCTGAAATTATATGGACAGAAACCTTATCCATGCATTTGAATGTTTTTTGTCCGATTTCCCAGGTCTATTTAAATGACATTTCTAATTTTTCTATTTCAATAGTTTTTTACTTTATTTTATCAATTAAACGTGGATATATACTATATATAGGTAAAAGTGATTCTTCAGAAAGTTCCATTTTCGTTGTCTATATGGATTAAATTTATTAGTAATTTTTGACACGTAAGCTAGTTATTTCCTTCTTGTTTACATTCTTACTTCAATGGTGGCTTACCTACTTGTTTACTTATTGCTTACTTATTTAATTATTTAGAAACTTGTTATATAAGAAATTAAGAATATAATAATTTAATTTAAAAATTTACATTTGACAAAAAATTTGGAAAAATAAATAATTAAAAATATTCCAAAATAGTTCTTATAACGTTTTTAGAACTTTTTGGAACGAATATGATATTTTGACCAGACGGAAGTGTATTAATGAACTTAACGAATATCGCTATGTTCATAATTCTATACAAATATCATAGTTATTACAGAAACCTAGAACTAATATTTAAATATTTTTATTATGAGGTTTAAGAAATATTCGAAAATAATAAGAGTTAAAAGTTTTGTAATGTAGTAAATAAGAAAAAACTGTATCAATAAAATAATTGAAAAAACTTCCATTATAAATATAGGAAAATTACTCAACCAACATGTCTGGATTAATATATAAGCAAGTTCTGAGTGAAGTTGTGCTTCAAAATGTTGTGTCAATAAATGAATAGAAAATTTCTTAAAACAGGTAAAGTTTATACTTTTTAAAATTATTTTTAATTAAAATAACAGTTTTCGAAAAGTTATAATTGTTCAATAAATCTAAGATAATTTATCTAGATCCGGCAAGAGTTTTGATGGCATGTGGACTGACTAGAAAATTCCATTAGTAAGAAAAGGATAGACGTATTTTCGTCCTTTTCTTACTAATGGAATTTTCTAGTTGGTCAACATTCCACCAGGACCCTTGGCGGACCTAGGTAAATTATTTTAGAATAAATAATACGATAGTGAAATTAGTAATAATAATTATTTGAGCCACCGCTTGCACCAGCAGCACGTCTGCTCTACAATTTGACCACTTCGGTATATAGCGTAAATATTTTAAATTCTTTAAAATATGAATATGCATTTCATTTGTGACACTATATGAAAAAAGGGACCTATAGCCTCTTTAAATTATACGAGGCATTCTCTACAATGTTTTTCTTCAAAAATAAGATTTGGTTAGAATAATTTTTAAAGCATTCTGTACAGAAAAAAATGAATACGTCTTTTTTTATTTTGAGATTTGATGGAAATTACAGAAATTATATAGGTATGAATTATTGAAATTTAATGTTTTCAAAAACAGTGTTCTTTTCAAAAGTGTTTTTTTTCACAAATAAAATTGCATCAGAGATAAATAAATGATAAAAATTCTCAAATCATCCTGCAAACAATAATTTTATATTCCATACTTTTATTCATTAAACGGTATTCTTCTTTACTATTTCCTATTGCAATATTTATGGGATTCTATTTTTTCTAAACAATAGGATTCTTTTAATTTTAAAAAGCACACAAATATCTATTGGAATATAACAAATTAGATAAATAAATTTATTTTGAAACATTTTTTTCAGAGCATATCTTCCCTTGACGGACTTTCTACACCTCTAGTTCCTTCTACTGTTTAAAAAACATCTACAATAAGAAGATAATATTTAAATAATAATATAATAAAATAAAAATGGATAAATTTCTACATGCGAATCCACTGGAAGCAGTGCAGTTTGTATCCATTTTTAGTTACTTGAACTCACTCAGTGATTTCTTATTTCTTGAAAAGTATTTAATGGAAGAGGATCAAAATAAACAAATCCCTGTGGTCAACGCACTCTATAACTATTTAGAAGATAATAATGATAATGAAGTAATGAAAGTCAGATTAGTAAGAAAATTATTGCAAGGCACTGACCTATATGGAGAAAATAGTTTTGAAAAATTGGATGTAATCTTTGTAAATGCAATGTTTGAGTATATTATTAGTTCTCTTGTATTTGACAAATATGAGAATATTTACGGTTTTTTAGCAGGCGTTGTTCAAGAAACTAAATGTTTTCAATTAAATTCTTTGCTCTAGCAAATAGTGGCTAGTCTAAAAGATGCGAAATTTGAAAATGAGTATGGCGAAAATTCCAAACTTTCTAATTTAGCAGTAGGGAAAATATTTACTTATATAATACTGCCAATATTTCCTCAAGCTAAATCTGATTTTAATATTTTGTCTATTGATTACATTTACGCGCAGGCCGGCTCAATATTCCTTCAAACTGGTAGACCAACTACTGCTTTCTACGCTGAGTCGCAGGACTTCAGTAATGCTGACCATCATCAAGAGAAATTATTTGAACAATATTTGGCAATGGGTCATCTTTTAAGAAATACCCTAAACAGTAAAAATATACATTCTGTAAGCTTTAAAGCTTTTGCTCTCCCAGCTCTTTTTTATTACGTTTACCTTGATAAGAAAAATGTTAGAAATGTCATCTATGATACTAGCTTCTGGAAAGTAGCGTTTCTTCAGTTTTATTCATATCTAGATGGAACTCTTAATGAAATAAAAAGCAAATTTGAGAAAGATACCAAGTATCAAATACACAATGCGTTATTAGGTTTTAGGAGTTATCCGGCAGTAGCTAAATCCATTCTAGATATTCACTGCAAACACCTGAATAAGAAAGAAATAAAAGAGACTGTGAGAGAATATTTGTACTTTCCAGGACACTCTCAATGTGGAAAAGAATATTTTTTACCGAATCTAAACGAAGCGTTTATGCATAACGTGAACAAAGTAGCTGACATGTATAAAATTCATGATATGAAAATAATGCAACAATCATTCGGAGAAACTTTTCTAAGTTACTTAAATGACAGCAAAGTAGTTATACAATTATTAGCTCCGGATGATAAAGTAGTTTCAGGTGTATTTGATATTAATACACGAATATCTTACGATTTGATTGTTATTTATTATCCTAAGAATTCGACAGCAGATTTCTATGCATTAATTAGAAAAAATTACACTGTGACATTAATTAAAGAAGCTGATGATCCTACGGACTTTCGACTAAAAACTGGCCTGAGTGTTGACATGTTATTGAGTCATCGGTATCATCGAGTAAATTTAAAGTCAACCAATCAGACTATGGACGTATTCTGGGAAAATTTTATGACCTTTAAAGTAAAAAGGTTAACATCTTATCTCAAGCATTCTGGCACAGATCTTTCACTAGGCGAATGGTGGAGAGAATTCGGGTTATCCTTGATGCCGTTCTATTCGTGCATTGAAAAACCAGAAAACACAGAAACAGTTAACAAAAATTTCTGTGAACTTGATGAAATAAATTTTTTGCATCAGTGGGATGAAGATATTTCTTTTGAATTGACCAACTCAGACATAAGATCTTTCTTGAAAACAGTTAGCACAACATTTAAAAGTGCCCAACTCTTTTTAACAATTAGTCAGAAATATAATGTTACTGCAGCAAATGAAGATATTGATGGCCTTATGGAAAAACTTGTATTGCATATGGAAGAACCTGGATTTGATCTCACCTACCTGACTGAAGAAGATATAGATTTAATGCAAACCGTCATTAATACTCTAAAACAGGGCGTTAATAATTCCTTCTCGTTTGTAATAAATATTCTTAATAAAATGAAAATATTTAAAAAAAGTAACTATAAAATCATTGGTCACATTCCAGAGAAACGGAATCAAAATGTGTTTATTAAAACTGAAAATGCCAATGAAGATACTGGTTATGGTTATAGATTTGCCTTTTTGTATAATTACACTGTACAATTACGAACTGATTATCAATTCAAAAAACAAATATTTGCTGCACCTCTAAATTATGGAACAGATGTTGAAAAGATATACTTTGAAGTTAATTTTAAAAATGAGCAAACTGAAGAGCCTACACGTATACTGTATGACAGGAACAATCAGCTTCAATCTGTAGTGGCTAGAAGATGGTTTGCAGGATTATCTGTACATGAATATAATATTAGAGATTGTAACATTGATTCAATACCTTTAGTGAGTTGTACACGACATGCACGTGGCATTCGTAAAAGGTGGAATCTAGATGCATGTATAAAATTAGCCTTGTCAAGGAACGCGAATCTTACACACGATCAGGTATTGGAAACAATAGGAAAATATACATTTCCAGATAAAAACAGCATTTGCTTACAATTCGTAGAAGAGTGGACAAATAATACGAATTTAACAATTCCCGCGTGGGGCGAACAATACATAATAGGTAACTCCCTTCTTCTTTCTAAATTAAGATACCAATTTTCTCTTGACATTAATAATTTATCAGTCTTTAATGGCACGTTCAGAATTTCTTCAATTTATACATACAGAGAAAGGAAAAGAATTGGAATTGAAGAACCAATGAAGAATATAATTAAAGATTTTAACAATCAGCAGACAAGTTATGTTGCAACATTTGAAGATTTCTATGCCATACGAAACTTTGCGACAACTGGATACACGAGAATAACAAGAGATACATTTGAAGCGAAACAAATGAAAACAGCATTATATAAATTGGCAATAAGGCAATCCGACGATCCAGACGAAGAATTTGACAAAGAATTATTTAAATTTGAATCTAAACCTGAAGAAATTGTTGAAAGCACGTTAACTATTGGAAGACAGATTACTTTACAGAAATTTACTACGACGATAGTAAGTAAAGAATCCGCCTTGACATTGGCCACAACTCCGGCAAAGGGATTTATAAATATTTTGTA
The DNA here is from genome assembly GCF_015476425.1 of Leptopilina heterotoma. Classification (NCBI taxonomy): domain Eukaryota; kingdom Metazoa; phylum Arthropoda; class Insecta; order Hymenoptera; family Figitidae; genus Leptopilina; species Leptopilina heterotoma. The sequence continues at coordinate 881,781 of NW_025110870.1, read as the reverse complement.
TGAATTTAAACTTCCTACTCCCTATGTAAGAGCAAAAATAAAAGAATCATGTTTGACTGTAGAAAATATAGTAATCCTTTTACCTGGAAGTAAATTTAGAATTGAAAGTATTGAAACTGTACTTGGTGTTTTAATTGTAATTTTAGAGTATGTGCCCAGTGAAAATGATAAATATAATTGGTATAAGAAAATTATGAAACTTTTTAACAAAGTACGCTAATTTGGTTTTAAGAAAACCCTTTGCATTTTCAGTGTGAATCTCTGGAGCAATGACTGACAATGAAGTTGTAAAAACACTTCTTTATGTATCTATTTAATTGTAGCTTTAATACTATATCTTATTTGTTAAATTTAAATGTTAAAAAGTAATAAAATATTTTATTTCTCAAACAGACTACCCTATAGGCTTTAATATTTTCAGTCCTTGATGAAAAAACCGAAAATAATTATAATTACCAGTATCCGGGGAAATTATGGAAATATATTATGAACAACCTTTTGAAATCCTCTAAGTTTCATTAATAACAAATTATTTTGCCGGAGCTATATTTTAGTTTCTCTGAATAAAAGTAATGTTGCCCAGTGTGTTATTTGTGAACGAGAATTCAAGATAATAAGAAAATTTAATATAAATCGTCATTACACACATTTTCATGAGAATAAATATAAAGTCAAAAAATTATAATTATTGAAAAATTACAAAGAACGTTTGAAAACACAAAGTAAAATTTTAATAGAAAATAAAATTAAAGAAGCACTTTCTACTTTATCATCTATTGTCAATATTGATAATAATAATTTATGAATATCATAATAATTTATGAATATCATAATAATTTATGAATTCATTTGTAAGAATTTTTTTCAGACATTTAATAGAGAATTGTTCCTACTTTTCTTTACACTTAGATGAATGTACGGATATTACAGAACTGAGCCAGTTGCTAACTTTTGTTCGCGTACTTAAAAATGATGTTACTGTAAACGAAGAACTAATATCAATAAGTGCTTTGACAGGAAGAACGAAAGGGGTGGATAGTTTTAATACTCTAAAAGAAGAAATGTCATAATTTATTAGTAGTTTCGATAAATGATCCTGTATTACAACTGATAAAGCTCGAGCAATTACGGTAAATGATAACGGCTTAGTTGATCTACTAAAAAGCATAATATTTATTGCCTTGTAAGTTGATTCCTATTTTAAAAAAATGTTTGCATGATTACCTTTTCAATTTTAGAGGGAACCAAACACTTATGCATATAATATATTACAGTCAGGTCTCCAAACTGTAACAAGGCCTGAAATTAACCATATTCCAGGACTTGAAACTGTAACACACCTCAATATATTGCTCCTTAAGAGTACAGCACTGATAGTTCGTCGGTTGGGTGCAGAAAGGTGCCACTTCAGACTAGTCGTGAAAAACGTGACGTTTCAAAAAACATTTGAGAAATCTGCCATTTGAGCTTAGATTTGGAAAACATGCCAACTCATAATTGTTGTTCATTTTTTTATTTTAGGTACAAGAAAGAAGTTGTCCATCAAATAATAAATAGTCAACAAATTAATTCAATAAATTAGTAAAAATATTCCTTTTTCAAAGAAAAATAACAATTATGCAAAATGCAACTAGAAAAATAATTTTTGTATAACTTTATAACCTATGCTTCAAATTTTTTCTGTACTGCCAAGTGTCAACCTAAAATAGAAAAAAAGAACTCGAATGGCAGGTTTATCAAATGTTTTTTGAATCCGCACGTTTTTCACGACTAGTCTGAATTAGCACCTTTCTGCATCCAACCGACGAGTTGATGACGATGCGTGACTAGTTGTTACAGTTTGAAGTTTGCCGCAGTTTCAAATGTTACAGTTTGGAGACCTGACTGTATCAGCCATAGTCCCTTTACGGTTCACTTTTGGACAAATTAACAAATACACATTTACTTGGAATATTCCAAAATGAATTAAGCAGAAGTAGACATTGATGCTTCAGGTTCTCTTGTGTATAATGTAAAGATCGTGGAAGGACTAAAGTCTAAAACAATTGTTATATACAATTGTAATAAATACCCCCACTGGACAAATAAGTGTTGGTCAAATGTTAACGGAAAGCCACAAACAGAATTTCGATTTTATACTTTTTGTTGGAATGGGTGCGTTTAGGTGCATCTCATCCAAAAACTGTTACCTGCGATGATTCGAAGGCGCTTTTAGGTGCGGTTGTGAGAGCTTTCACGAGACATTTTACCATTGATGGTTATATCAATTCCTATGACAAACAATGACGATGGGCCTAAAATATAAGGATAGATGGAATTAAAAAGAAATAAGGTTTAGGCGCTCGACTGCCCTGGTGCTGCTATAGAATTTAGTAACTTTACCAAGTCCAGTAATCTTTTTTAAAAAAGGGACCATTTTGGGTGGGTTAGAGTGGATATATTGTGAGCATCAATTGAGCCCTTTTTGTGGAAAGGATGGATTTAATTTTTTGGATGTCTATACGCTGATTTACTCGGAACAATTAATCGTATAAATTTTGAAAAATTTAAATTAAAAAAAATAAAATTTCGGAAATGGTCAGGTTTGATTAATTTGTGACCAATAATGCATAAATAAATAGTTTACAAATAAATGTAGACATATGCTGTGCTTAGTAAATGATATATGTACATTCTAAATTGTATACAAAATGTATCTACTCAGAATCCTATTGTAAGATGAGACATTTCGTCCAAACTTAAAATATTAAGGTGAGCAATGCTTTTGCTAAAGGGGGAGAGAGTGGAATACTAGATGCGAAAATCAACCTTATTCTTAGAAACTTGCCAAGGCGCGAGTGCACCTTTTGAATTATTGAAGAGCGCTTTTCGTACTGAAAATTACTTTGCCACTGCTCTCTGCGAGCTAATGCAGTGAAACCACTCTTTATGAAGCGTTAATCTTATTACGAAAAATTCTCGGCTTATGAGCCTTTCACAAAAGTGTAGGCAAGACTGGCTATATGAAAGAAAAAAAATTCGATGTCCCAAGTGTCCGTTAATTGACCCCGTTTGTTCTGATTTATTCTCGTAATTATTGTCAATTTTAACACTAAAACTTTTTAAATTTGGTTTTGATTTTGGTTGGTGGCGAAACTTTTCTTATAAACTATCACTGAATGAGGTTTGTAAAAAAAATTTAACCATATTTACTCTCGTAGAGTAAATTATAAAGGTATTCGTAAAATTAAAAGAATTTTAATTACCTGTATATAAAAATAATAGAAAAGTTTTGTTTCTCATACCTCTCAGTGCTTGTCCACTGACTATAAGTAATTTTTTCGATTTGATGATCAACCAAAAGCGTTTTTAAATTTTCGACCTCAGAAGTGATTCCTGGACAAGCCTAACAAGTATGTGCAAAGCAAGAAGTTGCTGATTTTTCACAAATTGATTTTTCAACCAAATCGTGAAAAGATTTATTGTCAATAGATCCTCTTATTTTAATTCTTGGTCATTTTTAGATTTAAAACTATAAATATTACTAGTAGAGTTGTGCAAAAAACTCGATTAGAGCTTTTTGCACACCTCTAATTACTAGTATTTTACTAGTATTTTACTAGTATTTTAATGGTATACAAACTCCGGTTCTGCAAAAATTACTGAATTCTTAATGAGTAAAAAAAATAAAAATAATAGTGATTCAGGGATTGGAACAGGTCAGGGAAGTCAGAGAATTCAGGGAAAGTAAAATTGGTCAGGAAAATTAGGGAAAAGTCAGGGATTTCTAATAAAAATACTGGAAAAATTAAATTTTTAGAATTCATAAGAAAATTCTGGATTTTGGTGCCTTTTTTGTTTGACTCATGAAATCATGAACTATGAAATTACCACGAATTTCAATGACAAAAACCTTCAATTTTTAGGGTTCCGTACACCTACGCACAGTTGGATTTTTTTTATAATTTACTGTTCAAAAATGTCTCCCCTTTAATTTAAAACATAGAACACTCAAATCGGTTAAAAATTATAGGCATATAGACATTTTTGAACAGTAAATTGTAAAAAAATCCCAATTCAATTGCTACGGTGTACCAAAGGAACCCTATTGAGACTCTTGCGTTCTAGCCAATTTCGTGTCAGCGGATTAACTATTTGACCTAGAGAACTCAAATTTGGTACAGATTTGCATTTTCACATGAAGATTATAGGAAAAATATGTGACGCGACCCCAAGAAAGGTACCTAAGAAGCAAACGAATTATAGATTGGGTTCGAGTTAGATTTATCTTGATTAAAAGTTCATTTTCAATTATTTGAATTTGAAACCAATATTCATTAAATATTTTAAATATAATAAAGACTTGAAGACCAACAATTTTTAATTATTAATTGACTCAAAAAATTTAAAACATAACCTCAAATTTTTTGATTCTTAGGTACCTTTCTTGGGAACGCGTCACATATATCGAATTTGTTTGGCGTTGATGGTCATAGTGTTGTCAAGGAATTTGTACGATTGGGGCCGTTCAAAAAATACGTAACGCTATTTTTCGGAAATTTGGACCCCCCCCCCTCCCCCATGTAACGCAATGTTGTATACATTAGCGTTATTTTTTCTACTGACCGTAACAAATAGCTTGACCCCCCTCCCCCCAAAAGCGTTACATATTTTTTGAACGGCCCCATTTTTGGGCAAAAATGCATAAAAAGTGACAATTCCTCCCCCCTTAACTTCTAAACTATTTTAACACGGAGAGTTAAAATTTGGCATACTAGTGTATTTTTACGCGAATATTACAGGAAAAATATAAAGAACTTGCTATGTAATAATGTTTATGGCGTTATGTCAAGGAAAAACTAAAAGATTTTTGTAAAAAGTTTTTTTTTTAACTTCTACATTATTTGATCTAATCAGCTTAAAATTGGCACACTAGTGTATTTTTATAGGCTGATCGCAAAAAATGTTATTTAAAGAAATTTTTGAAAAAAAATTTTGAAAAAAATTTTGTTTGTACTAAGTAATTTTAAAATTGGTGTACGGAACCCGTCATTTCAGTGTGAGTGCAACTCGCACTTGTTAATTTTTTCTATAATTTCTTATTAAATAACTTAATTATTTCAGAACTATCATAAAATTATTACTTATAAATTATTAATTACTGAATAATTTTACTTAAATATTTTAAAACTAGCTGTTGTACCCGTCTTCGACGGGTTTTAGTTTCTACAAATACATTCAATAGTGTGTCGACCAGTCACGAAAAATGGGAAATAGCGGGGAATTTAATTTGACCGGAAAAAATAATATTTAGCTACCATTAACTATTTCATTAGAAAAATATTACTATTTTAAATAAGTGATTGATTTTTTATCATCAAATAATTTATTTTTAATTAATTAAAATGCAGAGAACAATGTTTTGTCAATTATTTGTAGAAATTTAATTATTGTATTATAAGTTAATCCAAAATTTCCACCAGTTTTTGGAGTTATAGTGAAGTCAAATTCGAACTAATTGTATCATAATTGCTAAAATCTAAAATAAGACCTATATTGCAGGCTGAATTCACAGTTTTCCCGATTAAATTAAATTCCTGCATATTTCCCGTTTTTCCAGTTGGTAGAACCCCTGTTAAAAGTATTAGTAAAAACAAAAACCCGTCGAAGAGTATTTTCATAAAATAAGTGAATTTTCGTAGCCATTTGTAGATTTATTTAATGTTAATTCTTATCAAGAAAATTTATATTTGATGAGAAAAGATACACCTGTAAAAATTTGGACAAAGCTGGGAAAAACCGGATAGTTTGTTAAACAAAAATAATAATAGACACCTTGTTTAACTTTTGCCTTTACATAATGCTCAAAACATCCCTAAAAGTTAAATCAAGAATTAAAATAACAAAACTTTTTAATATCTAAGTTCTTTCCCAGTAGCATAATGCAAGTATCGTATCACAGGTATTCTTGAATTTCTCCAGTATCAATTTTATCATAAAAAATCTCCATTTTTAATATTTTCGAAATTTTTGGAATTGAAAATTGTTGATTAATTGGATAAACAAATAATTCTAAATTCCATTATATTTTGAAGTCAAAAGTTTATCAGAGACCTTAAAAATACTACTGAATGAAGCTTGATAGTAATTGGTCTGTCAATTATAATTTTTCAATTTTTTTATATTAAAAACATTTTTATACTTATACTTACATCTTATAGTTATAGGACAGTATTTTTTTCAAAATAATGCTAAAATATGACCAAATAACATGTAATATTTAATTACAGAAAGTTTAAAAGATATACAATAAAAAATATAAAATTTGGAAATTTTCCATTTTTTTAATTTTTTGAAAAAATTGAATACCTCCCGTTCTAATTAATATGTTTAAAATCTGTAAATTTATTGTATATATATATATATCTTATAAAAGTCATAACTGATTAATTTACAGCAATCTATCAAAATTTTAAAAAAAATTTCGAATTTTTTGGAAAATTTATAATTTTTTTCATATTAATATTATTTTTTAATTCAATTTATTGTTATATATCTTTATAATCATTTGTATTATTAATAAATTAAAAAATGTATGCCAATCTGCAAAAATTAAAAAAAAAATTTTTTTTGAATTTTTTGAAAAATTCATAACTTTTGTTTAGCTTAATATTTTTTCATCAAATATAGCTAATATTTTAAGTTAGACCAATACCTAAGAGATTGCCAAATTTTACTTCAATCGGTCAAGACGTTTTCAAGTTATACGCGAACAAAATTTTGCGGACATACATATATATACATACACACATACATACATACATACATACATACATACATACATACATACATACATACATACATACATACAGAAAGGAAATTTTTTATTACCATTTTTGGATTCTCCGTTGTTCAAATAAATAAATTATGCTATTAAAAATTAATTTCGTGCAATGTACAGACAAAAGTCTGATTTTATATGAAGCTGAAACTGGCACCCAGTTATCAGCAACCAGTTAATTTTTAAAAAATTTTGTGTTGGCAATAAAACAAAAGAAAACCAACGTCAGGCGCTCAGCTGGCTCTAACGGAATGAAAACAATTCAATTAAAATTCAAAAATAAAATAAATATCATTAGCAAATACAAATAATATATGATTATTATTTATATAATTACATTATTATATAAATAATAAATAATTGTAGTTTATAAGAAATATTAATATTGTATAATAATATAAATAAATAACTTTATTATTTTCAGGATAAAATAAGTTTGAAAATATACAAAAAATTTCTATTTTTTTCCTTGACTAACAATAAATAGTAAACTATATTTTCTTAAGCGTCTGGGAGAAGAATAAAGTAGAAAAATCATATTTGGTTAGAAGACGCAAACGTTGGTTGACAAAAAATGAATTTTTTCTGGAAAAAATTGGAAAATTTTTTTAAAAAAATTTCTAAATTTTTCCTTCTAACCAAATATGATTTTTCTACTTTATTCTACTCCCAGAAGTAAAGGAGAAAATAGTGCACCACTTATTTTTAGTCAAGGAAAAAATTAGAAGTTTTTTAATAAAATTTTTCCAATTTTTTTCAGAAAAAATTGATTTTTTGCCAACCAATTTTCGCGTCTTCTAACTAAATATGATTTTTCTACTTTATTCTACTCCCAGAAGTATAGGAAAAAATAGTGCACCACTTGCATTTAGTTTAAGGAAAAAATTAGAAATTTTTTAAATAATTTTTTCCAATTATTTTCAGAAAAAATTGATTTTTTGCCAATAAATGTTCGCGTCTTCTAACCAAATATAATTTTTCTACTTTATTCTACTCCCAGAAGTATAGGAGAAAATAGTGCACCACTTATTTTTAGTCAAGGAAAAAATTAGAAATTTTTAAAATAATTTTTTCCAATTTTTTTTAGAAAAATTTGATTTTTTGCCAACCAATGTTCGCGTCTTCTAACCAAATATGATTTTTCTACTTTATTCTACTCCCAGAAGTGTAGAAAAAAATAGTGCACCACTTATTTTTAGTCAAGGAAAAAATTAGAAATTTTTTAAATAATTTTTTCCAACTTTTTTCAGAAAAAATTGATTTTTTGTCAACCAATGTTCGCGTCATCTAACCAAATATAATTTTTCTACTTTATTCTACTCCCAGAAGTATAGGAGAAAATAGTGCACCACTTATTTTTAGTCAAGGAAAAAATTAGAAATTTTTTAAAAAAATTTTCCAATTTTTTCCAGAAAAAATTCATTTCTTGTCAACCAACGTTTGCGTCTTCTAACCAAATATGATTTTTCTACTTTATTCTTCTCCCAGACGCTTAAGAAAATATAGTTTACTATTTATTGTTAGTCAAGGAAAAAAATAGAAATTTTTTGTATATTTTCAAACTTATTTTATCCTGAAAATAATAAAGTTATTTATTTATATTATTATACAATATTAATATTTCTTATAAACTACAATTATTTATTATTTATATAATAATGTAATTATATAAATAATAATCATATATTATTTGTATTTGCTAATGATATTTATTTTATTTTTGAATTTTAATTGAATTGTTTGCATTCCGTTAGAGCCAGCTGAGCGCCTGACGTTGGTTTTCTTTTGTTTTATTGCCAACACAAAATTTTTTAAAAATTAACTGGTTGCTGATAACTGGGTGCCAGTTTCAGCTTCATTGATTTTATTAATATAGATAGATAGATATAGATAGATTCATTGAATTTTAAAAGAGTTGCGTTTACAAATTTTGATAAATAAATGAACTTCAAATGGGGTTTAATTTGAAATATCTTATAAAATTTTAATTTGGATGAATTTATAATTAGAAGTAATTGATTTATAAAAGAATTAGTTAAGAACACTATAAGAAAAAATTGAATTCTAGTAAAATTTAAATTACTTTTATCAATAATAAAATTCTTCTCCAAAATTCAATAATTTTCGAAAAAAATTTAATAAGAATCTTTGCAAAATATCAATTATTTTTAAAATTATTCATCAATTCAATGATTTTCATAAATAATAAAAGTCATCGCAAACTTTCAATTATGCTAAAAAATTTTTATAATATTCTTGTCAAAATTTTAGTTATCTACTATATATATAAATAATAAAAATTTTCTATAAAACTCAATTATTTTCTTAAATAATAAAATTGTTTATTTATGAAATTAATTATTTCAATTTTAATCAAATTTCTCGAAAAATTTAATTATTCTTGAAAAGTTTATATTAAAATTCGTGAAAAGAATTCAATAAATTATTTAAAAATTTGTTGATAAAATTCTTTATAAGAATTTAATTTTGAGAAACATTCAATTATTCAATAAATTATTTATTTCTGTATTTAAATAATTGAATTCTTGTATAGGATTTTCTAATAAAAATCGATTTAAAAATGAATTTCAGTTAAAATTTTAGATAATAATTGAATATTAAAAAGAGTATTATAGTGTGCATTTTTAGAAATAAATTGAATTTTGGAAAGTTTTTAAATTAAAATCTTTGAAAATCTGAATTTTTTATACTTTTAACTAACAATTCTGTTGAATTAATTTTTTTTGAAATTCTCAAAAAAAATTATTTTATTACTTCGTCATGTTTTATATAATAATATTTTTATAAGTTATAGAATTTTAAAAGATTTGAATTTGGAATTTTTTTAAATCTTGATTTCTAAGGAAAAATAACAACGAATAACTATATTTATTTAAAATAGAAGTCATTTATGTTTTCATATAATTTTAGAATAAAAGAAATTTGTAAATAAATGTATATTGAAACATTTTTTCAGTATCTAATCATTTTTAGAATAAATCAGAATATTCTTTAGGGTCAGGGAAAAAGTCAAAATTTTTTCTGGAAATCAGGGAAAATTAAAATTAAATTTTTGTAACCCTGATGTTATTTAGGATAGGCAAGTCTCTTTAATATTCTGTAAACTTAGTTTGATTTTATTAATTTTTACAGCTTATAATTATTTTCAAGCTTAATTAAAAAGTTCTACGTATGGGAAATATTCCAAAAAAATTTTTTTCTTCAAAAATAGTTACTGAAGTAAAAAAACTTACCACTTCATGGAGAATCATAATGTATAATTATTATTTATAAAAAATTTGTAAAATTATTGCAAATGTAAATTGAAACAACTTGATTTTGTTTAATTTGCGTTAAAAGACACTTTTTACTTTGAGGTTATGTTAAAAGTTCGTTATACTCTTGTCAAATTAACAGCGAATGGATGATTTGTGTTGAATTGGAATCATTGGAATATTGGATATTTTAAAATTTTGCACTACTTTAGTTTGAACCCTACCGCTAGATGCGCTGTCCGCGTCTATTTCTACTTATCGAGTCGCAAGTCACAGGAGAATTTTCGTACACTGCGCCTGTCCTGCCCGCCATTGTAAGTGAGCCTTGTGGTTTGTGCGAAGCCGCGTCATTGACTTGTAGCCGACTTTTGCTGATTTTGTGAACAATTCAAAACAAATAATAATCTTAATATCAGTGTTGAACAGTGAATTAAAGATCACAGCTAAAATCATGACTGACAGGTCAAGCAACGGAGAGTATAAATATCGTGATGATAATGCCGACAAACCGAGGAGTCTTTCGGATAAAGATGATAAAGATTCTCAAGTTGATAAAACTGGAGAATATGTGCGTGAATTATTACAGGAAAAATTGGAGATTGATTCTCATAAGTGGCCAAATGCACTTCGTTTAATTGATCAAGGTAAATATTATTTTTATCCTACTTGACGTGTTATTGCTTTGAGAATTTTTATTTTATTAATATCAATGTTTCAAATAAAAAATTGTTGACTTTAATTTTTAATTATATGATAATTTATAATGTTTGTTAATTACTAGAAAGATTATTTAAGTTATAAGATAATATAATGTTATCCTTAAAATATTTCTTTCGCATTTATAGTTATACTTAACCTTTCTTAAGAGCCTCTACGGTTTCAAAATATTGACACTTTTCAAGTATTAATTTAACACTCAGTTTCACGTTTTATTTATAAAATTGAATCTTGTTTATATTTTTAATTGTGACTAATTAGAAAAAAATTACTATTAATTGAAATGTAAAAAATATATTAATATTTTGTGAACAAGAATATAAATTCCAATGGTTTAAGTTTTAAATATTAAAATTCTTATTTAATTAACAATGTATTCTTTTTACATTTACTTTTATAAAATTTGTATTAAAAATAAATTAGTTGAAATTTAACATAAGAGATATTTTCGTATTTTCAAATAAAATAATTTAAACATTATTTTAATAATACTAATAATAGTAATAATAATATAAGTATTTCAAATAAATTATATTATAAAGGCAAATAAAACGAAAACATTCAGACAATGAATAAAAATGTATTTACTCCACAGGCTTCGCACTCATCTACTAAAACCTACTATTTACAAGTTTTTTAACGTTATGTTACTATTCCAAAATTCAATTATTTTCATAAATAATAAAATTTCCAAGGGATTCAATTAATTTAAAATAGCATTTTTCAAAAAAATTTCGAAAAAATCAATTATTTAACAAATTTTTTATACAATTCTTCAAAGTAATTCAATTAATTTCACTAATAATAACATTTTTCATGGAAATTCAATTTTTTTTAAAATTTTAATAAAATTCTAAGTGAGAATTCAATTATTTTCATGAATAATAAAACTCATCAAAGAATTTCAATTATTTTTAAATACGATTTTAAATTAATTAAATAGTTCTTTCATTTTCACAAATAAACTTTTCCACAACAATTCAATTATTCAAAATAAAATTTGCATAAAATTTATTATATTTCGAAAAAATCAATTATTTAAAACAATGTTTATAAAATTCTTATGAAGAATTCAATTATTTTCCAACATAACCAAATTTTTCACAGAAATTCAATTCTTTTCAAACATTTAATTAAAATTTTTCTTAATAATTCAATCATTTTCATAAATAATAAAATTAATCACAGGATTTCAATTATTTTTAAAACAAATTTTACAGGAATTGATCAAAAAAAAATTTAATTTCAACTCCTGAAAAAAATCAATTATTTAAAAAAATGTTTTTTTTAAATTCTTTGGAAGAATTCAATTATTTACAAAAATATTAGAATTTTTCACAGGAATTCAATTATTTTCGAATATTTTAATAAAATTGTTGGAAAGAAATCAATTATTTTAAATACATACAATTTTGATAAAATTCTTCCTATAAGAATTAAATTATTTACATAAATAATTCTTCGAAAGAATTCAATTATGTCGATAAATAACAAAATTTTTTCCGAAAATTCAATTATTTTGAGGCATTTTAATAAAATTTTTTGCGAAATTCAATTATTTTAATAAATAACAATATTCATCACAAGAATTGAATTATTTTTAAAAGTTATAAATTTCATTTTGGAAAATCAATTATTTTAAAACATTCTAATAAAATTGTTCGCAAGAATTCAATTATTTTCATAAATAATAAAATACTTTTAAGGAAATCAACTATTTTCAAAAAAATTTTATAAAATACCACACAGACATTCAATTATTGTCAAAAATTATAATTGAATTCTTTATAAAATTTAATTATTTTTACAAACTTTTCTCTATCCAATGATTTTCAATATCTACTATTTTCATAAAATTTCCAAACAGAATTCAATTATTTAAAAAAATTGTATAACAATTTTCGTAAGAATTCAATTATTTTCATGAATAATAAAAATTTCTCAGAAATTCAATTATTTAAATGAGAATTTTCATAAAATTAGTCGAAAGAAATCAATTATTTAAAAATGTCCATAAAATTCTTCGCAAGAATTACATTTTTTTTATAAATATTTAAATTCTTTCATGAATAATAAAATTCGTTGCAAGAATTCAATTTATTAGCATAATAAGAAAGAAGTAAATATTTTTGATGAAAATTAAGAAAAGTCAGGAAAATAAAAAATATGGTTTGTAATTTTTGTCAGTTTTGTTAAGTGTCTAAAACGAGTTTTTTTCTATTGTCAAGTTTAATTTTTCGATAGCTATTTTTTACTACTTTTTTTTAGTTTGAAAGCTGCTTTTTGCTACTTTTTTAAAATTAATTATCGAGTGCGAAGTCTGTTATAGGAAAAAAACTCAGTTTAGAATGCAAATTACTTTTTGTTTCAAATCCTTAATATTTATTCATTGTGATCAAAATATTCAATAAAAAGTGTTTCTGATTTTATTTAAAAAATCAAAATTGAGTCTTTAATAAATCAAAGACTGACATAAACATAACCTAAAATGTTTGAAAACAAATGTACGTTTTGTTGCGGAGCATCACATATTACATACCGCCTAATCAAAAGTTATTATCACCGATATCAAAAGGTAAGAATTATCACCTAATAATATAACTACAAATAATTAATGGAAGAAGGAATTTATCATTTGCTACTTGCAATAGCAAAAAGCTATAAACAAAAGAACTCGCATTTTCTAAAACCTTTTTTTCTAATAAAAGTGAATTTCTAAAAAAAACTTTTTTCTAATGAAAGTGATTTTACAATTTTTTTTCTAATAAAGGTAATTTTCAAAAAAAAAATTTTTTTCTAACAATATTCAATTTTTGTAATGACAATTAATAGGAATATGATTAAAAAATAAAATTTATGAACATTTTTTAATTCTCTGAAAAAAATAGGTAGGTACTTGAGATTTCGTTAAAAAATTGTAATAAAAAAATAGAAATTATACAAATTTTTAAATAATCTGATTAAAAATCGTAATTAACTAATAAAAACGATATAGGGATTTTGTTCCTGAATATATTTAAAATTTTCTAAAAAAATGTTTTATAAATATCCTATTAATTTTGAAAATTTTTGTATATAAATGATGCAAATCATAAGTTTTTAGTAAAGCTTTTTTTAGAAATCAAAACTTGTTAGAAAAACCTTTTAAAAAACAGATTTTATTAGAAGTCGCTTTTTCAGATAAAAAATGATTAGAAAATATTTTTTAGAAAAAGTGACCATCTACTGTACCTATATAAAATTATTAAAAATAAAACAATATTTTTAACATTACTGAAAATATTTTGTTATCCTAATTTTTTATTAAAAACAAGTTTAAAAATAGAATTTAGGAGCAAAATTTTATGAAAAAATATGACAACACAATTGACAACAAATATCTAGTACAGTTTATGAGACACATTAAAACTCTAGAAAATCTGGTATAATTTTTCAGAATTTTCAACACAAATTTTTCGTCTTTGCGAATTTTTGTCTGTTAACTGACAAAGAAGATAAATAATACAAAGACTGTATAAAAGTTATGTTGAATAAAAAGTAGGAATTTCAACCTAATGAAATTTTTAAGATTGGAATTTAAGGAATAATTTTGCGCTCCATTTAATTATAGTTACCTAATCAATTATTTAAAAGAAATATATTGTTTCAGTGTATGTATAAGAGAAGTGTTCATAGAGTTCTCTATATAACGGAGTACACTATTTTATTTCGACAACTCTATTTCCCTTTTTTCTCGTGTCTAAATTTTTATTCCATTGTTATTGAATATGTCTGTAATACGAACTTCTCGTATATTGAACAAAATTAATTGTTAGGCGAGAAGATGGACTTTTGAACTAAATTATTTGTCAGTTCTGTTATAAAAAAATCATATATTTTTCTTATTTTTCGTATCCCATGGCTCGAATGAAACACTATATTTTTCTTTTATTTAGTCAAAAGCAAATTTAAAAAATTTCAATTTTTTTTATAGCCGTAAATTAAAGTATAAAATCGGCATCTATCAAGGGGTTAGATTAGTGTTTTATAATTTTATTTTCTTACACATATCAATGATTATTAGTTTTTAAAACTCAAATTAAAAACTAGGCCCATTTTTTATTCTAAGGAAAAATTTTTATAAAGATCGACTGTAATATTCAAGTCAACAAAATTTGTTGTATTATTATTACAGGTCTGTCCCCTATTTCCCTAAAAGTCCCCTTTATTTAATTTTGGCCCCTAAACGTACCCTATTTTGAAAATTTCCCTTATTTTTTTCGTCCCAGGAAATCAATTATTTTCAATAATTTTTAAGTAATTCTGCAAAAGAATTCAATTATCTTGATAACCAACAAAATTCTCCCCATAAAATCAATTATTTTAAGGATTTTTAATGAAATTCTTTTCCAAAATTCAATTATTTTGATAAATATCAAAATTCTTCTCAAGAATTCAATTATTGTCAAAAATTTTAATTAAATTCTTGGCAAAATTTCAATTATTTTCAAAAGTTTTTCGCAATTCAATATTTTTAAATATTTACTATTTTCGTAAAATTTATCAACAGATTTAATTATAGAGAAAACTGGTTGTTACAATTCTACGAAAAGAATCAATTATTTTCATAAATAATAAAATTTCATTTACGCATTCAATTACTTTCATCGCAGAATTTCAAATATTTTTAATACAATTTTAAATAAATTCCTTGAAAAATGCAATTATTATAAAAAATTTTATTACTGAAGTTTGTTTTCTTTAAACGAACGACAAGGTGATGAACTTTAGTCCAGTCATGAAAATAAAAATTCAATGAAAATCAGGTTAAATTTATATAATTTTTCATATTTGTTAAATAATTAATGAGTACAGGTCCCAAAAAAATTCCAATTTAAATAAATTTATAATTTTAAAATAAATCAATTTAAAAAAGTTTCGTGAAAATTCCTTTTTCTCCACAGAAGATATAAGAAAAAGAAATTCGTGTTTATTATACTGTGCAAGTACAAAAAAATTCTGATTTATCTGTTCTGGTGAGTTATTTTCAAATAATTTTCGTTTATTTAAATGAATTTAGCAAAAATATATTTATTTATAAAATAAAAATCAGTATTTATAATCTATTTTTAATGATTTATACTGAGTTTTCGCAAAATGAGTTATGTTAGACTGCATAACCAGTTAGACACTTAAAAAAAATATTTAAAAGAATGTAAAATATATTTGGGGCTATAAACCACTAAAATATAATCCAATTTTATTGAAGAATATTATATATTAATCACATCATTTTTTAAAATCATCGAGCAACCAGCTCTAGACCGACGGTTTTCATTGGAATGACCCAAATATCAATATTCATCACAAGAATTCAATTCTTTTGAAAAGTAATAAAATACTTTGCAAAAATTCAATTAATTTCACAATTTTTTACAAATTCTCGTCAAGAATTAAATTATTGCCAAAATTTTTTTAAAAATTCTTCTCAAGCAGTCAATTATTTTCAAAAATTTTAGTAAAATTCTTCTCATGAATTCAATTGCTTTCAAAAATTATTATTTAAATTCTTTTCAGAAACTCAATTATTTTTAAAAAAATTTAATAAAATTCTTCAAAAAGTTTTCAATTATTTTCAAAAATTGTTATAAAATTCTTTAATATTATAAATTTCATTAAAACTTTAATTATATTCCTAAAAATAAATTAAATATTTTCAAAAGTTGTTAATACAATTCTTCGTAAAAATTAAATTTTAAGAAACATTCAATATTATTTATTTTTGTATTTAAATAATTGATTTCTCGTAGAATTAAATTATTGTTTTTCGTACCTTTAACTAACAATTCTGTAGAATTAATTTTTTTGAAAAAGTTTAATTGCGAATAATAATTGATGTTATTGATTTAAAGTAGAATTTTAGTTAAAAATTCTAGAAAATGTTAATTGAATTGAAATGATACAAATAATTTTGAGGAAATTACAGTAACAATATTCTTATTATAATAAACTAATGATTTCGTCTGTCGGTCATCTTTATGTTTTATAATAATATTCTTATGAGTTGTTTAATTTGAAATTTTTGAACATCTTAATTCCAATGAAAAAAAATGATTAAATATTTATTTTAAATAAAACTATTGATGTTTTAGAATAATTTTACTTTTGAAGAAAGTAAATAAATTTAATAAAACATTTTTTTGAGTACCTTATAATTTTTAGAGTGAATCAGAATATTCTTTAGGGTAAGAGAAAAAGTGAAAATTGTGTTTGGAAATCAGGGAAAAATAAAGTTAAATTTTTGTGGCAACCCTGTATAAATAAATTATATTTTTATCTTTATTTAATCAATCTTTATGGTCCCCTATTTTTTAATTTTCAGTCCCCTATTTCCCCTAAAATACCTTTTAGGGGCACTGTGAAGTCTGTTATCAAGAAAAACGTTCTTTTAATTTGATTAAATTAAATAAACTTTAACTATACATGGGTGATTCTCCGCGTAGCGCAGAACTTGGTTTTTTTCATGTTGTAATGGAAAAATAATAAATAACTTTCATATACTATTTTCACAATTCCAACGTAAAAAGGTTATCTATATGTTTAGAAACAAAAACCAATAATTACTTTTGTATCTAATATTATAATTTTTCATAAATAAGCGGTTTTAAGGCTGAAAACGTCAAATTTTTACCTGTCCCCATAGGAAGTGTAGAAAAGAAAGTTAATAATTTTAGTAATATGCAATAATAAATACAATTACTATTGACATTTTAATATTGTCCACTTTAGTACAGTTGAATAAAAAATTTTTTTTTTTAAATTCATTTTATATATGTTTTTTTCAGTTTATGCTTGACAGCAAATTTGGATGCTATTTATTATTTTATTAACAAACAGTGAATTATTTAAATGAAAATGAAATGTTAACTTAAAATTACTTTTGTAAACACAAAAAATAACTTCCTTAAGTTAATTCAGGAAAAAGAATCAATGTTCTAATTGATTTATTCATTTTTCACTCATTTTATGTTGGGAATTTGAAAAGGGAATCACAAAATAGTCTCCACCGGCATCCACCGACCCTTAAATATTTTATTACAAATTAAACAATTATTTATAAAAAAAGGTTAAATAAAGCGTAGTTATATTGTTTTAGTCAATACAAATAAAGTCCACTTAAAACCGATTGAAAATTAATGATGTTTTTTTTAAAAAAATAAAAATAACTGAAGGCGATTGAAAAAAGTTTCCACCGACCTTAGTCTCCACCGGCATCAGAATTTTCACCAACCTTTGTATTACGAAGAACCTAGTGCAAATGTAGTGTTATGGTGCCACATATATAAGGAATAAAAAAAACCTATTGCTCAGAAAAATTTACCATAAATTAATTAAATAAATTTCCATAAATTACCACGAAAATTTTTATAAATTACCGCAAAAATTTCCATAAATTACCAAAATAAAAATTTTAAATTGTGATTTCTACTTTGCATATTTTTAAAAATTACCGACAAAATTTCTTTAAATTACCTTACAAATTGCCATAAATTTCCATAAATTACCGCGAAAATTTCCATAAATTACCAAAATCCAAATTTTTAATAATAATTTAAATTTTACATATTTTTATGAATTATCGCAAAAATTTCCATAAATTTCCAAACATTTCCATAAATTACCAAAATCCAAATTTTTAATAATAATTTAAATTTTACATATTTTTATGAATTATCGCAAAAATTTCCATAAATTTCCAAAAATTACCATAAATTTTCATAAATTACCATAAATTACCGAAATAATAATTTTTAAATGAGATTTATGCTATAATATTGTTTAAATTACCGCAAAATTTTTTTTTGACAGAATGTGTCCAAACAGTGAATTAGTTAATTACTACACTTGTTTACAACAAAAATTATAAATAATTTTTCCGGCCCGCTATGGATTTTTCTTTCTAAAGCCTTTATCTTCAAAAAAATATATTGATATTAATCATAACGATAAAAAATTTTTTTTTTAATTTCATAAACCAAATCGTGCGCTACGCGGAGAATCACCCACATATTTATTCTAAATGTCGGATAATATGAAGAACAAGAAAAGCAATTCTCTGTTTCGCTGTTCTGATGAAACTTTATAATTCAGTTTTACTAAATTAAAAAAATGTAAGCAAGTGATATTAAATTTTTTTTTATCTTGGACTTTAGTTTTTCATATTCGAAATCATCTTCAACAGAATATATCTCGTTAAAGTCCTTTCGCTTCATAAGCGCCAAAGTTTTTAGCGCCTTTAATCATCGTTTCAAAGGGTACCTCATTTAGATTCTCTTACATCACGACTTCAAATTTTCTTTGCCCTAGTCATCTTCGCCTGTCAAAATTTCTTCATTCTATTTTGCATTCAACGTTTTCTACAAAAAAGTTCACAATTTTCTTTACATTCTAATTTTTATCTTTAAATCTACATTTTTGTTTAAAATTGATCACGATTAACATTTCAAAATTTACTAAAAAAGATATATGGATGATAAATTTTTTTAGTCTCTTTTTAAAATTCTTCATTAAGTACCATTTAAAGTATTAAAATTTTTATCTCCACTCACATAACTAACAATCGGATGCAAGAGAATCAATTTCTTAAAGAATGAAACTAAAAATAATCTTTTTTGAGAAAATCGGTTTAAAAAATCGAATAAAATAAAAATTTTAATATCAAAAAAAGGAATAGAATTTTTTTCAGTTTTGTGAAGTGTCTAAAACAATTTTGTTGAGCGTCAAGTTTAATTTTTCGATAGCTACTTTTTTATTACTTTTTTTAGTTTGAATGCCACTTTTTGATACTTTTTTAAAATTAATTATCGAGTATGAAGTCTGAAATATTTATCATTGCTGAATACAAAGTGCAGTATAAAATTAGTGTAAAAGAATCTAAAATAAAAAATCCAAATAAATTTTTCCGTACAGTTCAATATTTTTTATTATGAAGATATTTCTGCACTTCATGTAGATGGACTTTTTTATGCTTTGATTCAAATTTAAGGTAAAATAAAACATTTGTCTATCTAATTCTTAATCATGGAATTTTTATTATTTCAATAATAATTCTCCCAACTTTAACCTACTGGACAATTTTCATTTCTTGCAATTTTCACCATTGATGAGGAAAACTAAGTTCAGTGCATTTAAAAGTAAAGAAAAAAGTAGAGTTCGTTGAAAAAGCCATTACGGTTGCTGCTTTCTGAAAGCTTTTCACTCGCCTGGACTCTTCAAAATACATGATTCTTTAAGATTTGTTTTAATCTTATGACATGCATTCGTGTGAAATGAAGCAGACAACTAACAGAATATAAAATGATTCTTCTCATTACGACAAGTGTTATCTTCTAATTAATGCAAACTCCCTGAGTCATTAAAATTTACGCTTGCTGTTAATGATTTGTCTATGCCTATTTTCATTGAAATTATAATTATTACCTCTCACGGGATTTGCATCCGTTTTACGTTTAATTAAATTTATTTCAAACGCCTTTCAGAGTAAATAGTAGGGGAGTGTGTCTAGGTATGAGACGGGTTTTGTTTTTCACCCATAAATTGTAAATGGGTAAACGAAATTGTAAATAAAATATACAGTTCGAAAAGTAACTTAAATACGCAATTTTTATTTAAAGGAAGTGTAGTGTTCAGATGGACTCAAAAAAAGTTATGATCAATTTTCCGAGCACATCGCTTTTGTCAAAATGTGTCCAGTTGTGAGACACTTATTAAAAATTGCTAAAATTTAAAAATTTGACATAAGACGTTATGTTTAGTATGAATAATCAAATATATTAATAATATATATTATTATATACTAAAAAATAATATTTATTCGCCAAAATATGACTATCAAATAAACACAATTTAATAGCTTCAACAAGATCATTAACCCCTTCACAGTCGAGTGAAAATAAAGTTTTTGTGCCATAAGTGTTCGAAAAATTTTTTTTTTAAATCATGATATTGTCATATTTTATGTTTTTGAGGTCACTGATTCAAAATCTGTGGTCGAAAAGTCAAAATGGCGGCTTCAAAATATCGACCAAAAAAATTGAAAAGTTAACAAATTCGTTAATTTAAAAATTTTTTTTGTCGCATTTTTAAAGCTGCAATTTTAAATTTTTGAATTTTTGACCACGGATTTGGAATCAGCGACCTCGAAAACCCCCGAGTAGGCATTTTAAGGCATTTTCAGACAGATTCGTAAATTTAAAAATTTTTTTGGGCGCCATTTTGAATTTTCGACAACGGATTTGGATTCAGCGACCCCGAAAACCCCCATGTAAGGATTTTTAGCCAGATTCGTTAGCATATAAATGTCTTTTTTTCCGATGGCCCTATAGAGCCCATGGACATACAGGGCACGACATTTTGCTTCCTCATAAAGGAAGCCTTATAGTGATGTCGATTTCCGAATTTTTTTGAGTCAATTATTTTTACAAATTTTCAAGTGTAGTATATATAATTCGTCGAGAGGAACAAATGTCCGGATGTATGTGTGTATGTATGTGTGTGTGTGTGTATGTATGTGTGTGTGTGTGTGTGTATGTCACCGATTCTTGTGGACAAATTTTCTCTTACACGTCTTGATGGATTTTGATAAAATTTTGTAGGTGTATTACGGTCATGAATACCAAAAATCAGACAGAAGGATTTTCAAAAATATCTAAAAAAAAAAATTTTTTTCAACAATTTTTTAATTTTTGAAAAAATTAATTTTTGGATTTTTTGAAATAACTTTTTTCTATATTAAAATTTTTATTAATTGTTGTCAAAATTGCATTCCTGACATAAAAACCAATCGATTCATGTATATAAAGTATATATTTTGTCAAAATTTATAGAATTAATAAATATTTTAATTTTTCACAAAAAATTGAAATTTTGTATTTTTTGACATTTTATCATAACACTTTAAAAGAATTATTCTAAAATAAAAAATTAAACAATTGGTATATATTATATTGAGGAAGCTTAATGATCATGAAATGAACAACTTGTTTTAGTAGTAGCACCCTCAGCCGAACGCCATCAGACAATCATAATTTGATAAAAAGGAAAATAAAAATTTATTTTATTCAAATTTATTTAATCTAATCATCTGAAAATTACCAGAGTTCTAGTAGGGACTGAACCCTACACAATCCTGAAGAATAGAGAATTTTATTTCAATTTTTTAGTAGTAGCAGGTTCACCCGTACGCCATCAGACAATCAAAATTTGGTAAAAACGAAAATAAAAATTTATTTCATCCAAATTTGTTCAATCTAATCATCTGAAACTTACCAGAGTTCTAGTAGGGACTGAACCCTACACAATCCTGAAGAATAGAGAATTTTATTTCCATTTTTTAGTAGTAGCACCCTCCCCCGAACGCCATTAGACAATCATAATTTGATAAAAAGGAAAATAAAAATTTATTTTATTCAAATTTATTTAATCTAATCATCTGAAAATTACCAGAGTTCTAGTAGGGACTGAACCCTACACAATCCTGAAGAATAGAGAATTTTATTTCAATTTTTTAGTAGTAGCAGGTTCACCCGTACGCCATCAGACAATCAAAATTTTGTATAAACGAAAATAAAAATTTATTTCATCCAAATTTATTCAATCTAATCATCTAAAGATTACCAGAGTTCTAGTAGGGACTGAACCCTACACAATCCTGAAGAATAGAGAATTTTATTTCAATTTTTTAGTAGTAGCACCCTCAGCCGAACGCCATCAGACAATCAAAATTTGATAAAAAGGAAAATAAAAATTTATTTCATCCAAATTTATTCAATCTAATCATCTGAAAATTACCAGAGTTCTAGTAGGGACTGAAGCCTACACAATCCTGAAGAATAGAGAATTTTATTTCCATTTTTTAGTAGTAGCACCCTCACCCGAACGCCATCAGACAATCAAAATTTGGTAAAAACGAAAATAAAAATTTATTTCATCCAAATTTATTCAATCTAATCATCTGAAAATTACCAGAGTTCTAGTAGGGACTGAACCCTACACAATCCTGAAGAATAGAGAATTTTATTTCCATTTTTTAGTAGAAGCAGGTTCACCCGTACGCCATCAGACAATCAAAATTTGGTAAAAACGAAAATAAAAATTTATTTCATCCAAATTTATTCAATCTAATCATCTGAAAATTACCAGAGTTCTAGTAGGGACTGAACCCTACACAATCCTGAAGAATAGAGAATTTTATTTCCATTTTTTAGTAGTAGCACCCTCACCCGAACGCCATCAGACAATCATAATTTGATAAAAAGGAAAATAAAAATTTATTTTATTCAAATTTATTTAATCTAATCATCTGAAAATTACCAGAGTTCTAGTAGGGACTGAACCCTACACAATCCTGAAGAATAGAGAATTTTATTTCCATTTTTTAGTAGTAGCACCCTCCCCCGAACGCCATTAGACAATCATAATTTGATAAAAAGGAAAATAAAAATTTAT
Organism: Leptopilina heterotoma; assembly: GCF_015476425.1. Lineage (NCBI taxonomy): Eukaryota > Metazoa > Arthropoda > Insecta > Hymenoptera > Figitidae > Leptopilina > Leptopilina heterotoma. Next base: position 858,483 of record NW_025110870.1, on the reverse strand, counting down.
TTTATTCAAATTTATTTAATCTAATCATCTGAAAATTACCAGAGTTCTAGTAGGGACTGAACCCTACACAATCCTGAAGAATAGAGAATTTTATTTCAATTTTTTAGTAGTAGCAGGTTCACCCGAACGCCTTCAGACAATCATAATTTGATAAAAAGGAAAATAAAAAATTTTTTTTTCAAATTTATTTAATCTAATCATCTGAAAATTACCAGAGTTCTAGTAGAGACTGAACCCTATACAATCCTGAAGAATGGAGAATTTTATTTCAATTTTTTAGTAGTAGCAGGTTCACCCGTACGCCATCAGACAATCAAAATTTGGTAAAAATAAAAATTTATTTCATCCAAATTTATTCAATCTAATCATCTGAAAATTACCAGAGTTCTAGTAGGGACTGAACCCTACACAATCCTGAAGAATAGAGAATTTTATTTCCATTTTTTAGTAGTAGCACCCTCCCCCGAACGCCATTAGACAATCATAATTTGATAAAAAGGAAAATAAAAATTTATTTTATTCAAATTTATTTAATCTAATCATCTGAAAATTACCAGAGTTCTAGTAGGGACTGAACCCTACACAATCCTGAAGAATAGAGAATTTTATTTCAATTTTTTAGTAGTAGCAGGTTTACCCGAACGCCTTCAGACAATCATAATTTGATAAAAAGGAAAATAAAAATTTTTTTTTTTCAAATTTATTTAATCTAATCATCTGAAAATTTCCAGAGTTCTAGTAGGGACTGAACCCTACACAATCCTGAAGAATAGAGAATTTTATTTCAATTTTTTAGTAGTAGCAGGTTCACCCGTACGCCATCAGACAATCAAAATTTTGTATAAACGAAAATAAAAATTTATTTCATCCAAATTTATTCAATCTAATCATCTGAAAATTACCAGAGTTCTAGTAGGGACTGAACCCTATACAATCCTGAAGAATGGAGAATTTTATTTCAATTTTTTAGTAGTAGCAGGTTCACCCGTACGCCATCAGACAATCGAAATTTGGTAAAAACGAAAATAAAAATTTATTTCATCCAAATTTATTTAATTTAATCATCTAAAAATTACCAGAGTTCTAGTAGGGACTGAACCCTACGCAATCCTGAAGAATAGAGAATTTTATTTTAATTTTTTAGTAGTAGCACCATCACCGGAACGCTATCAGACAATCAAAATTTGGTAAAAACGAAAAGAAAAATTTATTTCTTCCAAATTTAACAATTCTTATCATCTGAAAATTACCAGCGTTCTAGTAGGGACTGAACCGGACTGAACACTAGCATGTGTATCTTAACACTTTTAAATAATTATTCTAAAATAAAAAATTATACAATAGGTATATATTGTATTGAGGAAGCTAAATGATCATGAAATGACCAACTTGTTTATTGCTCTATAGAGCCCACTGACAGTGAAGGGGTTAAAATTGATTTCTTCTGATTCGGTTGACTTTCTTCCACTTGACATGCCCAAAAATACAAGAAAAACAATCAAAACAACATTTAAATAGTATGCCTGCAAAGTCGTATTTTTTATGCTGCCCAGATGGGTGTCGACACCGTCTCACAACTGCACGGAAAAAAAAAGTTCTTGGAAAAGTCGGGAATTATTTTGGAAGTCTTGGATACGGCGGACAGTTTCAGAAAGATTAAACGACTTTCATTAGTATATAAAGAACATTCAAAAAAGAGTCAGGAACAATACACCAAAATCCTAAAAATGTTTCTGTGGTTTTTTTTTCATTACTTTCTTCAACAAAGTACGTTTTGAAAAACTTTTACTAGGAAAAATATTTTTCCTCTACATTATAAACGCTGTCAACTTCACCAATGTTTATAAAATTAAAATTATTACATTTAAATCCACTTTTTTGCGACGTAGTAATATCCATCGGCAAGCAAATTTCTGCATGTTAATATGACATTAGATTTAATTTATTTTAAATTTAATACACAATAAGAATAATTATTGTCATCAAAAATTTTGTATGCTTGTAAATGCTGTACAAAAAAACAATCATGAAGATTACGCGTTACGATTTGAAAATCGTTATCAATCACAAAAATGCAATGGACTAAATGAAATTGAGGTCCGTTTTCTGAAAAATACGTTATAATGCTTTTACGCTCAATTTTATTTCCTAAGCATTGTAACCACTTCACTTCATTTACAGTACTATCGCTACTTAGTGTAATTAAATGAATAAAATTATTGGCATCTTCTACATCTTTAATTTGTTTAATTTTTTAGAACCCGTAATGAATGGGGAATATGTGCCCCGTTCTGTTAAAAAACGATAATTCAGCAGTAGCTGGTTTTCGATGGCTATGGTGCGGCAGATATTCTTTCGACAGGCTGATACATCAGAAACGACTTTCCCGTCTCGATGTTTACTTTCCGATTGTAAACAGCTTATGTTACCCATAGGGCCTACCGCATTCATACCTCGAGGATAGTGTACTGCATTTTGGTGCTTTGGTCTCATCTGTTTAGGATATTTTGTAGAAAGAAGTGACAAATATTCAGTAATTTCTGTTCTCAGTAATTCAGATGTTTGAACATGAACTACTTTACTGTCGTAAGATAAATTCTTAAAGATTTTGAATAGTTTCAATCAAAGTAAGTACTAAAGGTAAATTAATTAAATAAGTGCAGCCGACTTTATTTTAAATGACAAAAGATTTATTAGTCCGTATTGACATACACCAACAGATTTGAACAGTGTTAAATGTAAAGATCTTTCTCACGATCTTTACTCGACAATAACCCGACGCGTTCTGTCTTGTTTTGGGTTTTCCTCGGTTAACCAAGGTTCGCCAAAACGACTCCCTCAATACCAGGACCACTCTTCTCCTTGGTTCCATATGGTTTTCACATGGTCCCCAACTAGTCCTTTCCGCACGAAGCCTTAGAGTCATAAAAAAAAGGAAAATCGTTGCCTTCGTTCGTTTCGATGTATTTGTCGAAATATTATTCCGACATTACTGAATATTATTTCTACAATTATTTTCAATTTAATGAATAATTTCCAAATTTTATCATTTTCTGGAACATCTGGTCCTGCAATAAGAAAAATGGCTCTCATAAAATTTAACATTTCAGAAGATGAAATAATGATACATCCCTTTTTAATGTGACTCTCAGATAACGGTGGAGGTTTATTTGTGTTATCATTTGACCCGTTTTGAAAACTTTTTAACATTAAATTAATTTTTTTAAGAATAAAATACTCTTTTCCAAAAATAAAATAATTTTAAAAAACAGCGCAATCGTAGCGTAGTAAACCGTCTAAAAAATCGTGTTGCGGATCAAGGTACATGTTCTTCGTTACTTCAAAACTATCTATATCAGAAAAAACACACGATTCTTTAATTCCTGAAAGTGAGACGTTATCTTTAGCCAAAAGAGATGTGTAATTATTTTCGTTACGTAAAGTGCAATCTCGTTCATGAAATACGGATTTTAAATCTTTGAATTCTACCAAACAAAATCGGCAAAAGAAATTAGCTTTGAAACATTCTACGAACCCAAGAATGCCATTCACCCCCAAATTATCGCCCGCTACTAAAGCTAAAACAAAGTAAATTTGTTTGGTTTCATTCCCAATTTTCAAAGTAATACCTTTATGTTCTAAAAAATTAATTTTATCAATCATTTTCGTAAAAATAATTCGATTTGAAAACGCTTTTCGATGATTAGTATTAAATAATACAAACAAAAAAAGATTTTCCGCTTTCGACTGATATTCCGGGGGAAGAACAGGAATATTTAGATACACCGCACCGCACTTTGCAACTCCTTTATGACTTCCAAGAAGGTTGTTCGTTTCATAATCGTCGAAATAACAAATGATTGGAAATACGATTTTATCACGATAAGTTTTAGTTTTTTCTTTCCATAAGGAGCCCTGTACAATGTTCGTAACCAAAATTGAGTTTTCTTTAACATCGTTCATGTATCGAAAGGTATTATCAAAAACGTCTGGCAATTCGAAAAATTTTTTTAACACATCCCTTATAGGTATAAATTGCGCAACCAAATCTTTGTTGACAATTTCATTTTCTCCTTCTTTTTCAATGATTACTTGCATTTCCCCTAACTTGTGAGTTTCTGGTAATATCAATGTTTCATTTTTTTGAAAATGAGTAAATCGCTTTGCTTCTGTGTTGAAATTCTTGAATGTCTCTGAAAATTTGTTTAATGTTTGATTTATTTCTGAAATACTAAAATGGCTTTTTCCTGACTGTTCAACTATTATATTCTGCATTTCATCCTGGATAGCACGAATGGCACTATTAAATAAGACTGAAACGTCTGTTATTATTTCATTGACTCTTTTTCTGGATACATCTCTGTAGTTATGTAATTTTGCTGTAAATAAACATACTCTTTGATTGAAAGTTTGTAATATTTTACTAGACCAATATGAACATGAGTTATCATCATCGGATTCATCAGATGAACTTGAAGAATCATTGTACACAGGGAGATTCTGAGTTTCCCACTTAAAATTACCGAAATGCCCACTAGCTAAATAATTTTCTTCTGAAAAATCGGTATCATTTTGATTTGAATCAAAATCATTTTGTTCTAAAAAGTCGGTAACATTTTCATTTCTTGTACAACTCTTAAACACATGTTTTATCAGACGATGTTTTCTATAAGAATCAGAAATATTGTACGTTTAATCACAATTGGTTTCCATACAATGAAAATTTGGTAAAAACTTATGTGAAATTTCGACATGAAAAATAAGACTTTTATTGTCATTGAAAGACAGAGTGCAAGCAAAACATTTGAATGACATTGTGTTAGAAGTTAAATAAATTTTACTTAAGAATTATTTAAAACTAGGCCAATTAAACACGCGCATAAAATTTAACGACGAGACTTAAACAGAAAATAAATGTTTTTTTAAGAGAAAAATTACTCGCAAAACATAACAATTATGTTAAAACGTTTAAAAAGCGTATCTTTTCATTATTCTCTAAAACTATATGTATTTTTCTTTGGCAAACGCATTATAATATTTTCAGAAAGAAATATAATACTTATAACTCTTAAGATTTCAATTACAAGATGTTTTCGTTATCTTTCAGAACTTTATCTATTTCCTTAGCAAGAGCATTTACTTTCATACTGAATTTTTCATACGAAAACCGAATGTCAAACCCTGAAACTTGTATAAATTTCCAAATATTTTTTGCCTTAAATGGATATTGACAGTCGAAAGCGAAGAACGATTCGAATGTTAGGACAATAGCATCAAAGAAAGAATTTGTTGCATACCAAGTGTCATTAACGATAACATACACTTTCTTAATGCTAACTATTGCCCCAATTATTAAAATAATAGGTTGCAAAGTCAGTTTTTCCTCCAATAGAACTTGCTTTAAATTGTCGATGGTTGGATTTGCTTCGCTAGCGGCCTAAAAAAGTTTTTTTGTTAGTAAACATGGATATAATTGTTATATAACAATTGTTATACAACAGCTATTGAAATATTAGAATATTAAAATATTTACCGGTACGCAGATCATATATGAAATTCGTTTTAAAATTTCATAAGAATTGAGTACAAAGATTGTTAACTTGCTGTTCGTAGATTGTTGCCCGTTTGTGGTCTGTAAATTTTCATTCTCATTCTCGACTTCATCTGCTTGTAATTGTCGCTTTCGTTTCCTTGGGTTATTGCTTGGTAGCAACGCAATTAGTAAATAAAAGACGATAGCATCCTGAGAATCTAAATAGATAAAGAAAATTATTATTATTAATTATCAGATTAGTTAGCACCTTCGAAGCAACAAAGCAGAGAAGAAAAAATGCATCACCTGGGCATAACGTATCGTATATATCTAAATATGATTTGTCAGTACGATTTAATGTTGAAACACTTTTTATTTTTCGAATTAAGTGGATTTTTATAAATGGCCAACGTTTACGAAAAATATCTGTCTTGTTTGGTTGCAAAAATTGAAAATCATTATCAATCTGCAAAAATATTAGGGGAGTGTAAGGTATGGTGGCGGACACTTTATTTTTTTCGTCTCTCTCTCTCTCAAAAAACAATATTTTTCAAAATTTCAAAAGCAGGCAGTTGCTGACATCTATTAAGCATATTTCTGTCAGAAGCGGCTGTTAAAATTTAAATTCAGTGAAATTTTACAGCTCTTGGCGCAAAAAACTGATTTTTTTATTTTTTAAAGTTGTAAGGTATGGTGGCGCATTTAGTGTATTTAACTAAAATATTATGTAGATGTTAAAATTATTTATTAAAACTACTAGAAATGATGAAAAATAACAAAAAGGGAAAAACTGATGATTTTACATTATAGAAAAAAAAGTTTCACTTCAGTTATGGTTACAATTTAGATATGTGAAGTAGCTGGTGGCTGTTTTAACGCAACTAGAATAAGAGAAAACCGCAAGTGTCACATATTCGAGAATTGTTGCGTTGGAGCACATGAGGCATTAGTACACAAAAAATGCAAAGACAATTGAAACTCGTGCAAAAAATGATCCGCCACTGTACGTTGCAAAAATTGCGCCATCATACCTTACAAGCTATTGATGAAAATATGATGGTGTTACTTTCATACAGCGCGAATTGAAAAAAATGTAAAATACAAAAAACTGTTGTCCAAGGTCTAAACAATACGTACCATACATTTACTAGACACAATTTTCAAAAAATCTTCACTCTGGCACTGTTAACACACATATCCAATAAAACTTTTTTTCTTTTTTTCACTACTTTTTTATTCAAAATCACTTAAAGTACAAAGCACGCGTTTGATCATTAATACTACTGCATATAAAATGTCATCACGATAAAAGACATCGACCATAGTGATAAGGCGCTTCAGATGTGACGTTACATGCCAGATTTGGCAAGTCCGCCACCATACCTTACACTCCCCTATCTTTTATAATTATGAATAAACAGCATTATATTTCGTTAACGTATTATTATGAATTATAATAAAAGTAAAGATGATGAATTAAGAAATACCAGTTGTTGCCCAAATTGTTCCTTCAACGCTTTAATACTAAGCATATATTATTCGTGAACTGATACTTTTTCTATCTTCAGCTTGTCAATCCTTACTGCGCGAGTGTCAGTCCAACACTTTAAAACATTCACTTCATCTTCTGAATGTCCTTTCAAACATAACAATTTTTCATTTGTAGATTCTAAAACAAATAAATGTCTTGTAAAATAAGTTACACAAAATTTATTAAATATTAATCATAATTAACTATTATAACCATCGACTGAAGTGCAAGTCTGCTGATGCTGCTGCTCTGGTGCACAATTTTTTTTTAGGAATTAATAGTCCATCTTCTCTTAGTTTTAATTTTACATACTCGAAATGATTATATAGTTTTCCACTTTCTGCAATCCTTATTCCACCTTCTATTCCAAAAGGTGTGTAGTAAGTCGCTGCTGATTCAGTTGGAAAAATTCTTTCAATTTCTTTTGCTAAAGCCACAAATTCCCTTTTATCGACCCTATACAAATTAAATATTAAATTAAAATAAATATAAATTAAGTTATTAGTTAGTTAATTAGTTCATATAATATATATACATTAATAGATAAATGCACGGAGAAAAAAGAATAGTTAGGCTAACTGAATAAATAGTTAGACTTACTATTTGGCGTAGTAAAATATGGGAGCACTAAGCAGCGTAGTGACAAGTACTACTCCGTCTAGTGACAGTGGATCTTGTGAGCCTCACTAAGTGGCGTAGTAAAACTTACTACGCCAATATTTTAGTTTTACTACGATGGTTAGTAAAGAACACTACGCCTTTTAGTAACTCTTACTAAATATCGAGGTGAGTCTGACTAAAAGGTGCAATAAAACATACTATTCTGCTCGGTCGATTTGACTATGATTCTTAATAAAAAACACTACGCTACTTACTTAGTATTACTAATTAACGTAGTTCAAGCTACTATGTTTTTAGTTTAATGCTACCAAATAATGTAGTTAAAGATACCAAATAATATAGTTCAAGCTACTACGCTTTTAGTTTAATGCTACCAAATAATGTAGTTAAAGAAACCAAGTAATGTAGTTCAGGCTACTACGTTTTTAGTTTAATGCTACTAAATTATATAGTTCAAATTTACTACTTATGTAGTATTCGCCATAAAAAGTAAAATAAAATATAGTACATTGTGTAAATAATAAATACATTTTTATATTAATAATGTTATTTATTTTATACATATACATACATATATAATCCCATTTCGAATGTATTAAATCAAATATTTTGTTGTAATAAATTCTTGTCCATTTTTCATTTTGTGTCGAATGACAGTAAATGGACTAAGTAATTCTTTCAGTTTAACACAATGCATTTTTGCGGTCAGTTTTACAGAAAATGCATGCAAGTTTTCCTCAAAGTATTCCGTTGTGAAAATTTTACATACAAAACATACATCAGATTTGTCGTTCAAAAGTATTAAGTCAATTACACCAAATATAGGATAATGATCACTATTCAGGTCGATTGCTATACACGATTTTAACTTATAGTCTATGCCATTATTAGTTATCCACGATACAGAGATCCCTTCTTTGGAATGTTCTATTGGTATAGATGTTCTACACAAGTAATAACTATCTAATTGAGAAATCGAACTGTATTGATCGCAGGTTGGGCCTACATCAGAATTGCTTCGTAAACCTTGCTGACATCTCATACGATGAGAAAAGCGTAATTGTTCTTTTACAGCTAGAGTATGAGTAATTTGCTGTCTTGAGGTAGTAGCTTTAGCTGCCTGTTTTAATAATGTGTGTCTACTTTCAAAGCATGCTGTACTTAAATGAGAAACAGGTCCTGAATTTTTCACAATTCTTGCATAGTGTAAAATAAAATGATCTTTTGGATCCAATGTGTATCCAAAAAATTCTACTTTAATTCTGTGATGATTTTCGACAATACTAGGGAATTTTTCTAAATCATCTCGACTTATAGATTTCGCACATACTATTTCAAGAATATCTCGTAAATTAATGTACATTTCCCAAGCTGGATCACAATCTTTATCTAAAATGCACAAATCACCAACAAACATTCCAAAAAGAAGTACAAAATGTTTCATTTCTGTACCTGACATGGAAAAATGAAAACGTTTAATATCATCAAGAAGTAACAGAGGAGGTTTATTTTTAATACCGTTGACAGCGTAATTAAAAGACTTCATCTTATCACTTAAACCTTTAAGAGTAAATTTCTTAGTTTGTACTATATAATAGTGTAAAATAAGAGCCATATCAGTCCTACATATACCTTCATAAAAATCATGAATCAAATCTACTGCATAATTTAATAAAACATGAAAGAACTTTATTTCATTCCATACTGAATTTTCTTTTAGCTCTGATAGAGAAATGCCTTTATTAATATCAGATTCATAATCAGATATTTTTCTAATGAGAGTTTGTTCTTCAATGAAAGTCAATTTTGCAATACTTTTGTGTATTTTGCAAAATCGACAATAATAGTTTGCGCTGAAACTTCCAGCAAAACCTAAAGCACTATTAAAACCTAAATTATCTGCCAGAAACAAACCTAAAGCGACATAAATTTTTTCAACTCTACCATCTACCGTGACAGAAAGTCCTTCATTTTGTAAATAATTCAGTTCTTCTGTTAATTTATGAAATATGTTGTAATTTCCTGAATTGTTATTTGATCTATCAGAAGCATGAAAAAGTAGAGTAAAAAATATATTTTCCAGTCTAGATCTATATTGTGGAGGCAAAACAGGTAATGAAAAATAAACTACTCCTAACTTTTGGATACCTGCATGTGAACCTAATGGGTTATTCACTTCAATATCATCATAATATAAAAATATCGGAATCACAAATTTACCTGCAAATTTTTTTTTCTTTTCTTTCCAAAGATTTCCTTGAATAAAGTTAGATAAAATTCCATTCTTTTCTTCCGACTTCCAATTCATTCATGTAAGATTTTATTTTATTTAAAACATCAGGTAACTTAAAAAAATTAGTCAAAGTCTCTGTGATTGGAACAAACTTTGCGGTGACAGAAACGCGTTCCTGAACAATTCTACCATCTTTGTACAAATCATCAAGTCTATCACCAACAACGTAAGTTTGTGCGTGAACATACCCGGAAGCATTTTGTAAAATTTTTAACCTACGATACTCTGTTGATAGAGTTTCACTAAATGGTTGTACAATAAGTTTCAATAATTCGTCAACACTTGTAGCGATATTTTCATTTTTCGATTCTATTAAATGAATGAGGTGCGGTTTTAGAAAAGAAGAAATATTTTCTAATAATTCGTGAATATTGCCTACAACAGATTGAACATGACTACGAGGAACCGTAGAACTGGCATAGAACTTACTAACCAATGTGACAGCTTCTGATAATAATTTCCTTTTTAATTCCAAAGTCTCATCATTAAATTCAGGAGATTTATTTTTCTCCGAGCCAAATTCCGATGCCATTACTTGCAAATTTAAAAGGTCATTTTGAATTTCGTTATTTTTTTCTGCAGAATCAGAAATTTGTTTAACTTGTATGGTTTTCTTTTTACAAGTGGTCAAGACATTAACTGGGTAGCGATGCACTTTCAATAAGTGTCTTCTAAATGATCTCCATCCAGCTATGCGTCTTGGACAATTTTTCTCTTTACATTGAAAAGTAACTTCATGTGGATGCTGAAGCTCCACATGTGTTTGAAGACCATTAACAGATGGAACAACAAGAGAACAATAACTACAAGTAGGCATGTTTTCGAACTTATATATATATACTTTCGACGGTACGCACTATACTTAGAATAATTAAATTACCTACTTAACTTATCAAGTAAACTATCTACAGCACTTGATTGAATACACTGATCCCACGGTGTATTTATTTTATATATTGCTTTCTGAATCAATAGCCAAAAATATTCCGACGATCTAGGATATGTTGCATGAAGTGCTTGAAAACTTTTAAACGTTATATCAACTGCATCCCGAACAGAAGCAACTCATCTATATTGAATTCCAGCAATGATACAATATGAGTCAACATTATTTAAATCACTTCCAACAATAGCTGCAAAAGGTTGAATTGTAGTTTGTTCCGGCTCAGCTTTTTTAGAAAGTTCATCTAATCCTGGATGCAGATCATCAATTGTCTAGAAAAAGAATAAAATTAGTGATTATTTAGTGATTTAGCTATTAATAATGTTTTAAGCTTATTATTAAAAACACTTACATTTGCATGAAACAAAAAGCTTTGCAACATCTCAGCTTTTGTCGCTCTATACTTCTTATTTACTGCAATAGATGAAACACCCTCATTTTCAAAAAGTTTCCCAATCATAAAGAAGATTTTAGAATCTGGCACTTCTGAAAGTTAAAAATATTTTATAGAATTAATATTTCGTATTGCAGACGTTTTTCTAAACGCTTTACTTTCAGTGAAAAATTTCTCCATTCAGTAAATAAAGAGTTTTTTGAATCTGGATATAAAGAGTAAAAATCTGACACTATCTGAAAAGTAATTAAAATTTGTATAACTAATAAAATTACTTGCTATTATAATTTCTTCATTAAAATATTATCTTACCAAATTATAGCCTTGAGGTTGTCTTAGGAAAGGATACTTATTGTTAAAGTATTGGAAAAGATAATTTTTATTCGTGTCAATCGTGTTTCTCAAGTCGTCTATTCTAACGTCTCTTGTAAGATCCCATTCTTGTGGTACACGTGAGAAAAATTTCTACTCTTTTTTCTAACCACAAAAGAGAATCAGAAACATTTTCAGTTATACCTGAAAATTTTTGTCAAATTTGTAACAAGTTTATTTTTAGATAAATAAGTTTAGAAGTTTCAAAATGCAGCAAGCATTAACGTAATAAAAAATGAAGTACACGGCAAAAAATAATTCGGAAATAGTTCCTAAATTCGTTCTGCAATTGAGGATATGAGCAAAAGTCGGTAATTATTATAGAGCTGTTATTTGGAAGAAATGTCGAACTTTCAAAATAGATATTTAGGAATTTTATGGTAAGAACTCGGTATTTATGTGATAGTTTTTACGAAATGTAGCGGCTGAGTATTTCAGATAGTCTGGACGGCAGAACTTCCGATGAGTTCGGGAAAAATTCAGAGGGTCGCTTCATATATGAAGAAGCTCTTATAAGGGCTACAGAATAGTTCCGGAACAATTCCGTAGCAAAGAAAATAAAAAAAAGAAGTTGTGTACACGCGTATATACTTGATCGACATTCGTCAAGCAAGGCGAACTGTGATTGGTTGAGGAGGATACACACACATACATACATAATACACTTATAGCTACCTACATATATTCTAACGCACACATAATTTATACACAAATAAACGCAAATACACGACGCATTGAATCGCACGCTGGTTGTAGGGACCTGGGAAGTCTCTTATATACTAGACTTTACTTTTATTCAGCGCTTGTGAGAAACGGGGTCGGCACATCTTTTCTTTCGATGAAGTTCGGGAATTATTATGAAATTTAAACTGAAGTTCTCCTTGATTAGACGATTGTAAATACTATTTTAGAAGTTTTAGAAATTCTACAAGAATTCAATTATTTAAATACAAAAATAAATAATTTATTATTAAATAATTGAATTTTTCACTTTAATTCTCATATAGAATTTTATCAACAACTTTTTAAATAATTGAATTCTTATGTCGAAAATTAATAAAAAGTTTATTGCTAGTTTTGCTAAAAATCTATTTCAAGGTACCAAAACGTACCTTAAAATTAGTAATTAGTCCTAACTATCATTTCATATAAAAAAATTTTTTGTTTAATCACTTTGTTAATTTACATAATTTACTTAAAAAATCAAACCAAAATATTGCATAGCATCAGTAAAAAGCAAAATTACTAAGAGAGAAAGTAATTTTAAAAATTATATTTTTTGTCTTTTATATGTTAAAAGCAGGAAAGTTGCACAGGGAATCACAGAATCATCATAGTGTAATCATAAATATTTTTAATAAAACGAATATTTCGTTTTTGAATATTAAACTTTAGAATTCCATGTTGACTTTTACTTAATTTGAAAAAATTTTATTATAATAATACTAAAATCCAAATTATGCGCTACGCGAAGAATCGCCCACATATAAATAGAAATTCAAGCTTTTTCGAATCGATACGTTATTTAATAAGATTATAATGATTCTAAAATCTATCCATAGACATAATATAATAAAATCTAGATTAAACTTACCTTCAATTTTTTGTATGTATTCCTCGAACCCCCATTCTTGAAGAAGAATTTGGCAATCCATTTTTATTTATTATTAAAGTATTCCTTTAAAATTCAAAATACACACACTTTGTTTATATATTTCACTTTAAAATACTGGGGATATTATAAATTTATACTACAAAAACACTTCACTCTAAAGAACACTTGAATCTAAACAGCATCTATATCTTCCATAGTTTGACGAAGAAGTTTAAAATTTAATCTTAAACGAGAGACTTCTAAGGACCGAATAAGGAAAATATGAAGAAATGTTAACAGGAAAAGTGTCCCTTCATTTTTTCCGTAAATAAACGAAAATACATGAAATAAATAACACTTGCAAAAAAAATTACGAAGTCGGGGTCCGGGAATTTTTGACTTTAGCGGTTGATAACATAAAAACTATGAAAAATATCAGGTTTATGTATAGAAAATATTTTACTTAAAATATTATTTTAAACAAAAAACTATTAGAACTTTTTGCTCTAAATTCACTCGTTCTTTAGATATTACCACGCAAATGATAAAAAATAGGTTTCTTTTATAAACAAATGCATTTTTTTATGTTAATTTTGGCTAAAAACTGATTTTTCCAACTACGTGTACAATTGACAATATATATTTAACAATTTTTGTTAAAAATAAATTCAAAAAAATTTCAAATTATCTTGTAATTTGCTAAAATCAGGTTGAAAGCATAAATTGTCATAAACAATAAACGAACATGAATTTTTCCCGGCACCCTTCACTTTTACACTATGTAAGGGTCAATAAAGCATATTCAAAAGTCAAATTGCGGTGCCCTATTTTTGCATACGAAAAACCTATCAGCGCCCGGTCTACTTGGCCAAGGGTCTTATGTCTTTAGTCACCATACGGCGACAAGATGTTTTATGATGCATACCATAAAATGCTGTATCTTTTTTTAAGTACAAAAAAAATTTGTGAAACGTGCTCTTTCGAGATTTGGAATGTTTATTCTAATAAAAACATAAATTTTCAAAAATCTGTTAAATATATGTGTATTTAAAATTTTTTTAAATTCACAAATTCTGTAGTCAATAATTTTTTTGGTCTACAAGTATCAAGTTTTATCTTTAAAAAGTAATAATTTAAATAAATTATTTTTAAATAAATTACTTCGCATTACTGTAATGTTACTAATATTACAATGTAACATTACAGTAATACTAAAATTTCCGCCTCAAGGTAATATCCAAGTAATGTTACAGTGACATTAAATGGTAATGTTACTATAATGTCACTGCAATGCAACAGTAATGTTACAAAAATAGTTTATAAAATTATTATTATGCGTAATTTTGCCATCATTCTGTGTAATATTACTGTAACATTAATGTAATATTATAATTACTTTAGACAACTTTAAAAATTTAAATATAATTAAATAATTAGTATTATTATTTTGATATTTTTATTTATTACAATTTATTATTATAATATTAAATTACTAATTAATACGACAATATTCAAATTCTTCACCTTTCATAAAAGGTATAAATTCAATGACTAGTAGTAAATAGTCACTGTAACTTAATAATTTGCAAGGCAGACTAAACGAAGTAGTTGGAGATACCATGATTCTAAAATACAACGCTGTTTAGTACGTCAAACTATCTGCATAGTAAGACAGACTATTTTGACACTGACTAACCAGCGTAGTTTTTCTAACCAGTTGGCGTAGTAATTTTTACTATTTTTTTAGTTGCGGGAACCATTTATATAGTTAGACTGACCATTCCTCTTTAACTATTTCTATTTAGTAAGGCTTACTAAGCCTTTTTTCTCTGTGTGACTTAGAAATTGTGAGAAAAATACCATTTTAATCAATATTAATTAATTAATAATTTTAAGTCTTCTAAAAAAGTACTCACTGCCAATCTTGAAATTGCTCTCCTTTCTTGAAGTGTTTGAAAAGTTGATTTTTTTTCTTCTAAATAAAAGCTTGAACTATTAAGTTTCTTCCTTTTTCAGGCATAAAAAATCCATTTTTTTCGTAGGCATCAAATACAAGCTTTGTCTCTGTATCGACTCCCAAAAATCTCTTCAGTATCTGTCAAAATACGGCTACATAAAAATATTGTTCATTGCAGAAGTGGAAATATTCCTCTTGAGGAACACTCGTAAGCCTGATTGCATTCTGTACTATAGTTAAAAGATAGTTCTGTTGATCTCCCTTAAATCACAGGAACAGAAAATATAGTTGTAAAAAAATTGTTCAAGTTCGTGTGAAAAATAATAATGAAGAAGATTAAACCATTATTCAATTCAAGTTTCCAAGGGTAAATTTAAAATTTAAAAATGTCAATTGTATAAAAATAAATGTACAATTCATACCTCAATAGAATAATCCATTTTTATTCTGCAAAAAATAAAAATAGTTGTGTTGATAAAAATATTGTACATGAATTGCATACTATCTCAAAACAAACAAATAGTATGCAGCTTTTAAAATTAAATTAGAACTTTAATTTTTCTTCTAATAATGAATAAATAACAAAACTAAAAATGTTTTGAAAACATTAATTAAATTAATTCTAATTTTTATATTAGCAAATTTGTTGAATTTATTTAACGTTAAAATTTAATAAAAATATTTAATCCATGAAATCTAAAATTGATTTGTTTGTAACGCACGTGTGATTCATAAACTTAACCTCAATTCGAAATTGATGTTTTAATATATTACTAATTAATGTTCAATATAATTGTCACGATTATTATGAAATCAGTCATTTAATACTTACTGAATTTAATTTTCTGTTAATGATTGGAAGAAATCTCTATCTTTCCATTACTTTTTCTCCTGGTGTTACTATAAAAGTTTCTCGATCGATTTAATCATAGGTAAATTCTCACGGCACTTTACACTACTTTGCGTCAGGATGCCTTGCGCGCGCAGGTTGGCATTTTATAGGAGTCAGTGTTCACAGTCAACAATTGCATTCAAAAAATTTGATTGGCTGAATTGGGTTAATTCAAATAAGTGCGCCAGTTTTAACCAATAAGATACATCTTTAAATACCACTTGCTTATAAATTCATTTCGTGCAGAAAAAGTTTATATCTCTTTAGGTTAGAGGCAACATGCTGGATTTGTATCACCAGGCACGCGAGATCTATCCCTTCACTGACAAGATTTTTCTCTAAAAATTGTTTTTCTGTTACAGATTATTTCTCATCTATAGAAATTATATATTATGTGTATGTGTATATATTTAAATTGTGAATATAAAATGTGTGTGAATGTTGTATGTGTGTTGCAGGTTTACTCGTGTTTGTGACCAAATTCAAGGTATCTATGACGTGAGAAACTAACCTAAATTTTTTTCATCCCCTCTTTCATTTAATTTTTCTTGAAAAGTTCCCGACTTTTTCTGGTAAGGCTTTCTAAGATAAATATGGTTTAGTTCACCAATAACTTGTAAAGTTTCTTTGACATTTCAAATGATTGTTCACTGTATTCCTAAAATGTATTAAAGGAAACTCTCAGTGGATTTATTTCTGAAATACTAATTTACTGTTTCTCTAAAAGTGATGAATTCTTTCTAACTGTTTTCAAAAATAGTGTATTACTGATCTAAAACGGCAGGTTTGAGTTATTTGAGAACTAGTCGTCGTATCCAAGAATTAGGAACGAAGTTCCCGACTTCTCTAAAAACTTTTTTTTTCCGTGTGGTGATATGCTGTGTCTCACACCCAGAAATTAGTGCTATTTTGAAAAAGGAAAATTAAATTATTTTCAACCGTAGATTGGAACAATGCAATATTGCATCACAAAATATAAGGAAAATACTAAAAGAAAATGCATTGCATTTACCTTTTCCAATTAATTAACTTGGAAAAAAGAGTATTTTTTGCAACACTAACCTGTAAAATTGAATTTTACACACAGAAAACTGTGTGTAAAGTACTTCTTTTTATAGCGGTGTGTAAAGTGTTACTTTACACACCGCTAGCAGTGTGTAAAGTGTTACTTTACACACCGCTAGCAGTGTGTAAAGTGAATTCCAGTGTGTAAAGTGATTTTCAGTGCGTAAAAAGGTTACTTTACGCATTCTTGTGACTGTTTGATGAGAAACAATGAAATAATGCTTTTAATTAACAATTTACAATCACATTTTTTTATTTTAGCTTCTAGAATACTTCATTTAACAGTTCCCCACTACACCTAAAGTTACAGTAATATTAGCAATATTGCTGCAAGTATAGTTGTTTTAGTGTTGCAAAAAATTTTGTATGGCACTCGTGCGTAAATCAGATTATACTTGTGTGACTTGCAGCACTCGCCTTCGGCTCGAGCTGCAAACGTCACACTCGTATAATCAACGATTTTACGCACTTGTATCATAAATAACTATTGCATTTATTGAAACAACGCTGTTTAGTCGATTATCACACACAGTGTTGGAATCAAACAAAAGAGTTTATATATCCGCTTTGGCGTACACGAAAAAGTTGGCTCTTATAAAAAGAAATGTTTTTATATAAACCAATCGGCTTTTTAATATTCCGTGTTAATAAAAATTGACTGTCTCACAACTGGACACACTCCCCTAATAACATATTTGTTGAAAATAAAAAAAAACATTGAATTAAAAAGAGGAAATATATTAAAAGTTAAAATTAAAAGCTAATGAATATTAATTAAAATTAAAATTTAAAAATGCATGTTATAAATATTTTTTTCGTATCTATTTATAATTGTGCGTTATATTCTCTAAAGGTAGCTTTAAATTCTTATTTTAGAGAGTTGATAAAGTTAGTATAACGTAACTTTTAATCTAGTATAATAATGTCATAATTTTAAGGACTCTCCCATCTACTTACTACTCCCATCTCTTTCTACATTTAGTCTTATGATGAGATATTTTTTATAGGTGACGTTAATGGCGAGGCAAATTGGTTTCCTCATTCTCTGTCGTCTAATGCCTTATTAGAATTTTAAGTTGTTCCTCACATTGAAACGCGTGAACTTGTTAGAAGTCAATTTTCTACATTTTCACCAGACAGTTTCAATGGAGACTGAGAAACTTAAAGTAATTACATATACCAGTTAAATGAATTTAAAATAAAATTCTAAAAATTAATTAAGTTCAGGGAAATCAGGAAAAAGTCAGGTATTTTTATTAAAGTATTGAAAAAAATTGAATTTTGGAGAAGTCACAAAGGATTGTAGAAATTCAATTATGTTTAAAAAATTTTTTTAATTCTCGTCAAAATTTCAATTATTTATCTTTAAAAGTACTAAAATTCTTCTCCAAAATTCAATTATTTTAAAAAAATTTCCTCAATTTAATGATTTCCAATATCTACTATTTTAATAAAATTTTCCACAAGAATTCAATTATTTAAAAATTGTTTAATAATATTTTAAGTAAATATTTAATTATATTTTGTAAATAATAAAAATTTCACAAGAAGTCAAATCCTATTTACAAACTTTTTTTTAATTTTCCGCAATAATTCAATTATTTTCATAAATAATAAAATTTTTACAGGGATTCAATTATTTTTAAAAATAATAAAGTTCTTTTTAGGAATTCTGTTATTTTCATAAATAATAAAACTTCTCGAAAAATTTAAATTATTTTTGATACAATTATCTTTTACATTAAAATCTAGAATCTTGCATATATATTTAATAATGTGACCAAATTTAAAATAACTTAAGAAATAAATTAATTTTCATAAGAAAATTCTGAATTTTAGTATCTTTATAGATTGCTGTATAAACTGTTAATTGAATTTTAAAAGAGTTGCGTTTACAATTTTCATGAATAAATAAAATTCAGAAGGTTTCAATTTCATATTTTAATTTATAAAATTTCAATTTTGAATTAATTTAATTAAAAATTTTAATGAACTTAGATACCTATTTAAAAAATTTTAATAATAAATTCAAATTCTTTTAAAATTAGTTAAATTTTTTTAATATATTTAATTAATTATTAAAAATAATGGATTTCTAGAAGAATTTTAGTTAAAAACACTACAAAAAATCGAATTTTAGAAAAGCTACAAATAATTGCAGAAATTCAATTATTTTCAAAAGCAATAAAAAAAATATACTTTTAAATTCAATTATTTTCATAAATAACAATATATTCATGACAAAAATTTAATTATTTTCAAAATAAATAAAATTCAATTATTTAAAAAAAATAAAAAAAACTTGTAGTCAACATTTCTTCATAAATGAAAAGCAAAATTCTTCGACAAAATTAAATTATTTTCATAAATAATAGAATTCATCACAAGAATTCAATTATTTGCAAAAGTACCTAATAAAATTAAATTATTTTCAAAAATTATACTCAATTTAGTGATTTTCAATATCTATTTTAATAAAAATTTTTAAAAGAATTCAATTATTTAAAAAAAATTATGATAAAATACTAATAATCAATTATTTTCATAAATAATAAAAATTTTACAGGAATTCAACTATTTACAAATTTTTTTATAAATTTCTTCGCAATAATTCAATTATTTTCATAAATAATAAAAGTTATTATTTTTAATACAATTTTAATTGCATTTCATTTTCATTTTTTTTCATTTTCATTTTTTTTCATTTTTTTCGCATTTCATTTTCATTTTATTTTTCGTCGATTTTTTTTAATTTTTAAATTTGTTGATAAAATTCAAGTATGTTGATAACATTCTTTATGAGAATTCAATATTGTTAAGAAACAATAATTTATTCAATAAATTTTATTTTTTTGTCTATTTAAATCATTGAATTCTCGTAGAATTTTCTAATAAAAATTGATTTAAAAATTGATTTCAGTTAAAATTTTAGATAATGATTGAATATAAAAAGCATTATAAAAATCCTGTTAAGAATTTTATTAATTAGGAGAATAATTGAACTCTTGCAACGAATTTTATTAAATTTTCTTAAATAATTGAAATCCTGTGAAGAGTTTTATTTTTTATGAAAAAAATTGATATTTTTTGAAGAATTTTATTATTTTCGTGAATAATTGAATTTGCAACGATCTTTTATTACATTTTTTTAAACAATTGAAATCATGTAAAAATTTTTATTATTTATGAAAATAATTGAATTCTTGCAAAGAATTTTCTTAAATTTTTATTAAATATTTGAAATTCTGAAAAGAATTTTATTATTCATAAAAATAATTGAATTCTTGCAAAAAAGTTTTAGAAATAATTACATTTTTCAAGGAATTTATTTAAAATTGTATGTAAAATAATTGAAATCCTATGAAAAATTTTATTATTTATGAAATTAATTGAATTCTTTCAAAGAATTTTATTACATTTTTTAAACAATTGAAATACTATGAAAAATGTTATTACTTGTACAAATAATTGAATTCTTGCAGGGGATTTTATTAAAATTTTCTAAAATTATTTAATTTTTTTTGAAAAATTTTATGGAAATTTAAATTATTTATAATTTGTTGAATTTCATAAAGATTTTCATTTGAAATTTTTTGAAAATCTTAATTCCTATGGAATATTAATAATGATTAAACATTTATTTAAAAAAGTATTTATTGATGTTTTTGAATAATTTTACAATTAAAGAAATTCGTAAATAAATGTAATAGAATATTTTTTTTTAATCTAATAATTTTTAGAGTGAATCAGAATATTCTTTAGGGTCAGGGAAAAAGTTAAAATTTTGTCTGGAAATCAGGGAAAAACAAAATTAATATTTATGGCAACCCTGAAGTATTTAGTTGAATTTAATGTTTAATTTGAAATAAAATAGAATATTTTGAAAATTTTTTTAAAAATTATTTATCAGTTTAAATTTGGAAAGAGGCTGAGAAAATGCAACCTCAATGATGAGATCTTCAACACTCGAGATTGCAATCTCTAAAGAAAACGCCCATTTTAGTCTTTTGTTGTTCGGATGTCAGTAACTTCTATTGGGAAGAAGATTGAAGAATCGTTCAACGAGCAAGAATTAAGGGCGCTTGATGGCGTCATATAGCATTATGCCATTGCAATCAGCTCGCTCATAAATCGTTGAACCTTGGAAGTAATTGAGACGTAAAGCATAATTCAGTAATCACCATTAGAAGGTAGATCCCCTTATTGTCAACCAAATTCATCCATTTTCTATTGTAAAGGAGAGGTATATTTTCCAGATCGATTGCACTATTTTTTATCGTCGATTAAATGTGAATATTTGTCATTCACGTTTTCTTTTCATTGCAAAAAAAATTAATAATTTCAATTTTATAATAGAAATTATTTTATCTTTGCCTGCAGACACTCTGCTATATTATTTGTTCGCATCAATCAAGGATAATACATCGAATTAATTAAATTCTATAGAAAATAATTCGATACAATAAAACTGCAATAATTAATCTTTAGAAAGTATTAAAAAAATGTTTATTTATTAATGTATTCAATACACGGATAATACTCCTTCGAATAAATGTACTAATGATAAATAATTTTTAAATTAAAGTTTATCGAAGTACTGGAAACATATTCGATTTTTAGAATCCATAAGAAAATTCTGAATTTTGTAAATGAAGGCACAGTTTTTTAAAATAATGAAAATATTTAATTTATTTTTAAATTCTTTCTAATTTTAAAAATAATTGAACTTTACAGATTTAAAATAGAATTTTTTATTTTGAAAAATGACTGAGCCTCTGGAAAGTATAACCACACATAAAATTCTGACGCCCACACTGCAAAAACAAGTGTCTCATTTTGAGACGTTTTGTCCCATATTTGAAACACATAAGATGTCTTAGTCCACATATTTGAAACAGATATGTGTCTCATTTTAAGACGTTTCAAAGTGTCTTACACATTTAGCAATGCATTTTGAGACACGAAATGTGTTTCGAGTATCCGTCTCACCCTAAGAAGTCGTTTTACGTGTCTTGTACGCATTGAGTTACCTCTAATGTCTTAAAATCAGACACGAGATGTAATTAAATGTCTCAATATAAAACAGATTTTGTATCATTAACTCATTTTATCATTTCATTTTCATATCATTAACTCATTTTAAGACGCGAATGAGATACCAGTTTTTGCAGTGCATTGAATTAGCATGGCGGTCAGAATTTTATGTGTGGTTATACTTGCCGGAGGCTCAAATTGTCTTCAATTTCTTGATAATTTCAGATACAAAATTTAAAAAAATTTAATTTTAATAAAATTCTTTAAAAAAAATTATTTAATGAATAATTTTTAAAATTTTCATAAATACTAGATTAATAGAAGAATTTTAGTTAAAAATACTAAACAAAATTGAATTTTGAAAAAGTTACAAATGATTCCAGAAATTCAATTATTTTCAAAAGTTATAAAAATTCCTCGCAGAAATTTAATTATGTTTAAAAATTTTAAAATAATTCTCGTTAAATTTTCAATTATCTTTATAAATAATAAAATTCTTCATCAAAATTCAATTATTTTAAAAAATTTTAATAAAATTCTTGGTAAAATTTCACTGGAATACAATTATTTAACAAATTTTTAATACATTTCTTCGAAATAATTCAATTATTTTCATAAGTAATGAAATTTTCACAGTAATTCAATTATTTAAAATACAAATTTTTATAAAATTTGTCGTAAGAATTCAGTTTTTAAAAAAAATTTAACAAAGTTCTTTTCAAGAATTCAATTCTTTTTTAAAAATATAATAAAATACTTCACCGAAATTCAATTATTTTTTAAAATTTGAATACAATTCATTGCCAGAATTTGTCGCGCGGGGGGGTTCGAGGGCGGAGTCCCCCGACTGCAAAAAAACCGACTCAAAAGATTAATTTTCATTGACAATTTAAAGGTAAACAATTCATTTCAGTATTAATGTTGAAAAACCTTTGGTGTGGCCTACAAGGAGAAGGGTACTTCGGGGGCGAAGCCCCCCGTTCCCAATTAACCATCTCTAAATCATAGGCTCCATATATTAATTATTCTGACAGTTGATAAAAAAAAGTTAGGTTATGTTGAGGAAATGTTTTGACAATGAAAGCGAAATCATAAAAATTTTTAGATTTCTAGCGAATCTTAGGTTGGTAGTGCTGTCCATAACTATTGCTATATATATCTAGGCCTGCGCAAATGAGTTTATCGCGGCGCGTTTTTGCAGTAATCTGTGTGCTCTTATTCTTGATAAAAACGTCAACTCATTCTGTCCTTCTTCTTCGTTGCCCTTTAGTAAAAAGCCCCGCCACTACGGCAAGGTCTACCGAACATATCCATGATGCCAGTCGTGTCTGGCAGCGGGACCACTTCTCCCAGCACATCAAAGAAATCAATGATGTTTGGCAGTGGACCGCTTCTCCCAGCACATCAAAGACATCAATGATGTTCGGCAGTGGACAACCAGCGGCGGAGTTAGTAAGTAACTTAAAGTGCAAGAAAACAATTGCATTGTAAAAGTTAATTAACACAGCCACAGAAAAAAAAGTTCTGATCTGGGGGTCTCACTATGTAGACTTTATGTTTTTTGGTTCGCTGAATCCGAATCCGAGGTTCATTTAACCCCATCAGATCAGGATTTTGACATAACCTTAAAAAACTAATATGGCGGACACGTTTTTGAAAAGTTCATTGGACTCGCTTGAAACTCGTCACTCGGGGGTTTTTTGGGTCACTGATTACGAATTTGAAGTCAATTTCTAAAATTCAAAATGGTGCATCTAATAAATATGTTTTTTTAAGAAATTAAGAACTTGAGTGATCCAATTCACCCGGAATTACTCTATATCTTACGTGTGCCTGCATCCAGCGCACCTCCACGTGGTGACGGTGGGCAACGGAGTTTGTCCGCTATCTGGCTAAGTTGTAGACGACGACGCATGAGAGCCTACTTTCTAACCCTCAACCGCCGATACTGGTGTTCCGTGTCCCTGCATCGTAGCACGTTTTCTACGTGTGTCTGCCATGACGGCATCAAAGCCATTATCCAGAAACTTAGCCGGATAGCGGACAAACTCCGTTGCCCACCGTTACCACGTGGAGGTGTCCGGGATGCAGGCACACGTATGATATAGAGTAATTCCGTGTGACTTAGATAAAGAACATATTTATTGAATGCACCATTTTGAATTTTTGAAATTGATTTTAAATTCGTAATCAGCGGCCCAAAAAACCCCCGAGTAACGAGTTTCAAGCGAATCCGATGCATTTTTCAAAAACGTGTTTGCCATATTGGATCCGCCATTTTGAATTTTTGAAATCTGACTTCAAATTCGTAATCAGCGACCCCAAAAACCCTCGAGTAACGAATTTCAAGCGAATTCGATTTTTTTTCAAAAACGTGTCCGCCATATTGGTTTTTTGAGGTTATGTCAAAATCCTGATCTGATGGGGTTAAATGGACCTCGGATTCGGATTCAGCGAACCAAAAAACATAAAGTCTACATAGTGAGACCTCTAGATCAGAACTTTTTTTTCTGTGGCTGTGTTAACTTTTACAATGTAATTGTTTTCTTGCACTTTAAGTTACTTACTAACTCCGCCGCTGGTTGTCCACTGCCAAACATCATTGATTTCTTTGATGTGCTGGGAGAAGTGGTCTCGCTGCCAGACACGACTGGCATCATGGATATGTTCGGTAGACCTTGCCGTGGAGTGCGGAATCCAAGGTATCTGTAGGCAGATTTCCCAAAAAATTCCCTAAGCAAAAAAA
This sequence comes from Leptopilina heterotoma, assembly GCF_015476425.1. Taxonomy (NCBI): domain Eukaryota; kingdom Metazoa; phylum Arthropoda; class Insecta; order Hymenoptera; family Figitidae; genus Leptopilina; species Leptopilina heterotoma. Next base: position 833,508 of record NW_025110870.1, on the reverse strand, counting down.
AAATAATTTACTAAAATAACAGAAATATAATTCTCAGCAAGGGCCTTAACATGCCGTAATTATGTACATTTACCTTAATTGAATTCTTGTTGAATTTCCTAATAAAAATATATATAAATTTCTCAAAAATGCAATTTTTTATAATTTTAATAAAATTCTAGTTTTGTTTCAGTTTTAAGAAACGTTGAATTATTTAATAAATTATTTATTTTGTATTTAAATAATTGAATTTTTGTAGAATTTTCAAATTAAAATTTTTGAAAATTTGAATTTTTCGTACTTTTAAATAACAATTGTGTAGAATTATTTTTTTTTAAAGTTTAATAGATTTCCTTTGAAATATTTAAAGTTTTTATTTTAGAATTTTTATTTAATTGAAGAATTTCGAATAATTCTTATAATATGAAATATTGATGTTTCATAATAATATTCTTTTAAGTTATTGAATTTAAAAAGTTTGGAATGTAAAATGTTTGAAAATTTTAATTCCTATAGAAAAATAATAATTGATGTTTTCGATTAATTTTACAATTGAGGAGCCGGGAAGAAGAACTCGCCGAGCGCTCCACTGCACACGCTATTGCTAGTCAAGCGACCCAAAATGTTAAAAAAATTGAAATTCGAAATTTTGATTTTTAAATTATACTTCCTTGTAGAAAACAGAAATGCGCATCTTTTTTTCCTTTGACTTTTTTTTATAGGATAAAAACTGTAGATAATAAATGGAAAAAACTAAAAAAAATTTTTTTACTAATTTAATTAAATTTTGAAACATAAATCGTCGTATCTTTGACAAATATTAATGAAATCACTTTATATTTGGTATGCACACTTATAAGGGTACATAGAAGACTACGAAATAAAAAAAATTGAAAAATCATTAATTTGTTAATAACAATTAATTGTAAATAGTGAACGGTCGGTAATAGGGTTTTCTTACCTTTGACGAAAAAAAGTCTGTGGGGAACTTTGAAGTTGAAAAAACTTTCAGTGAGACATTTGTTTATTATAATATAAGGAAGTTTTTTGGAAATTTACAAACTAATTCATTCACAAGTTTCGAAAATATAAGCGTTTTTCGAAAAAGCGGGTGACGCGCAACCGCGTCTACACGTGGAGTATAATTCAAAGCATCTCGAATGAACGTGGACCTTTCAGGGCTGTTTCATTACTTAACTAATTTAAAGAGGTTTTAAATAAAATATTGTATGTTAAGTTTGAAATATTGCCAATTAAATTTTTTAAATTTATAATAATAAAATAATAAATCATTTTTAATAGATTTTACTAAATTTTGATGGTTTGGAAATTTTTTAAAATTGAAAAACTATTATATTTATATAATTACAATTATGATAAAAAATTTAGTTTTTGTATTTAAATAATTGAATTCTAAAAGAACTTTTGGAAAATTATTTAAATTAATTGATTCAGAGATGAAGTTTAGTTGAAAACTGTAAAAAATAATTAAATTCAGGAAGGGTTATAATTGTAATTTATAGAAATTATTAAATAATAAAAGAAAGTAAAAATTTTAAAACATTAATTTGACCAATAAAGGAAAAAAATTAAATATAATATTCTAACAGTTTTTTTGTCTAAGTATTTTCAAATTAAGAAAAAAATATTTTCTGCCAACATTTATACACTCACCCTGTCACACATTTTATTTAAAATACGATAATAGTTTGATATATATTTTATTTATTTGTTGTACTATTGTTTCACTATAAACGTCCCGAAAAATAAAAAATAAACGGTTAAAATCGTCTGTTTACATTTGAAGGACGGCTTAAGGACAAGACAACAATGAAACTGCAGAACAAATATTTCACTTTTTTAAAAATTATTGTACTTCTAAAATTTTGAATTTTAAATAAAAATAATATTAATTATATATGTATATTTAAACTTTTGTTTTAAATTGAAGCAATAAGTAATAAAACATCGTTCCACAGTCATTCGAGATGCTTTGAATCATTCTCTACGTGTAGACACGGTAGCGCGTCACCCGCTTTTTCGAAAAACGCTTATATTTTCGAAACTTGTGAATGAATGAGGCGCATGAAAAGTCTCCAATTTTTATTTTCCGAATCTTTATTTTATCGAAATTCTTTTTATCTAATAAGAATTAATTATAATTTCTTTTAATCGAAATAATAATTATCAAAAACATTATCTTTTTGAATGACTAATTAACAGAATGTTTAATACTGCGAAAGAAAATTTTTTATAATCTTCAAATAACTGAATTATCATTTCTAAAAATTATTATTTTTTATATTTCTTATTTACACTAATATCTTTATTTTCGAAATGTCAATTTTGATAAATAATATTTTATAGATTTGTTAATAATTATAATAATTATATTCCCGAATTATTATTCAATATAATTCAAATATTACCGAATTACCAATTCTTAAAAAATTTATTGTTCCTAATAATATTTTTTTATAATGTGTAAATATTCTAAATTCTAAAGTCTCTAAATTTTGTTTTATCGAAATATCATTTGTTATAAAACTTTTTTCTTATAAATGTTTTTCAAAATAATTTTAATTTTTTCGAATTAACATTACTCATAATTTTCTTTACTCCTAATCATTCTTCTTTATAATTACTATATTTTCTAACATGTATTTCTTCTAACTATAACTTTACCGAACTGTCACTTCTCATAATTATGATTCAATAATCATAATTATGAGAAATTATTATTATTATTTATAAAATACGTAGTTTCCAAAACAATTCCTAATATACCTGATTTCTGAAACAACATGAAAGATAGGAACCTTATAATGTGTATGTCCGCATGAATAGAAACCACTCCCGAGTCAAAATTTAGACCCTCTTTTAGTTCTCCAAAAACCTCTTTGTAACCTCTTTTAAGCCTCTTTAACACTTCTAAATCCTCTTTTAAACCTAAAAACTTTGAATGAGTTCCAATTTATTTATTTTTATTGCAGATGTTTTTTTTATTTTTCTGCTCTTGTCGACGTCATCTGTAAATTATTGTTATATATTATTATTTAAAAAATTTTTTTGAATAAACATTTAGGGACCATTTAAGTATTACGTAAGCATTTAAGGGGGAGGGGGATCTAGCTATTGCTTACTTCCATTAGAAAAAATGGCGCTAATGCATATAAGAAATCTTACGATGGGGGAGGGGCTGTCTAAAATCCTCAAAAATATGCTTACGTAATCTTGAATGGCCCCTTATTTTAAATTTTTCAAATTTTTTATTAAATAAATATTTAAATAATTATTGCTTATTTGTCTTTAAGAATTAAAATTTTTTAAAAAACCTTTTGAAATTTATTTATTTTTGAAAATGAGGACTATAATTGTTCAAAAATTCAATTAATTGTAAAAATAAAATTATTTTTAATAGAATATCAAATTATTATTTTTTATGTGCAAATATTGTACTATCATTAGAATTTTAATATAAAAACATTTTTAAATTTATATATTATAATTTTTAAAATTTTACACTTCTAACCATTGGGAAACAACGCTCTTTTTCAACACTGCTTTTTACTACATATTCTTTAAAGACATAAAGAAAAGGTTATGAGTATTTCAAAATAAAATTACCAAATATTTTTTAACTAAAATTTTTCTAGTCCCGCGGTAGCAATTTTTTTTCTTTCTCCCTACCCCAGGAGACAATAAAAATAATGTGAACTTTTAAATTTTTTTCAAGGAAGATAATAGAAATTTTTTTGATGAATTTTTCTATAAAAATCGTCAGAAAATCCGTCAGAGTTTGAGTCCCACGGTCACAATTTTTTCCCTGATTTTTTGTTACTCCAGAAAACAATAAAAACTAGTTCTATTTTATTTAAAGTAGAAAATAGTATATTTTTTAAAAACTTTTTTAGTAGTCTAAAAAAATAAATAAATAAAATACAGGAAGCAGTTAAATTATATGTTAATAAATTTTGTATTTAAATTAAATTATTAATTATTCAAGACATTTCAAGAATGTTAGTATGGATTAAAAATAAAACAATTACTTGTAATAAATAATTAAATGCTCATTTCAAATAATTATTTAATAAATAATAGACAAGTTAGCAATTTAAAATAAAAATTATTTGAATCAAATAAATATTTTTTTTACTGTATAATGAAAATATTATTTAAAAGTTATGAATAACATGCTTTTCTTATATTCAATTGATTAAGTAAAATCCAAAACTTGACTTACTTTAAATAACGATTTGCAATGATTGATTTTGCATTTGAAGCAATCTTGTTCCTCAACATAGCTGAAGAATGAGTGCACCAGCGACCGCGGTTGTGGCTTCTTCTTCACTTTATCTTGCACTGTATCTGCAGTTGACATTTTTTATAAAAAAAAATATTTTCTAAATTTATGTATATATATATTATACACAATTATAAACAACACTGTTATTTACATTTACTTCAAAAACTTCACTGAAAATAAACAAATTTAGAAAATTGTAAAAGAAAAATCAGAGACACTGAACCGAAGATGTTGACTCTTCCGAAGCCAAATACTAATGAGCTCACATAATGTTTTCTTCAGTTTTCAAATTTCGCCACAATGAAATTTGCAGAATTTTTCCCTCACTTATCGGTTCGTACTTTTCCTAGGAATTTCCTCCACTACACAGAGTATAGTACACACAGTACATACATAGAGACAACTCATATGTAAACAAACACATAAAGCACAGAGAAAATATTCGCGAAATATTATTCATTCAAAAATAATTGTTATAGGGTAAGTGTGGGTATTTCTGCGAATTTTTAGTGTAGGTTAACTTTGCAAAGCTCGTCTAAGTTTACGAAAAAATGAAATGCAGTTTTTTCAATTACAAATTAGAGATCAATTATTATATTTTCCAAACAATTAAACTCAATCAAATTTCGTTTCTTATTTGTATTTAAAAAAGTAAATTAAAAACTAATTGTCAACACATGTATTATTGTTGACTCGCGAGTAATATTGTGTGACATTTATGAAGATGTCGCATAGCGCGCTGGTTGTCAAAAAAGAGGTTATGTTTAGTATGCGTTGCGCAGTAAACGTATTTAAAAATCGCAATAATACTAACATGCAGTAAAAATCCTGCTACTAATATAGTTTTAAGTATTATTAATTAAAAATCAATAATAGATGGGTAAATTAATATATTTTTCAAATAATAAAGTGTACTTCTTTCATTAGTAACACTGAAACATGTATACTATAGAGAATATTGGAAATATCAACGGTTTTTAATATGCATTCATGACTGACATATTTGATAATTTCACAGAATTCTATCATAATATATTTTAAATTTAAATAAAGAAATTAATAATTGTCGGAATGTACATTTTTATGAGCTATTCTATCAAGTAAGATTCAAAATAAATTTTGTAATTATTTTGAAAAAATTAGGCGTATATTTCAAAATGAAAATAATAATTTTTTAAAAATCGCAATAATTGTGTCACTCGCAGGAATACCCACACTTACCCTAGTGAAAAAATTACTCTGACAAATTAATTAATTCAAATTTTGTAAAATTAATTTTTAATTGACAAAATTTGAAAACGTTAAAAAATATTTGTCAACATTGTACAAAAAAAATTTTAACACGTGCACCGAAAGTACATCATTTCTTACTTGTGCATTTCAAAAAATTTTGTAAACACTTTGCTCAAGGGTATAAATTGCGCTACCAATGGTACATTTTCTCGAACTCTAACTCCTTTCTTTTCTCTGACAGCAGACGCATTTCCAATTACATAATTTTCGGGTAAAATAAAAGTATCGCGATATTTAAAATGACGAAAACATTGTGCCTCGCTTTTAAAATTTTGCAAAGGATTTGAAAATTTTTGCATAGCAAATTTAATAACATTCAAAGAAACTATACTTCCATCTAGACTAGACATTTTTAATTCTTCTTCAGCCATAGCAAAAGTTTCTTCCAATAATGATGAAACTTCTATAATTATGTCTGTCACTCTTTTCCTTGGCAAATGTTTTCTTCAAATTCATGTTTCGCGTTTCGATGTCTATAGTACGAATTAAATATAGAGTACACTCTACAACAATTACGTTCGGGACATTTAAATTCCGTAACATCTGAATGAATTGTTTGAACATGTCGTAGAAAACAAGAGTTGTTACTAAATTTACAGGTACAAGCAAAGCAAGTTATCATTGTAAAGTATCTTTATATAAAAATAGCACAAACAAGAAAAATCATACAACTAAAAAGTACAATGACACTACTTTCAATTTACAATAAAATGTTTTAATTTAACGCAATTATAAAATCTGGATAAAACATACTCTGTAACTCTTTTTCTTATGGCTTTAAAAACGGTTCCACTTGTCCAAGTAAGACATTTACACTTGTTAGTACCCTTTCTCCCGAAACCTTAATGTCATAAATACTTTTCTGTACAAACTGCTAAATCGCCTTAGAAAAATCTGGATATTTGCAGTCGAAGGCAAAAAACGCTTTAAATGTTAATTCTACAGCGTGTAAAAATGATTCAACTTCGTATTTTTCAACAATTTGTTTACTAGTTACCGAATTTAAGCGATAAAAATCAAACGATTTTTAAATATTTAATAATTGATTTAATTGTTACTTAATCTACCTTTCCCTTTGCAAAGTTACTGCCCTTGAGCCCTTAATAAGTACAAAAAATTTTGACCAGATCAGATTAATAGATTTTCCAGAATCTAATTGTTAATTAATAAACTTTTTTTTGCATTGAATGTCAAATCTGTGAATTATTAAAAAAAAATGTTTTTGAAGTCGCATTTTACTCTTAAGGATCTGTATTATTGACAACATGTATTGTAGAATTAAAAAAAAAATTTTACTGTCAAAAAATAACTAATAAAAAATGTAAACTTTTTCACTATAAATAATTAACAGGCACTTAGACAACAAAAGACACTAGGATTTAGAAATTTCTGCGAAACTATGTCACCTGAGCGAGGTACATCAGTTCTATGGCGCACCTTAAAAGCTCTATCCTCTCGTACAAACCAACTCTCTACAAATATATCCACAGATGCTCAGACTCCAGCTTTGACTAAATTCCGTAGTGATTTGATTTCCAAAAATGTTCCTTCTGTTAATATTACTTGTCTCAAGACACCCACATTCTATAGTCCTAACACAATCCTTCCATTTACTTAACTCCAGATTTTAGAGCAGCCATAGCATCTTGCAAACCCAATACAGCACCAGGACTAGATGGAATTACGGGTGAAATCATTAACGGTTTAGGTACTGTTGCACATGAGTTTCTTTCGACCCTCTTCAGCCGTATGCTGTTGCGTTCCAAATTCTTGACTTTATACTAGAAGTTATTTCCCTACCCAAGCCCGGCGGCAAGGGCTTTCGGCCAATCGCCCTCACCTTGGTTCTTTATAAAATCTTTGAGAAACTAATACAGCTTAGGCTAGAACACGAGGTTGAGAAACGCAGTCTCATCCCTCGATCAAACCAAAAAATCATCATATTTCGACTGGACCTGGAAAGTCCTTTCAACACCGATCGATTGTGACACTACAACCGGTATATCATTGCAATACTCACAACATCCTGAAAACAAATTCCGTATACATATCAATAACTCCTTTCCAAATTACCACATCATATACACGGACGCTACAACCAACCATGATTCCTGATCACATTTTATTGAAAAAAAGCCCTGTGGCCTTATGGGGAGGTCGATCGATCTACTTATCCACATTTTTCCAGAGTAACGGAAAAAACTCAAAGGCCCTGGTTTGAGGGGATTTCACTTACAAAGAATTGGATCAATACGATAACTAGATTACGCACTTCTCACACGTGTACGGCCAAACATTTTGAACGTATTTGGTGGATGGCGGAGTCTGACTGTCTGTGCGGAGCTCAGAGGAGAACCTTAAACCATATACTCCACGAATGTCATCTCTTAGACCAATCTCGACCTATATTTTATGATTTTATTAGGAAAAAATTTCCACTATTAGATCCAAGAGAGGTATCGATTTCACAAATTGTCTTCAACGTTGAAAGCGAGACAGTAAGAGAATTAGGGGGATTTATTTGCAAAACAAAACAACTGGTATAACCTTACCCGTATTTCCACTACGATAGGGTGTAATTTTGTATTCGTCGAACTTTAAACTGTATAATTCGTTGTTACCATCTTTGTCGTTTATAAAGATTTTAAAGTCATCTACATTGATATGAGATAATAGTTCCGCCGGTTTGAAAATGATTGCCAGATTGTTTTCCATGGAGAAACCTTCATGCAACTTATTTAAAAGCGTTTCTAAAATTGTAATGTTAGATTTGATGGTAAAATTGACTGTTGCGATGAAGATAGTGATGTTATGTCTTCCACTAGGAAGGGTATTTCCTGTAGTTTTAAATGCAATGTCTTTTAAAATACACATAGGTAAGACTTCGTCAAAAATTTCACGATTTGCAAGGGGTCTTCGGATTAATTCGCCATTTGGTAAAATTATAGTACTGGATAAGAGTAATAAATGTACCAAAATTTTTTTGAAAATTTTCAAAATTGTAAAAGTTACGCCATATTGAATTTTTTGACACTTATTATTTTAAATATTTATATTTCTGAAGCCATTCATCGGATTTTAATAAAATTTAAATATGTTATACCTGAAATCATACCCTTTAAGACTGTTGTGTAATAAAATTTTTTTTAAATTTTTGACCCCAAAAAAATCTAAAAATTTTTTTGAACCGTTTTTACTCGAAGGGGACCGATTTTCGAGTAGTTTTTCATATATAATAATATTTTATTAGGATAAAAAAATATCTTTTTTTATAAGGACTATTGTCCTTATAATTTCACCTTTATTTTAAGACCAAGAAAACTTGCTGCTAGTCTTTCATTGTGGAAAAATCGGCTCATTAATGATGCAATAGAATTTCAATAATATAGCGTATTATTACACAGGCCAACAAAATTTGATTCAATTTACTTACATCAAGAGATAATATTTTTTCTAAAAGGTCAATATTGCATCTAAAAGCGCTACTCTTTCCCTTTAATATCCATTTTGAAAATGTAAAAAATCTTCATTTGTCTTTGAAGAAGGATAACTACAAACATCTTAATTTTAAATAGTTCTGAGGATTTTCGATATAACTGAATACGAATTCGATGTCAGATATACAAAGTTCAAAATGGCGGATACAATATGGCAGACGATTTTTTAAAATTTGATTATATTTGCTTAAAATATGCCATTTTGAATTCTGTCAATCTGACATCGAATTTGTATTCAGTTATATCGAAAATCCTCAGAACTATTTAAAATTTAGATGTTTGTAGTTATTTTTCTTTATTATCGAAGTTTTGTCAGTTTTTACTTAGCTTTCGAAGAATTTGCCAAACTCAGAAAATTCAATGAACGATTATTCAGAGACAAATGAAGATTTTTTAAATTTTCAAAATGGATATTAAAGGTGAAATGGAAGACTAGCAACATGTGACATACATTAACAAAATATAAGTAAAATTTATCAGGGTTTCTTAATGATTTAACTTAAAATTAATTAATTATAAATTATATTCAGATTCAGCAAAACTTGAATTGTCTAACTTGTCTAACATCCAAAACATCTATGAACCAGGCTTCACAATAATAATTTTTGAGTTTTTCTTTATGACCGCGAAAAATAATTCATGACAGGGAATTTATATAATTATTTATAATAATGACAGAATTTGTTACTTTTGCTGCCTTTGAAAGAAATAAAAATAAATTTGAACAATTTTAATTTAACTGTTTAAATATAGGTCATTTGTCAAATATGTGAAAATTTTTTATGAGAATAAATGTAGAATAAATATATTATTAAAATTCACTACAAAAATTTACTACATAAATAGAATATTCAATTTATATTAACCCTTTGTCTCCTGAAATGACCGTTATTTTGGCTAATCCTGCGATATTGTATTGCCTGGGTTACTACCTTACTGGAAGATTGTGTCAACCAAATGGATTAATATAAAATTGGGGCGCCTGAATATCCTATAAAATTCGTTAGTTGAAATTTCCATTTGAGATAGAATTGTTTTTTACTGTATTTTCATTACAATTAAAATAAGCCGGGAATTTATTTTAAAAGCATTTTTAAGTTACCGAATCTTCTTATGTTCAAATTTTTATTTATATGAATTGTTATTTGATAGAATTTTTAAAACTTTTCATTTAACTGAAATTAAAAACAGTGCAACTGTTTTGGTGTTAAAAGAAAGGTGAGATTTGAATGATGATACCTACATAAGTTTTAAATTTTTAAAAAATATCTGGGTTGCTACAGGTCGGGGAAAGTAGAATTGGTCAGGGAAAAAAGGGAATAGTCAGGGATATTTATTAAAAGTACTGAAAAAAATTAAACTTTTAGAATTTATAAAAAAAAATTCTGAATTTTTGTGTCTTTTTGTTTGTCTTATAAACTATGAAATTACCAAAAATTCTAGAGAAACGTTAAATTTTTTCTATTTTTGATAATAATTTATTTTAAATAAATTAATTCTTGAAGAATTACCATAAAACTATTACTTATATACATCATTAAATGAAGTATTTTAATGAAAAATTTTAATTTCAATTCTGTTTAATAATTAATAAAATTCATTGCAAAATTCAATTATTTTCATAAATAACAATATTCATCGCAAGAATTTAATTATTTTAAAAATTAATAAAAAAAATGCTTTGCAGAAATTCAATTATTTTCAAAAAATCTAAAAAAATTTGTTGTCAACATTTTAATTATCTGTATAAATGAATAGCAAAATTAAATTATTTTCAGGAATTTCAATAACATCCTTTGACAAAATTCATTTATTTTCAGGAATTTTAATAAAATTCATTGCAAAATTCAGTTATTTTCATAAATAACACTATGTATCACAAGAATGCAATTATTTTAATAAATTTTCAAATTCTTTTCAAGGATGTAGTTATTTTTATAAATAATAAAATCATTTGGAGGAAGTCAATTATTTTCATAAATAACCATATTCATCACAAGAATTCAATTATTTAAAAAAATTTTAATAAAATTCGTTGCAAAATTTCAATTGTTTTCAAAAATTTTTCTTAATTTAATAATTTGTACATAGATCTATTATTTTAATAAAATTTACTAAAAGAATTCAATAATTTATAAAATTCTATGAGAATTCAATTATTTTCAGTTAAAATTTTAGATAATAATTGAATATTAAAAGCATTATAGCAATAATTTTAAAAAATAATTGAAATTTGAAAAAGAGTAATTAAATTTATAATTTAAACTTGCATTTCAAGTTTTTATTTTCTACATATTTAATTGAAGAATTTTCAAATAAGCGAAATTTCGTAAAATTGAATTGTAAAAAAATGGAATTGAAAATACTCAAGGAACTTTTGCAAAAATTATTAAGAATATTTGATAATTGAATTGATAATTAAATTATTCGCAATAATTCAATTATTTTCATAAACAATAACTCATTGCAAATTTTTAATTATGTTTAATACAATATTAAACAAATTTTTTGAAAAATGTTATTATTCTTAAAAAATTTTTAATTCATCAAAAGAATTCAATTATTTTACAATTTGTTGATAAAATTATGTATAAGAATTCAGTGTTAAGAAACATTCAATTATTCAATAAATTATCTATGTTTATATTTAAATAATTAAATTCTCGTAGAATTTTCTAGTATAAAAATTGATATGAAAATTAATTTCAGTTAAAGTTTTAGATAATAATTGAATTTTGCAGAAGTTACTAATACTTGCAATTTTTATAAATAATTGAACTTTGTAAAGGTTTTAAATTCAAATCATTGAAACTGATTTTTTCATACTTTTAACTGACCATTCTGTATAGAATTAATTTTTTTGAAAAAGTTTTATTCAATTTTTTTAAAATTATTTTAAGTTTTTATTTTCTAAATATTTAATTGAAGAATTTCCGAATAATCGAAATTTCGTAAAGATGAGTTTTAAACAAATGGATATGAAAATTCTTAAGGAACTTTTGCAAAAATTATTAAAAATAGTTGATAATTGAATTCTTTAGAAGAATTTTAATACAATTTTTGAAAATTATTACATTTTTTGAAGAATTTACTTAAAATTGTATTAAAAATAATTGAAATCCTGTAAAGAGTTTTATTTTTTAGGAAAATAATTGAATTCTTGCAACGAATTTTACTAATAATTTTTTTTAAATAATTGAAATCCTATAAAGAATTTTATTATTTTTTAAACTAATTGAATTTATACAACGAATTTCATTACATTTTTTTAAATAACTGAATTATTTCAAAGAATTGTAATAAAATTTTTGATAATAATTACATTTTTTGAAGAATTTATTTAAGATTGTATTAAAAATAACTGAAATCCTGCGAAGAATTTTATTATTAATGAAAATAATTAAAATCTTACAACGAATTTTATTACATTTTTTTAAAATAATTAAATTCTTGCAAAAATTTTTTGAAAATAATTACAAATGAATTTGAAAATTCGCAAAACAACTTTATCAAAGATAATTAAAAAAAATTGATTTATAGAAGAATTTTAGTTAAAAATCTAGAAAATAATAATTGAATTGAAATGGTGAAAATAATTTTGAAGATATTTCATAGTAACAATATTTTAATAATTAAAAAATAATGATTTTAGCACGTGGTCAGCTTTAACTGTTTATTAAAGATAAAGAAATTGATCACTCCCAGTCGAAGACTGGGAGTAATCTATTTCGTCATGTTCTATAATAATCTTTTAAGTTGTTGAATTTCAAAAGGTTTGAATTTGAATTTTTTGAAAATCCTTATTCCTATGGAAAAATAACAATGATTAAATATTTATGTAAAAATGAAGTTATTGGTGTTTTTGAATAATTTTCCAATTAAAGAAATTCGTAAATAAATGTAATAGAACATTTTTTTGAGTAGATTTTTAGAGTGAATTTATTTTTTAGGGTTTGGCCACTCTTATTTTATTCTTTCCTGGGAGAAAATTCTAAAATTTTGTTTACTAAAAATGTTGAAATTTACATAAAGACATGTAAGAAAATTCTAGAATTTTTTTTTTACTAAAAATGATGAAATTAGATTTTAATTGTAACTTTTTGAAAGAATTACCCTTTTTGAAAATGGCATATATAGCGTAATTCGATTAGCCATGGGTATTCTATGCCAGGCAGTGTCGGATTTTGAAAGTTACTCTGGACTGTAAAGTATCCTAGAACTCCTTGAAAGCACTGAAAGACGGAAACGATGTCATACGAAAAGTTGAGGTTGGGGAACTGACGGTCCGTGGATAGAAAAGTTTTCTATACCTTTTGTGGAATGAATTTGAATATTTGCGGCGACATTTCGCTGCTTGTGTTGAGCATTTAGTTTCCTACTTGAAGCATGGTTCACCGTCGAAAACAAACTCTAGTTTTGACACGCTATTCCTTTTGTCATTGCATTTTAGTCAAATTGATTGCATAATTCAGGAAATGTTCTAAAATTCTAATGGAGAATAATTGAATAATATGTGAATAACTTAATACAATGCAGTCATTCGAAAACATTAATTACGCGTTAAATTCAATTGTTAAAAAATTCCAACAAATATATTCTGTCTTTTTAAACAGTGTTTGCTTTGTATGAATTTGAAATAGAAATTTTAAGAACAACTGATTACTGAAATTCAATGATTTTCAAAAGTGATAAACTGCTTCGCATAAATTCAATTATGTTCAAAAATTTTTAAAAATCCTCGTTAAAATTTCAATTATCTTTATAAATAATAAAATTCTTCTCCGAAAATTATTTTCGTAAAATATAACATTCTTCCTAAAAAAACAATTATTGTCAAAAATGTTTGTAAAAATCTTCCAAACAATTCAATTATTTTCGTAAAAAATAAAATTCTTCGAAGCAATTCAGTTATTTAAGAAATTTTAATAAAATTCTTCCCAAACATTCAATTCTTTTCAATAATAAATTTTTTCACAGGACTTCAATTATTTAAAAAAAAATTTAATAAAATTCTCCGTCAGATGTACATAAATTATTTTCAATTTTTTAATGAAATTTCGATCTACTATATATTTCAATTAAATTTCATTAATGAAATTTGTCTCAAGAATATAATTCTTTTCAAAACTAATAAAATTCTTCACAGAAATTCAATTATGAGCAATTTAAAAAAGTTCTCTTCAATATTTCAATTATTTTCAGAAATATTAATAAAATTCAAGTATTTTTATAATTATAATAGTATTCATCACAAGAATTCAATTATTTTCAAAAGTAATAAAATTCAATTATTTTCAAAAAATTTAATAATATTCTTTTTCTTGGCAAAATTTCCATTATTTCCAAAAACTTTCATCAATTCAATGATTTTTAATATTTACTAGATACTTTAATAAAATTTCCCAAAAGAATTCAATTATTTAAAAAAAATATTAATAAAATTCGTCACAAGAAATTAAATATTTTAATAAATAATGATATTTTTCTTCGGAATTCAATTATTTTCACAAATAAAATTCTTGACAGGAATTAAATTCTTAAAAAAAAATTTTTAATAAAATTCGTTGCAAGAATTTTATTATTTTCATAAGTAATAAAACTCTCACAGAATTTTAATTATTTTAAATTCAATTTTAATCGAATTTCTCAAAAAATGTTATTATTTGAAAATTTTTTTTTAGAATTGGTCAAAGGAATTGAGTTATTTACAAATTTGTTGATAAAATTCTTTATGAGAATTCAATTTAATAAAACATTCAATCATTCAATAAGTTATTAATTTTTGCATTTAAATAATTGAATTCTAGTTGAATTTTCGAACAAAATTTGATTTAGAAATCGATTTTAGTTAAAATTTTATAGATAATAATTGATTATTAAAAGCGAAGCATTATAGTATGAATTTTTAGAAATAATTGAATTCTGAAAAGGTTTTAAATTAAAATCTTTAAAAATTAAAATTTAAACTAAATGTTACGTCACCGTAACCTATTTTCAATAATAATAATATGTAGAATAATAATTAATAATAATAATAATCATAATAATAATATTATTAATAATAATTATAATAAAAGTTAGTAACAAAGATTGCTTGTAGGCTTTAACGTGTAATTTTTGTCTTAGAAAATGCAGGCCGTCAAATTTGGACCCAAAAAATTTGGAACATTTTTATTAACAGAAAAATAATTTTTAAAATTCAAACGTATTTTTTTTATTAAATTTTCTTGAAAAATCTGCACCATATGATGTTTTATATATTTTCTAAAATAGTTTTTAGTTCTGAAAAATTGTTCCAAACTTTTTGAATTCTTTTGGTCCAAGTTTGACGGCCTGCATTTTTTAAAAAAAATTAAACGTTAATGCCTATATGTAATTCTTATAGTGTAAATTCTTATTTATATCTAAGAATTTCGAATAATTGAAATGTAGTAAAATTGATATGTAAACAAATGGATTTGAAAATTGTCAAAGAACTTTTTCGAAAAGGGAAAAAATCAAAATTTTGTCTGGAAGTCTGGGAAAAAGAAAATTAAATTTTTGTGGCAACTCCGATTAAATTTAAAGCTTTTTTTGAAGAGACAGAACTTTTAAGATTATTCTTAATTTAGTGCTCCAGTTACATTTTGAAATTATAATTTATGATGGCGCACTTGAAAATGCTCTGATAATGTAGCGGAATGTGTTAATCATTTCAGGGAATTTCCTGTCGTTTCATACTATTTCATCCGTGGCGAATTTCATTTTGGTAAAGAGACTCATGCGCTTGAGAAACATTGAATTCCTTGAGTTTCTTCTCAAGTACTTGTTTTTCATCCATTTACTCAAAGAGCTCTGCTTGTGTTATGTTCCAACAGACAATTTTCTGATGGAAACTTTTACTTGAAGGCGTTTGAATGTCAGATTTAAAAAAAACAGTATACTTTCTAATGCAGCCAACTTTATACCACAATATTTTAATATATATTTTCATAAACTTTAATCTTTCTTATCTTGTTTTTAGAATAGCGCAACTTTTCTTGAACGCACACTTGGGATACTGCTGAACGTAAAAAAAGCGACTCTTATAATAATGTTTCTCTCAGCGGTATTTTTATTAATCAACTTGAAGCATTTTCACGTAATTATATATCTAAGATCTTTTAAACAAAATTTCGAGGGTGTGAGGTTGGTTTTTCCAGGACAGATCGCTAAAAAGTGTGTCCATAAAAACTTTCTCGTTTTACTGCCCTTCTGTAGCCTCAGAATCATCAAAAGCAATAAATCAAAATGCATCTTAAAAAATAAAGTGTAAGCCATGAGTTGTACGTTTAACTCTCATAAAAACGAAGATTAAGAAAAGGACCGCCCTTGATATCAAAAATGACTTTCAGTGAAGTATAAATCGTTTATTTTACATTTACTTCATTCATTCGTTGTTGAAAATATTTTTGTCTTTTATTAATTAAAAATAATCAGGGTTGGTACAAAAAATTAATTTTGTTTTTCCCTGACTTTTCCCTGGTTTTCAGACAAAATTTGGACTTTTATCCTTGACCCTAAATAATATTCTGATTCACTTTAAAAACAATTACATACTCAAAAAATGTTCTTTTCAAATGTTCTAAAAAAAAAAAAAAAAAAAATTTTTTTTTTTTTTGAAAAATTTTATTATTTATGAAAATAATTGAATTCTTACAACAAATTTTATTACATTTTTATTAAATAATTGAAATTCTGTTTTTTTTTTTTTTTTTTTTTTTTTTTTTTTTCAAATGTTCTATTTTATTTAATTACGAATTTTTTTAATTTTAAAATTATTCAAAAACATCAATAAATTCTTTTTTACATAAATATTTAATCATTATTATTAATCCATAGGAAGTAAGATTTTCAAAACATTTCAAATTGAAACCTCTATGACATTCAACAATTTATAATAATTTAAATTTCCATACAATTTTTCAAAAAAAAATTAGATAAATTACAAAAATTTTAATAAAATCTTTCGCAAGAATTCAATTATTCTCCTAAATAATAAAATTCTTCACAGTATTTCAATTATTTTTAATACAATTTTAAGTAAATTCTTCGGAAAATGTAATTATTTTCAAAAATTTTTTGCAAGAATTCAATTATTTTTATAAATAATAAAATTCTTTACAGAATTTCAATTATTTAATAAAAATTTAATAAAATTTGTTGTAAGAATTCAATTATTTTCATAAATAATAAAATTTTTCATTGAATTTCAATTATTTTTAATAAGTACAATTTTAAATAAATTCCTCAAAAAAATGAAATTATTTTCAAAAATTTTTTGCAAAAATTTAATTATTTTCATAATTAATGAAATTCTTCATAGGATTTTAATTATTAAAAAAAATGTAATGAAAATTCGTGGCAAGAATTCAATTATTCTCTTAAATAATATAATTCTTGATAGGATTTCAATTATTTTTAATACATTTTTAAGTAAATTCTTTGAAACATGTAATTATTTTCAAAAATTTTATTAAAATTATTCGAAAGAATTCAATTATCAATTATTTTTAATAATTTTTGCAAAAGTTCCTTGAGAATTTTCAATTCCATTTTTTTACAATTAAATTTTACGAAATTTCGATTATTCGGAAATTTTCCAATTGAATATGTAGAAAATAAAAACTTGAAATGCGAATTCAAATTATAAATTCAATTAAACTTTTTCAAATTTCAATTATTTTTTTAAAATTCAAGCTATAATGCTTTTTATATTCAATTATTATCTATTTTAACTGAAATTCTTTTTTAAATCTATTTTTATTAGAAATTTCTATTAGAATTCAATTGTTTAAACACAAATAATAATATGAAAACAAATAATTTATTGAATAATTGAATGTTTCTTAAAATTCAATTCCCATAAAGAATTTTATTAACAAATTTTTAAATAATTGAATTCTTTCGACGAATGTTAATAACATTTTTTAGAATAATTACATTTTTTGTGGAATTTGATTAAAACATTATATGAAAAGTAATTGACATTCTGCAACAAGTTTTATTATGTATGAAAATAATTGAATAATTGAGCAGAATTTTATAAATAATTGAATTCTTTTAGTAAATGTTATTAAAATAATAGATCTATGTACAAATTATTGAATTAAGAACATTTTTTTGAAAATAATTGAAATTTCGCAATGAATTTTATTAAAATCTTTAAAAATAATTGGATTCTTGTGATGAATATTTATGAAAATAATTGAATTTTACAATAAATATTAATCAAATATCTGGAAATAATTGAAATTTTGCAATGCATTTGATTACTATTTTTAAAAATAATTGAATTCTTGTGATGAATAGTGTTATTAATTTATGAAAATAATTGAATTTCGCAATGAATTTTGTTAAAATTACTGAAAATAATTGAATTTTTACGAAGAATTTTGCTATTCATTTATAAAGATAATTGAAATGTTGACGAGAATTTTTTTTCAAATTTTGGAAAATAATGGAATTTTTGGAAAGAATTTCAATATTTATTAAGATAGTTGAATTCTTTCAAAGAATTGCGTTAAAATTCGACGATTTTTAATTAAATTTTTAAAAATAATTACATTTTTCGAGGAATTTGATTAAAATTGTGTATTAAAAATAATTGAAATTCTATTATGAGTTTTATTATTCATGAAAATAATTTAATTGTTGCGAAAAATTTATAAAAAAATTTGTAAATAGTTGAATTTCTGTGAAATTTTTATTATTTATATGAAAATAATTTAATGTTCGCTTAAAAATTTGTCAACATTTTTTTTAAGTAATTGAATTCTTTTGAATTCTTTTATTAAAATAGTAGATGTTAAAAATAATTGAATTGAGGAAAAATTTTGAAAATAAGTTAAATTTTGCGTACTGTTTTATCAAAAATTTTGAAAATAATTGGATTTTGAAGAAGAATTTTGTTATTTATAAAGATATTAATTAAATTTTTAAAAATATTTGAACATAATTGAATTTTTGCGAAGAATTGTATTACTTTTGAAAATAATTGAATTTCTGCAAACATTTGTAACTTCCCCAAAATTCAATTTTTTCCAGTACTTTGATAAAAATATCCCTGACTTTTTCCTGAATTCCCTGATTTTCCTGAACTGTGACAACCCTGATAATAAAAAAATTATTTATTTTATAAGTATATATTGCCAATTTATTAATAATTTAAAAAATTGGACCAAACGCACAGAGGAAGAATAGGATACTCGCGCATATCGATCGCTCAAGGAGGCGACAAAAAGAGCAGGAAATTATAAAAAGAGCTACTAACTCCGAGAGTGTTTGCGGTTTTCTCAAATTTACATTCTTACTTTAAAAACGAGTTCATCGTTTCAGAAAAGAATGCACTATATGATATTTTTATATACCATCACAAGGGGATAATTTAAAGTTTTAATCATCCTTTAAAAAGTGGTCTCAAGAGTTTTTTCATTGAGTTAAGAAAAAAAAGAGTGTATGGAATTTTATCTCATTCTTCTTTGTTGAATGCTTATCGATCGACTTCATATAATTATTCGCTTCATTTAAAGCCCATTAATCATCTATCTAAGTTTATTGACACAAGACGGGACATCCGTTGTCTAATTCATGAACGTTTATCGATGTAATTGGTATTGTATGAGAGGACAATATTTAACCTGCAATCTGCTTCTATGTTGGTCCATTGTTGGGTAAAGTTTAGAGAAGATGCAAGAGCCGGTCCAAGTTTATCGGCGAAAATTAGACTTGGGAGGCCAGAAAGGAGCAATCCTCGTAATTGTGCGAGTTATTCGGGGAATCTTGAGAGTTTAATGAGGCATATCGCAAACGTGATGCGACTATTATGGGGAAGATCCTTGGCATAACGATTTCTTCATTTCATTTGTCTTTAGAAAAGGGTATAATCTTCTGGCATCCCTGTCAATTTCAAGTGGATTTAAAGTAGAAAATGTTTGTTGACACTTATTTTAGGGTTAGTTGAGGAATTTCTCACCATTTCGAGCCTTTCTTCATCACTTGAGTTGCATTTCGTAACAGATTCTAAAAGCAAAATATTATAACTTTTTCTTGACCGAGAATTTTGAATTTTGTAACCCTTTTGTCCCTCCGGGACATATATATGTCCCACTTAGAAGAATTTATGTTATTCTTATAAAAGTCAACCAATTAATTTGCGGTAATTTTCCTTCTTTTCCGAATGACCGCTGCTACAATTAAAAATAATAATAAATTACGTAGTACGATCATAATTATTATAAACAATAGGTAAATATTTATAAGAAAATAACGAAATCTAAATTTTCAAAGTTTCCTCAAATTCGCTTAAAACTTCTTACTCAGGAGTTTTCGGGGTCGCTGATTATGAATCTAAAGTCAGATTTTAAAAATTCAAAATGATGGAAATTTTTTTCAAATCTGTTCAAATTCGCTTGAAACTTGTAATTCAGGAGTTTTTGGGGTCACAATTTTTAGTTTTTTAAATCTGTCTTCAGATTCGTAATCAGCGACCCCAAAAACCCCCTGAGTAACAAGTTTCAACAAAATGCAATAGCTAGGTTTCTGGGGGACACGAAAGGGTTAATTAAAAAGTGTTTTTTTTAAAACAAAAACCCTGGTTATTGTGTGAGAAAAAATGAAAATATTTATTATAGAATTTATTAATCATAATTCAATAAAGAAGGATGAACGTTCTCCTTTAAAAACTTTTTATTTTAGACAAAATATTTGAAATACATATTCAGTATTGCCACAGGTCAGGGAAATAAGGGGATTCAGGGAAAAGTGAGGGAATTTTATTAAAAGTACAGGAAAAATATTAAATTTCTAGAATTCATAAGAAAATGATAAATTTTATTGTCCAACGCAACAGCCTTTAAAAATAAAATATTCAATTTAATTTTAAATTCTTTCTATTTCTAACAATAATTGAAGTTTACAGATTTGAAATTAAAATTATTTTAAATAATTTACAGTAATTTTATAAAAGTTGCGCTTTCAATTTTTGTAAATAATATATTTGAATGACTAGGAAAACTGGCTATTCAGTATATTATAATTATGTAAATTACAAAATTTTTTTATTTTTAAAAATCATCTTCAATTTTTGAATAATTTCAAAAATAAATTTTTTTTTAATTTATCTTTAATAATATGCTTTAAAACAATTCAATTATTTTCAAAAATTTTAATAAAATTTTCAGTAAAAATTAAATTATTTCAGATTCAAAATTATAAAAAGTTGTAAAAAATATTATAAAAATTAAGATAAAATGTTATTAAAAGTGTTATAAAATAGAAAATATTTCACATATAAAATAGTGAAAATTAAATTAGTGAAAAAAAGTTTTCGAAAATAAAAAATTAGAAAATACATTTTAGAAAAACTGTACGCCAACCTAATTTATGGTTGAGGTACAGTTTTTCTAAAATGTAGTTTCTAATTTTTTATTTTCGAAAACTTTTTTTTCTATTAAAGGTGAATTTCTAAAAAACTTTTTTCTAATGAACCTGCTTATGCTTTAGTTTTAAAGGTATTGGAGAAGAACTTTAGTTAAAATTTCTAAAAAATAATTGAATTGAAATCTTGAAAATAATTTTTGAGTTTTTCTTTATGATCGGTAAAAATAATTCATGACCGGGAATTTTTTTTATACAAAAAGCGGTCAACCTAAAAAAATGTATTTTTCTATTTAGAGTTTTTTTTAAAATGTGTGGATTTAAAATTCACAAGGGCTAAAATTTTTTTCTGACATTTCGACTATAAATTAATAAGAAAATAAGAAAGTGATCCATCTTTCCTCGACGTATCCTACAGTATATTTAAATGAAGCGACGGATCGGAGAAAGGCATATAGCCAATGTAATTCAAATGGGCTTTATCCCTTTCTACGATCCGTCAGTTCAAAAATAAAATTGTTTAAAATAGATAAAATTAATTACTTTTATTAATTATTAATAATTTATTAATAAATAAATAGATTATTAGTCAAGTGTAAAAGTTTTTTGGAGTACACTTAATTTTCATTATACATGATCCATCACTTTCTCAAAAACTGTAAAATGTAAATAAACAAATATTTATTTAAGTTTTATAATTAAAATTTCTTGTCACTACTTTACTAGGTAATTATATTTCCCAGCTTTTTATTAACTTTTTATTATTTTCCTGAATAAAAGTCAGATGAAAAAAAACCTTATGGAAAATTTATTATCGTCTTTGTTAAAATTTGATTTTACTAAAAAAAATTTCCTGTTGTTCCACGATGTAACTTAGCGTATTCAAGTCAATAAGTTTCTGAAGAAAGTTTTATAGAATTTAAAGTTCTATCTTTTCGAATACTACAACTTTTACGAAAGATTGTTTTCTCAAACTTTCTAGGATATAATAAAGTTACATAAATTTCTGTCTTTTCTTTAAGCATAAATTATGGAATGAAAAGAACACTTTCTGTAATCAATACGTAAAATGACTCGAGAAAAAGAATTGCCCTATAGACATTTTAACGTAGTAAAAAATAAAAATTTATTTAAGTAGTAAAAAATAGTTTTTTTTGTAAAAGAAGGCTTCACAGTCTGTCCCATATTTCCCTAAAAGTCCCCTTTTTTAATTTTGGCCCCTAAACGTACCTTTTTTGAAATTTTACCCTATTTTTTTCGTCGCAGGAAATCAATTATTTTCAATAATTTTTAAGTAATTCTGCAAAAGAATTCAATTAACTTGATAACCAACAAAATTCTCCCCATAAAATCAATTATTTTAAGGATTTTTAATGAAATTATTTTCCAAAATTCAATTATTTTGATAAATATCAAAATTATTCTCAAGAATTCAATTATTGTCAAAAATTTTAATTAAATTCTTGGCAAAATTTCAATTATTTAAACAAAATTTGATTGTTAAAGATGAATTTGATTAATTATTAAATAAAAACAAATCTTTATTTTGAGCAAATTCAACTTTAACTGTATTGAAGATAATTTCAAAAGGTTAAATAGAATAAGACTCAAAACTTATCATCCCAAGGTAAACGTTATTTGCTTTTCGGGAACAAAATTTTTATTCAAAAGGTAGTGGATCCCTCTTTTAGGTTTATTATTAATTCAATAACCCCGGTTAGACGGTATTTTAATTGAAAGAAGTAAAAAAAGGATTAGGTGACAACAGTTAGAAAACCGTAATAAAACACTACTTGCAATATGATTCAATATAGAATGCTCTCGTTTATTCAATTCTAAATGATTAAAATATTCATTTAAAAAAATATTATACAAAACAAGAATTTTACTAGATTCTAAATTCTTTGTGTTTATAATTGCATAATAGTTAGTATTGTGAAATATTCCTTTTATAAAATACAATAGAAAATTCTTTTTTATGCGTAATAATAATATAACATTAATGATATCCAATAGTTATTTTTTGTTTGTTTATAAAATAATAATTGTTATGTCTTAATACAAATCGTAATGTGTAAAAGTGTATAAATGTGTAAAGTATGTAATAATTAATAATCAACTCACCAACTTATAAATCTTTTATTTATATTAGAGACAGAAAAGTCTCCTGTTACTCTTTATAGGTGAATCACTCAGATTCATACCTGTAGTATATTCCTTATCAAGATTTTCTCTTCCTTGTTTCTTTTATTTCTTTTATTCTTCAATAGTTTTTATTCCTCCTTAATTATTTATGTTCAGTATAAGACTCTTTGCTTATCTTAATTCAAAATTATATCAAAATTGATTTTAATATTCAAAAATCGGGGTCACCGATTTTGAACTTTTAATCAACTCTGATATTTGCAGTAAAGACAATTACAAAAAAATGCTTTTATAATCGCGAGATAGAGGTTCGAAATTTTAACACTCTGTCTTCCCTTTTAAATAAATCACTTTTATTTATTTTTTTAATAATCACTTTTTTTATAGTAATATTTTCTTTAAACAATTCTTTTTTTTTTAATTTAACTTCTTTTTAACTTTTATTCCTTTTTAATGATATGGTAAATCACTTTTCTCACTTTATTTCTTTAAAATTACCTATTTTTTATATATAATCA
This sequence comes from Leptopilina heterotoma, assembly GCF_015476425.1. NCBI lineage: Eukaryota > Metazoa > Arthropoda > Insecta > Hymenoptera > Figitidae > Leptopilina > Leptopilina heterotoma. Next base: position 809,374 of record NW_025110870.1, on the reverse strand, counting down.
AAAAATCATATAAATTATCAATTCACTTCAACTCAATTTGATTAAAATCAACCCTTATTTTGGGGACAAAATATAAAACCTCCGCCTTTTGCGGGAAATAAGACTCAAAAATATGAAATCATCCGCTTTGCGGGAAAAACAAATTAACACTCTACCGATTTTCGGGAGGAACACTTAATTCTACGCAGCTTTACTGCGGGAGGAACAAATTCGGACTCCTCGATTATTCCACCTGAAAAATCGGTCACACCCTGGAAATCGACTCAAATTGTTAAAGGTGGGAGAAACTTTTGCACACGGTCCGCCAACTTATTGTTACCAAGGAAGCTTTTTTCAAGCTTGCAAATTCCTTGAAAAGTGGCGTGATAGAGTTCGATGTTCTCTATTCTATATTGCCCATGTGTATGTGTATTCTCCTTACCAGTATTTTACCAATACTTTTAAAAGTCTTTTTGTAGGTGATAATTTTTAATGAAGTCGACAAATTCCTTTTGAAATAAGAGTGATGTTCATATTCTTTCAATCAATTTTAGAATAATAATTTTAAAAATAATATTGAATATTATTGGGAATGAAAACAATTGAAGAATGATTATCGTTATTTTTTAAGTTTGGATATAATTTAATTATGAAAAAATAGTTTTAAGACAAATTAATTGATGAGTTAATTATGTAAAAATCCTCTTATATCCTGATAATATGTCTATTGAGTACTTAATTCTATTTACAAAAGTTCCAATTTTTTAATGAAATTATACAATATAACAAATTTTTAATTAATGAAAAAATTAAAAATAGTTACGAAGTCATACGTAACAAATACCCCCCTTTTTCTGGCTGACGTCCCTTGGCAGCTTTATGTTAAACATATGGTTTTGTAAAGTTTTACATACAAGTCCTTCCTTCAATTATTTTAAGACATTTGAAATGCTGGTCCTGTTGAAAATAAGTAGTATTTAACTGAAGCAACTCTTAGTTCTACTTTTTTTAAGTAACTCGTTTCCTCTCTTTTCTATTTTAGGAAGATTTTTAATTGAATAAGGTTTGCTTTTGCTTAATTAAAATGAAAACTACTAAGAGATTTTGACGGTCAATACATTGAATGTTTAGTCTGACAGGATGCCTTTTTAAGTTTTAATATCTAGCTTGGTAAAATGAATACATTTTCTTAAAAAAACTTATGATTTATTTAATTTACTGAGAACATCATGTCACTTTAATCATTCATAAATATTTATTCGATTTTAGCAAGCTGGATATTTGTTGTAATTAACATTCATCATTTCTATTGATTTTTCTCTTTTTATTATTTACAGTATTTAATTGAACCATTACCTTAGATTCGTAGATTTATATTGTTTCAAGAAGGTAGTATCTATTTGTATTTTCAATGTAAGTGCCCAAACTTTATATTAGTTTTAATTCAAGAATGCATAAGAATAACATTTTGCCCAAAATATTGATATAAAATTTTAGCACTAAATTGATATTTGAATTTACTTAACATTTTGTTTAAGGAATTATAATTTTTCATAAATTCGTTAATTATTGCTAATTATTATTCGTCGGCAAAAATAATCCTAAAATGTTGTGCTTTAAAATAAAGTGTTACGTCGATTACAAAATTCTGTTAATTAAATTAATGTCATTATTTTAAACTTCTATGATCTGAACAATACTAAATTTGTCTTTTTTTCAATGAATTATTTGTTAAAATATTGCCTATGGATTTGAAATTATGTCTATAACAAGATTTTAACAAGAAGTATGTTTCATTTATAGATATTATGCTCTTAAAATTTTGAGTAATTTTTTTTTTAAAATCAAACTAATCGCTTAGGTTAATAATTCGTGTATTAACCACCAGTTTGTATAATTTTAAATGCTGTAGAATGTTAAAGCAATAATGTTAGTTTTAAACATTGTTTTTCTAATATTATTTTGTAGCCGTGTAACAAGAGTTTTAATGGAGCAAAAAAATAATGATCGCAAAATGTATATAATTTGTATATCGTATTTTTAAAGCAAATTGAAAATTTTGATTTTCTACCTCATACCCCCCTTTTTATGCACTGTCGTCCCTTGACAGCCTTTTTTTACAAATAAATTATTTTCGTTGTTTTCTATTAGCATTTGAAATATTTCTTTTAAATAAAGGCAAACTTTTTATTAAATGGTTTGTTTCTTCTTACTTTATTTTATGACAATTTTTAAAGAAATGTTTGCTTTTATTTCATTTGGTTTACAATGTCAGAAAGTAATGACGTTGATTAGTACCTTTTTTGTTTGTATTGAATGTAAAACTTTTAACATTTAGAATTTAATCCAAAGATCTAGCGTGGTAAAAAAAATGTTTTTTTTTTAAATTTAATTTTACATAAATTTATTGTATTTTACCAAACTAGATATTTTTTATTTTCGGATAAATAACCTAGTTTATTTGATTGACAATGTTTAAGATTTGGATAATTTTGGTTGCCTTTAATTTCATTTCTATTTTAATTTGATAAACGTACATATTATTTTATAATTAACAGTGTAAGTACACATTTTTTATTAAATTTAAACGAAGAATACATATGAAAAATTATTCTTTTAACAAATTTAATAACGTAACTTCACAATATTTAAATTTAATTTTATAATGAGTTGCGTTCAACTAAAAAAATTACTTTGTATACAATTTTTGTTTTCTAAATTAAGAGAATTATTAGTTTTTTTGGAAAAGTATAATTTGTACTGGTTTTATAAAGTTGTTTACAAAAAAAAGAAAATTTTATTATACAACATTAGAATATATATTTTTTGTATTTTCATAATAAACTTAATTTTGGGTACTCTTGATATTTTTTCTTGATTTTTTTCAAAATTTTTTTTTTTTAAATCAGTTCAGGAGAATACAGTTTTTTGAGTAATGACGTTTTTTTACGTAAAAAATTTTTTTTTAATGCTTATAACTCGGGTAAAAATTGATCAAATTGGACGTTTTTATAATCAACATTTTTGTTTTCACACGTAGTTTGTAAATCATTTACTATTTTCTTTTGAATTTTATAATACTTCTGACAAAGGAAACGTATTCAAAATAGTCCTTAAATTTTATGTTTATTGAATTTTTACAAAACAGAGTAGCGAGAAAATTTTGGTTTAATTGGGACTTTAAAAAAATGTGTATATTCAGCCATAGTTTATCTTGATTTTGTTTATGAAATGTACTAAGATTTATAAAAAAATGCTAATTTTGTGCTTCTTTTTAAATTTTTTTTTTAATACGAAATGTAATGTTTATAATAATTTAATATTCTTCTTTTTTTTAATAAAAAGAGGAAGAATTAAATTGTTTTCTTAATGTAAAAGCACTGTGTAAAATGTTTTTAAGAATTTGCTTTTGCATCGTATTTCGATTGATTTATCCTTATTTTAGCTTTCAAAAAGAAATAATTTTATTTCTGCTTTTATCTTTTACGAAAAAAAATTTCAATATTAAAAGTTTCAATTTAATATTTTTAAACTTGATAATTTATATAATTTGTTATTGATGTTACAACAGTTTCATTTATGCTCGAAATGTAGTGTTCTTTCTTTGATATTACTGTTTTATGGTTTTTAAAGTGTTATAAGAAAATTAGTTGCATTTTCTAGAAGTATTTTAAGCATATTTTAATTTACAATTCAGCATATTTTAATCAGAGCATCCATAAAACGTAATTATTGAATATTTCAATGAATATTATAATTATTCATTATTAAGACATATTACTGATATTTTGAACTTCAATTTGAACATAAATTTGGTTAATTTTTTAGTATTAATAAAGATTATATATGTATACAGTTGTTGTTTGAAACAATGTTAGGGCTTTCTTGATTTTATACATAACGTTGAATAAGTATTTTAACCATGCAAGTTTTGTTTTAATTAAAATTTTTATTTTAATAGCAATCTTTAGTGTAGGTGTTTTATTTATGTTTTTAGAATTTGGACAAAACCATTTTCCAAAGCTTGTTAAGCGGTTTAATTTCTATATTTTTTTAATTTTTATGAGAAATTGTTTTCTTATAAATTTGTGTTTTCAATAATGTTCTAATATTTAAACCTTTTTTTTAATTTTAAAATTTTAAATAGAATTCTTGATTTTTTGAAATTGTAATTCAATTTTTTTTGCTAATTTGAAATTATTTATTTGCCTCAAATTAATGTTTAAAGAAAAGTTATGTATTCTAATTTGAAGGTTATTAAAATGCTGAGATAGATTTTATTGTTCTATGCGTTATGACTTTGCTTTTTAGACACTGTATATTTTGATTATTAATTTCATTAAAATATACTTTTTTAATTTGTCGCCTATAATTTTTAGAGAACAAGAATAATAAGAAATGTATATTTCATTTAAATTACGTAAAAGTGAATGAGAATTTAATTGTCTATGTAGGTATTTCTTTCAATGTATACTTCCTCCTGACCTAGTCACCTGAGATGTAACCTTACACAGTGTCGCGTATCCAAGTTCGTACACCTGTCTAATTTTATACATTTTTCTCTATATTTTATTTCAATTATTAATTTTTGTATTTAAAAATTATACTGTGATAGGACCCTCCAAAAAATTGATCCAGAAATTAATTTTAGTTTTAATTATGCATAATATTGAACAATAAAAACATTGTAGCATGGAACTCAAAAACATTGAAATCTTTGAAAATCTAAAGTTCATTTTTTTAGTATGACAAATGACTATAAGCAAACCTTTCGAAAATTATTTTTTTGTATTAGTTGAGTCTTTGTTAAAATTTTTTTTTTAAATGTCTAACAATATTTGAGTATATTTGTCTTTCTGTGATTAAGTCATTAGAAAATTTTTTTTTAAATATTAGTAGTTTAATGTTAGCTATTTATTAATGTTAGTGACATATGTTTACTGTTTTTTTTTTAAACTTTAAGGCTTATTTTCTTTAGTGCTGTCTTGTATTAAAGAATTCTCTTAAAAATATTATTTGCAACCCAGTAAACGAAAACTAATTGAAATGAATTAAAAAGAATTCACAAAGAGCTTTCGTGAATCCCGCTTTGTGACAAATACGAATTGGAGCCATGATGCAATTTTCCTGAATTCGTGAAACTGTATTGAACTTCCGAACCTTCTATCCGTACCAATTCACTGGACAAGTTTTGAGCCTTTAATTTTTTTCAATTCGTTAGCACGAATTCAATGCATTCCTTGGCCATTTCTTTCGAATGCGAATTCGTTTGGACAAATTGGTACATATTGAATTGAATATACAAAGAGCGTGAGTGAATCCCGCTTTGTGACAAATACGAATTGGAGCCTACCAAAAATGTTAATTCGTTTCAATTCATTTGAATTAGTTTTTTTTTACTGGGAAATATTTTACATTTTACAAGTTAGTCAAAAGCATAATCTGATTAGTGCTTAAATATCATTTGTTTTATTAGTAATTTAGCTTGAAATTTCGATGGTTATTCAATAAAATAATAGTATTCGATATTTCCTTGTAAAAAAAGTTGTATGTAAGACTTTTAATTTTAATTATTTCATTAAATATATTCAATTACGAATTTAATACAGTCGGTTATGAATAAAATAAAATCCTTAACGAAAATTACTTGAAAAGGACAAGTGTTATAGTTAAGTTATAATTTGACTTGTTTGTCAATATTACTAAAAATTGGAATCTAGTTTTACTCTTATTTTAAAACATTAATGTTGTGTTAAATGAAGTTTATGTCTATTTATAGCATCAAACTGAATATTTACAAGTAATTTAATTTATGTTGTTAATTTTTTATACAGAAATTATTTCGGGACAAAAGATATTTACTGAAATTTACCCCAATAACACTCACATGTAAAATCTATAAAAATTTTACACAAAAAAATAACCTACTTCTGTTATTAGTAAACATTTATAAAGCATGCATATTTTGTATTTATACCTATGTATTAATTTTTTTTTACTATGTGCGTCACTTAATAACTCCAAATGCATCTCTTGGAACATTGAGAAAAACCCATTTAAATTCTATATCCCATTTAATGAAGCAATAAGTATAATAAGCTATGATATACTTTTTTTTTCTATGTTCTATGTTTACTATTACGTTTTTTATAAGTACCCTTTATTTTAAATCAAACGATTATTATATAGTTCGTTTATGATATGTATAGCCAAATAAAAAAATTGAAGCTTTCTTATGCTTAACCAACGCCCAACCTGTTGAAGCTAAGTTTTGTTTCTAGTATTTTTGGTGTTTTGCTTCGTAATATTTTATTTTCTTGAAAATAATGCACATTTAACTTGTGCTTTAAATTTCTACTAAGATTCATTCCTTTGTCATATATTTCTGAATTCAGGTTCACCAAAATGTTCTTCTGTGTAAATGGCAATAGTCTTGTTGTGCGAAAATTTTGCTGAGTAAGAGTGTTTAGTGTCATTGTCTTCTTTTTCTTCTCTATGTTTATAGTATCTGTTTTCCTTTCTAATTTGTATATTTCTTCATTTTTTATTTTGTTTTTCTCATTTGATTCGAGTAAAAATTTATTCAAAAAATGTTTTTGATGTTTTACTGATAATTTGCTATTTCTTTCAATCATTTCTAAACTTTCTTGATTAACACTTTTGTGAGATGAAAAAGTCTTATTTATGGGAAATTCTTCTTCCTTAGCATATGTATCTGCTAAAATGATGACGTTTTCATTTACCATTTGACCACTAAATTCTTCTTCTTTTCTTCCTTCTGCACTTTTCACATCAAATTGTTCTTCACCTAATGATTTGATTTTACCCGGGGGTTTTCCCTTTCTTAGTTTGATAATAGGACTGTCTGAATTTACATGTTTTATTATTGGATATGAATTATTTATATCTGTGATATTCTCATAATTAGTCTCTTTATTATCTAAAAGTTCTTTCTTCTTCTTCTTAATTACTTTTTCATTTCTTTTTTGATCTGGTTTTATTTTATTTAGTCCATGGATAACTTTAGATTCCGAAATATCATTTTTTAGTAGTAAAGTTTCGTTGTTAGGACAGGTATAGTTTTTCAATTGATTTTCTTTCCCTACCTCAATTGTAAGTTTGCTGCTTTTCGAATCAGTATTTTGTGAAGTGTCCTTTTTATTTTTTTTACTGCCTTCCACAATTTTGTTGTCCAGGAAATAATTTTGGTTTTCCGCTTTTAACAAATCTACTTTTTTGATACAATCCCTGATTCTATCTACTATTTTATTATCTGGAAGTTTTTCATTGATACTGATATTTTCTCCTGTAGTATCTGTAATGCGACTTACATACAACGCCGTTTGTTCATTTTCTGAAGTTTCCTCTGGATTGTGAATTACTTTCATGTCACTTGATTCTTCGTTTTCTGTTTGAAGATGTGGTTCTTTTATGGAGAGTGATACATTATGATCTAATTGTTTTTTGTCCTTTAAAGGGCTTTGGTTTCTGGGCGAATCTTTAAAAATAATTGGTGGTATTGTGAAATCATGATTATATATTTTTTTATTTTTAGGCCTGGTTTCTATAAAATAATTTGTTTCGAAATTGTCATTTACAAAATATGGTTCCTCATAGTTCATATACGAGTCATTATAGTTAAAGCATCCATAATCTCTATGTTCCTCTCTTCCGTAATCATCCTGTATGTTGTTGTGTCTTCTACATTCGTCTCTGAGATAAATACTTTCTTCTTCGTCGATAAATCTGTGCTGTAAATTTCTGGATTCAACGTTATATTCTTGCCAATTTTGATCCCTGTTGTAAAAATTTTCTCTTTCATAACCTTCCGATGTCATGTCCCTATTTTGACAATGTTCTTCAAAATTCGTGTTCCTATTTTGGTTATAAAATTCATTATGGCCATGGACCCTTTTACGAACTCGTTGCCTTTGTCGTTGGTTTCCTCTTTTCCGCTGTCGGTTACATGGTTGTTCGTATTTTTTTGGTGCATCTAGTTCATACATTTTACCTTGGTTTTTCGCATTTTTATGGTAGTACCGATTCTCATGATCCATTTGTGGTTTAATATAATTAAAATAATCAAAATCTCGATCATAATCACTTTCTTCCATCCTGTGACTATCCTGCCTAATGTTACAGTTTTCTTGGTACACATTTTTGTAACATTGATCTCTAAAAATACTTTCATAGTCCTTTATTTCAACATTATATCCCTCCGATTTCAATTTTTTTATGTGGCCTTCTTGTAATAGTACTTCATATAGTGATTTCATTTTTAATTAATACAATTCAAACATAAACAATGAAAAATAAGTGATTCGTTTAACTTCTCTTTAGTTGGAAGAGATTTTCAATTTAAAATATCGATAACAATTTTTTTTGAAGCGTAGTGCGGTAACACTATTTTTTTTATATCCGCTCAAGTTACAAAATTCTACTGCTTTTTTAAGTTTATACCATTTGACCGTTTTTGATAATTTATAGAATTGCTTGACCGACATAATTACTTGAAAAAAATTTTTTTTTTTGCAGTTTTTTTTTACTGTATTAATTGATCAATTATTTTTTGAATTTTAACACTAATTTGTTGATTTATTTTTAAATAAATTATTTTATTCAAAAAACAATATTTTTAAATTTATTTAATTATTATAATTTATTATTTCAAAATGGAAATTAAAATTACAATTATTATTTTAATTATCTTTCAATAAAAAAATGCCAACAGTTTTTTTTGAAATAAATTTATATATATTGTCCTCTTTAATTCTTTGCTAGTTGTGACCGGCCTTGACTTTGCAATTCTACCCAATTTGAATCGTCAGCACTCTTCCTCAATCTTGGAATTATTTTGTATGTTATTTCATGACTCAAGGTGCGTTAATCACATTTATGCCAATAATGATCAATTATCAATATTTAGTCAATTGATTTTTAAAAGTCAACAAAATTATGATTGGTTTATTTTATTTTAAACTTGATTATTTATTAATAAAAAAAAATGCAAAACTTTTTTTTTATTTTAGATTAACAATTCCCTTTTATTTATTCAATCTTTATATTAAAATAAACCCAAAAAAAAGTTTATAAATATTAATTAATTATTATTTTAAAAAATAAAGAAATTAACATAAATAAAATTGTTTCAGTAAAGTCTCAAATTTCTTCTATAGCATGCTTACGCCGACTAATTCTGCCTTTTTATGAGATTTAAATTTATTATTCGTTAACAAGAATATATAAATATCTTAATTATTTAAATTAAACTTTGTTGCAAAAATATTTTTATTAAAAAATCTTGAATACTTATTTCTTTATGTATAGGTTTATAAACCTTTTTATATACTTTATTTTTTAATTTTGAGTCAATCCTAAGTTGCCCGACATCAATTTTCGTAAATTATTTTTTTTTTAATCCTCTCACTTGTCCAAGTGGCTACACACTTCCGACAAGGTTGTTTTTTTATTCGAGGAAAAAAGAGCCGATTTTATTGAGGAAACCAGAGCTTGCCGATTGCAAGGGTAGTTACCGTTCTCTAAACTCGACTTTAGCGAGTAGACAAAAAAAAATCTACACACGCACTTTTAATAATTCGATATTTTCTGAAAATAAACATTCATTTATAATAAAATCTTTCACATAATTTCCCGTGCATTAGCACAAAAAAAATCATTTCGATATGTATGTTTGCGTTTTGTGTAATTGTATAAGTGTCAAAAAAAATATTTTCTTCTAAAAATAACTATTTCCAACCTTTATAAATTTTTATTCTTTCAATAAAATATAAAAAAGAAATCCCACCGCTGCCACCAGTTTGTTAAAGATGAATTTGATTAATTATTAAATAAAAACAAATCTTTATTTTGAGCAAATTCAACTTTAACTGTATTGAAGATAATTTCAAAAGGTTAAATAGAATAAGACTCAAAACTTATCATCCCAAGGTAAACGTTATTTGCTTTTCGGGAACAAAATTTTTATTCAAAAGGTAGTGGATCCCTCTTTTAGGTTTATTATTAATTCAATAACCCCGGTTAGACGGTATTTTAATTGAAAGAAGTAAAAAAAGGATTAGGTGACAACAGTTAGAAAACCGTAATAAAACACTACTTGCAATATGATTCAATATAGAATGCTCTCGTTTATTCAATTCTAAATGATTAAAATATTCATTTAAAAAAATATTATACAAAACAAGAATTTTACTAGATTCTAAATTCTTTGTGTTTATAATTGCATAATAGTTAGTATTGTGAAATATTCCTTTTATAAAATACAATAGAAAATTCTTTTTTATGCGTAATAATAATATAACATTAATGATATCCAATAGTTATTTTTTGTTTGTTTATAAAATAATAATTGTTATGTCTTAATACAAATCGTAATGTGTAAAAGTGTATAAATGTGTAAAGTATGTAATAATTAATAATCAACTCACCAACTTATAAATCTTTTATTTATATTAGAGACAGAAAAGTCTCCTGTTACTCTTTATAGGTGAATCACTCAGATTCATACCTGTAGTATATTCCTTATCAAGATTTTCTCTTCCTTGTTTCTTTTATTTCTTTTATTCTTCAATAGTTTTTATTCCTCCTTAATTATTTATGTTCAGTATAAGACTCTTTGCTTATCTTAATTCAAAATTATATCAAAATTGATTTTAATATTCAAAAATCGGGGTCACCGATTTTGAACTTTTAATCAACTCTGATATTTGCAGTAAAGACAATTACAAAAAAATGCTTTTATAATCGCGAGATAGAGGTTCGAAATTTTAACACTCTGTCTTCCCTTTTAAATAAATCACTTTTATTTATTTTTTTTAATAATCACTTTTTTTATAGTAATATTTTCTTTAAACAATTCTTTTTTTTTTAATTTAACTTCTTTTTAACTTTTATTCCTTTTTAATGATATGGTAAATCACTTTTCTCACTTTATTTCTTTAAAATTACCTATTTTTTATATATAATCAAAAAATCATATAAATTATCAATTCACTTCAACTCAATTTGATTAAAATCAACCCTTATTTTGGGGACAAAATATAAAACCTCCGCCTTTTGCGGGAAATAAGACTCAAAAATATGAAATCATCCGCTTTGCGGGAAAAACAAATTAACACTCTACCGATTTTCGGGAGGAACACTTAATTCTACGCAGCTTTACTGCGGGAGGAACAAATTCGGACTCCTCGATTATTCCACCTGAAAAATCGGTCACACCCTGGAAATCGACTCAAATTGTTAAAGGTGGGAGAAACTTTTGCACACGGTCCGCCAACTTATTGTTACCAAGGAAGCTTTTTTCAAGCTTGCAAATTCCTTGAAAAGTGGCGTGATAGAGTTCGATGTTCTCTATTCTATATTGCCCATGTGTATGTGTATTCTCCTTACCAGTATTTTACCAATACTTTTAAAAGTCTTTTTGTAGGTGATAATTTTTAATGAAGTCGACAAATTCCTTTTGAAATAAGAGTGATGTTCATATTCTTTCAATCAATTTTAGAATAATAATTTTAAAAATAATATTGAATATTATTGGGAATGAAAACAATTGAAGAATGATTATCGTTATTTTTTAAGTTTGGATATAATTTAATTATGAAAAAATAGTTTTAAGACAAATTAATTGATGAGTTAATTATGTAAAAATCCTCTTATATCCTGATAATATGTCTATTGAGTACTTAATTCTATTTACAAAAGTTCCAATTTTTTAATGAAATTATACAATATAACAAATTTTTAATTAATGAAAAAATTAAAAATAGTTACGAAGTCATACGTAACATTGATAAAAAACTTTGCACGAATTCAATTATTTTTATAAATAACAAAATTTTTCGACAAAAATTCAATTATTTTCAAAAATTTAAATAAAATTCTTTGCAAAATTTCAATTATTTTCAACAGTTTTTCGCAATTTAATATTTTTAAATTTAGTTTTTAAATATTAATTTTTACTTTTTAAATATTTATATTTACTATTTTCATAAAATTTATCAACAGATTTAATTAGAGAAAAAAATTGTTGATACAATTCTACGAAAAGATTTAACTAATTTCATAAATAATAAAATTTCATTTACGAATTCAATTATTTTCATTGCAGAATTTCAAATATTTTTAATACAATTTTAAATAAATTCCTTGAAAAATGCAATTATTATAAAAAATTTTATTAAAACTTGAGGAAAGAATTCAATTTTAAGAAATATTCAATTATTCAATAAAACAATAAAATTTGTTGCAATAATTCAAATAATTTCAAAAATAACATTTAATTCGTCGCAGAAAATAAATTATATAAAAAAATTTTTAAGTAATTTTGCAAAGAATCCAATTAACTTGTTAAACAACAAAATCGCATAAATTCTTCCCATAAAATGAATTATTCTAAGAAATTTTAATAACATTCTTTTTTAAAATTCAATTATTTTGATAAATATCAATATTCATCACAAGAATTCAATTCTTTTAAAAAGTAAAAAAATACTTTGCAGAAATTAAATTATTTTCACAATTTTTTAAAAATTCTCGTCAAGAATTAAATTATCTTTATAAATAGATAGGGAAATTCTTCTCAAGAATTAAATTATTATTGTCAACCATTTTTTCAAAAATTCTTCACAAGAAGTCAATTATTCTCAAAAATTTTAGTAAAATTCTTCTCATGAATTCAATTGTTTTCAAAAGTTATTATTTAAATTCTTCTCAGAAATCCAATTATTTTTAAAAAATTTAATAAAATTCTTCAAAAAGTTTTTAATTATTTTTAAAAATCGTTATAAAATTCTTTAATATTGTAAATTAAAATTAAAATTTTAAAATAATTAAAATATTAAATTTAAAAAAATTAATTAAATAAATTAAAATTTTAATTAAATTCCTTAAAAGAAATGAAATATTTTTAAAAGTTGTTAATACAATATTCTTCGTAAAAATTAAATTTTAAGAAACATTCAATATTATTTATTTTTGTATTTAAATAATTGATTTCTCGTAGAATTAAATTATTGTTTTTCGTACCTTTAACTAACAATTCTGTAGAATTAATTTTTTTGAAAAAGTTTAATTGAATAATAATAATTGATGTTATTGATTTAAAGTAGAATTTTAGTTAAAAATTCTAGAAAATGTTAATTGAATTTAAATGATACAAATAATTTTAAAGAAATTACATTAACAATATTCTTATAATAATAAACTAATGATTTTTCAGTCAGTCATCTTTAATTCAGGGTTCACGTGCAATAAGGGGATACGCATGGAAGTGAAAGTCCCAGCGTATAGCGATTCTGCGGCTGCGCGAGGGGACAACGAATAGCCTGCGCGTCCCCTTATTGCACGTGAACCCTCAATTATTACAAAATATAAAGAATTGGATCACTTCGAGTCGAAGACTCGGAGTGATCGATACCTTTATGTTTTATAATAATATTCTTATAAATTGTTCAATTTGAAAAGATTTGAATTTAAAATTTTTGAACATTTTAATTCCAATGAAAAAAAATTATTAAATATTTATTTTAAATAAAACTATTGATGTTTTCGAATAATTTTACTTTTGAAGAAATTTGTAAATAAATTTAATAAAACATTTTTTTGAGTTTCTAATAATTTTTAGAGTGAATCAGAATATTCGTTAGGGTCAGGGAAAAAGTGAAAATTGTGTTTGGAAATCAGGGACAGATATGGGAATCGGAATAGAATAATCGAATATTCGATTTAATATTTTAATGCTTCAGAAAGAAATCTATTAATCGACTCCAGAATTCGAATATATTCGATTTAAGTCGAATTTTTCTAAAATTTAAAAATAATAATGAATTGCATTATAAGAAACAAGTTTTTTAAAAATATTTTTCAATTATAAGAACATTTATTTCATTTACTGATACATTTCTTATATATTATTTATATATTTCTATTATATCTTTTATATCAGTCTTTTATATCACAGTTTATAAAAATTTTAAAAACTTAAGTTCAATTATCAAACCACGTTTCTTTTGAAATTGAACTTAAAATCAGTAATATTTCTAAATTAGATCCGGAAAGTCGATTTCGCAGTTTTGTTAATCGAATTCCAGCCTTCGAGAAAAGGCGTTTTGAAGGCACCGAAGTTGCCAAAATTGGTAAAAAATCTAATGCAACTTTATTTAAGGTCGGATATTCAAATTGAAGATTCTTCCATTCTTCCAGAGGATTGGATTTTCTGTCGCTGACTGGAGTATTTAAAAATTGTCTCAGTTCAATAGGTACTCCACCTGCGCGATCTTGATTTCGAGTAGCCGATTGTAAGGCTACGAAATTATTGTGATGTTTCCAAAGTATATTATTTGAGTTAAGATCTGATACGGGATCATTATCGTGATCTATTTCTGGATTGGGGACATGCCCAGCTTCTTGTAATTTTTGATCCATTAATTGACCTAAACAGTAATTAAAAAATAAATCTCATTACTCTCTAAACTATCAAATACATTTTTCTAACGTTTATAGTTTAAACCAAAACTTGAAATTATTAAATGTGTAAAGAGAATGAAAAAAAATAGTTTTTGCAAAGATAAGAACAAATTTTTAAATAAATTTATTAATGTAATATAATGTCAGATTAAAAATTTCTTTAAAAATGTACTGATTTGTATACTCACCAATCTTAGTAATTGTGTTAGCAGCAGTTCTTGGATTGTCGAAATACACCTTTTTAAAGCGAGGGTCCAACATTGTCGCAACAGTATAAATGATTCGGTTTTCGAAATTCCCAAAATACGAATTTAATTCTCCTAGAAGAGTTTGTTGTAAATTAAACTCTACCGGATCAGCACATTGATAAGTATTTAAAGCCTAAAAATAATAAAAGAATTAATAATTTATAAATTTTCTATAATTATAGAAATAAATTAGCGTTATAAAAGATATTTGCCGTTTTCATTAATTTGATGAGAGGGATGCACTTGCTGACGGAAACGTGTTTTTCACAAGAAATTTCAGAAGTCACAAGGAAGAGAGGATGTAATAAGTCCTTTACTTCGGTAAGGGTGGAAATTTCATCAAGATTAAGATCAATTGGAGGTTTTGCTTTGCTTGATTTTTGTCGATTAATTTTTAATAAAGCTCTACTGACTAATTCATTTAAGTGGAGATATCTCTCGATCATTAGAAATAGAGAGTTCTACCTAGTTTTAACCTCTTGGAGAAGTTTCAGACATTCATGACTCTTCTTTTGCCACTCCTTTATTTGTAACTCCCTTAACTCATTTGCAGCTATCTCACTCTTTTTAAAGAATGTGACAATTTTTTTTAATTTTCGAATGGTGCTGCACAAGATGGATTGATTTTTATCAGCATCATCTGACTCTTGCTCGTCTTCGGAACTATCATCTATTGGCAAAGGATCGTCAACTTCTGGATTTAAATCTTTGGAGCTATTTTTGTTTACTCCAATTGAATTTGTAGCGACAGTGTTTAAAAGATGAGCAAAACATGGTAGGTGTTTGTCAACTCCAAAAAGATCCACACAAGCTTTTTTTATGTTCGCACAACAATCAGTTATTACTGTTCTAATCTGAGACGGATCAATCTTCCATTCAGAAAGAATTTCTGACATAAACCTCAAAAAAGTGGATAATTTTTATGAGACAATAAAGCTTTAAATATGAATATAATGGATATTCGCTAAAACGACAAAAATTCTTTTAAAAAACTTACATTTATTTAAGTCAGAAAAAGTTTATTTTAGATTCACTTACCTTATATATACGCTGTGTCTATTTAGCCCGCTAGCGGGATGAATAGTGACAGTAAATTATTTATCCCGCTAGCGGGATACAACGTAATGACGGTAGGTTATTTAGCCCGGTAGCGGGATAAGTAAAGGTTTTAGGTTATCTATCCCGCTAATTTAAAAAATAGTAAATTTAAAGTATTTACTTATCTATAGATACATGGTAAAGATTGTTAAAGAATCAGGAAATTAAAAATAAATAATATTATTCATACAAATTAATTTGTTTAAGCATTTACATGTTAAAGCAACTTTTATTTGAAATTAACATTTATAATATTTACTTATTATAGTAAAAATCCTTCATAATAATAAAACGTTAAGATATAAAATCTATCAAAGTATAAAATTTTTTTAAAAACGTTACTTATCATTTAAATATAATTTATATTATAATTTTAATAAAATATAAAAACTTTATAATATAGGTTTTTTTTACACACTGTGCAGAACCAGTGTTTTGTTTTTGGGCCTGATTTTCTGCCAGTGCATAATAAATGTGACCAGATGAGACATCTGTCACATCTAACGCAAGGATCTTCTTGAATGTCTTTCTCACAGACTCCACAATTCCATGAATTTTTTTTTATTATATTTTGAATTTTTAAAAGTAGTTCCCACCCTTTTTGTAAGAAATAGTCCTTGACAATTATCAAGTCAACTTCGTTGTCAACAATTGCCGAACTAACGAACTTGGGGTTTTTTCTGTAAAGTCGTTTTCAACAATTTTGTAACACCCTTTTATGGCTTCCTGAGCCACGTCGACGTTTACAACCCAACTTAAAATTTCGGTTATTTTTAATTCTAAGTGGAGCCTTGTAAAAGGAAGTGTCCTCTTCTTAATAGTTTTTTTGTCAACATTGGTAATTTTTTTTCTTCTGAAGACCTATTGCTGTCGTTTGAGCTGAATTTCTTGGTCGTCCTCGTGATTTCGGAATTTCTGGCATTAAAATATTTTTTGTTTTTTCCAGAATGTCTTCAGAAATTTCACATTCTGCATCTTCTGACTGGTCTTCATCAATATATTTTTCGATTAGTTTATCCAGTTTATCGTCAGAAGTTTGCAGAAGTGAAAAATCTTCGACTTGCTGTTCTTCTTCGTTTACCGAAATCACGAGGACTTCCTGTTCCTTATTTGAGCAGGAAAACAATTCAGGTATATCCAAAATTAAAGCATAAAAATTAAATAAAGCATAAAAAAAAAATAAAAAAAATAAAAATAAAATTAATTAATTATAAATAAATTAAAGCATCTTCGGATAAAATTTCTTCATTCTCCAGTTCACTAGTATTTTTATTATCTATTTCCACAGTAGATATAATACTAGGATCAATGCACTGGAGATGAAGTGGCAATCTATTTAATAGATGATGCTTTACCTATAATACAAAAAGAGTATAAATCATTAATTTACTAGCCAATTTCACTCTCAAGACATGGTATTTTTATTAATATGCAAATTAAAAAAAAATTTATTTTTAAGTATTAACACCAATTTTTGAATAATTTAGATTAAAAATTTCTCTTATTAACGAATTAAAAATCAATTATTATTATTACTTAATTTCAAAAATTTTAGAAAAATTTTTCACAGGAATTAAAATATTAAAAAAAAATTATTCAGAGAAATTAATTATTTTAAAAAATTTCTAACTACATTTTCAAAGTGTACAATTAATAAGATTTAGATTTTAGAATAATTAAAATTTTGTAAAACTTAATTTTAAATAATTTATTTTTTAAAGAATTTTATTCAAGTTTTTGAAAATCAACTTTTGAAGAATTCTAATTGTAAATTTTTTAAACAATGGAATTATTGAAAAATTTTTTAAATTTTCTAAAAACCATTGAATATTAATTATATTTATTTTTCAAGGTATCTACTAACCGGGAAATATCCTATTTTATGCCAAACAGGGAATTTTCTCACCAAATTAAAAAAATTTTTTTATTTTAATTTGTTTTTAAAAAATAGCTTTTTATTTCAATCTTTATAGATATTTATACTGTTCTCTAAATTTGAATTGGTTAAAAATAATTAATTTCATATTAAAAAATCAGTCAGTGATTCAAATGTGGTATGTAAATAAATTGTTTAAAAAAATTATCGAATTAATAGAAATTTTGTGAAATTCAACTAAAAATAACTAAATTTGTTAAAGAATTTCATTAAAAACTTTTTAACAAATCGAATTTTTTAAAGTATTTTAATTTAATAATTGAATTTTATAAAGAGTCTGATACTATTGTATTCATGTTTCTTGGTGCGAAGATGAATAATTAAAATTTTTATTAGCTAATTTAAAAAAAGATACACACTTAAAATTTTTTTATAAAAATAAAATTTTGGACAATTCTGAAAAATAAGATTTTTGAAATTTTTAAATTCTATTGTTTCAAGATACATAATTGAATTTTTATAAACAAATAATTGAAATTTTTTTTAATAGTTGAAATTTCTTTACATTCTATTAAAAATAATTAAATTCTTTTAAAGAATTTTATTTAAATTTTTCGAAAATAATGAAGGGAAGTTAGTCACCGTAATTATAATTTTATTTTTTAAAATTTCTTTGCAATATATTCAATTATTTTCATAAATAGTAAATCTCATTGCAGAATTTCAATTATTTTTAATACAATTTTAATCGAATTCTTCGAAAAATGTAATTATTCTTAAAATTTTATTAAAATTCGTCGGAAGAATTTTGATTATTTCTAAAAACAGTAAAAAAATTGTTCTCAAGAATTCAATTATTTCCATAAGTAGCAAAATTTTTTTCAATATTATTTTTAAAAAAATTCTTCACAAGAGTTCAATTATTTTTATAAATTTCCATAAAATTCTAAAAAACAATTTAATTATTTTCAAAAGTAATAAAATTTTTCGCAGAAATTCAATTATGTTTAAAATTTTTTTTAAATTCTTCTCAAAATTTCAATGAACGAAAGTAGTAGATACTCTGAATTTTGTTTTAAATAATTACCTCTTCAGAAAATTTTAGAGTTTCTAAAAAATCTGGCGTTGAATAATATGCCATTGCTCCATTTATCTCGTCCAAAAGCAATTTTCCTTTTTTCAATTTTTGTCCATGAGACAATGGTTTGCTTCCAATATTTTTAGAGCTTTGCAATGATTTGTAATTTAAAGTATTTTCAGAGTGTGATGCTATTTCTTCTGTTTCTTCATTTGCATCATTCATGGGATGATTTTTTAAGTAATAATTTTTATGCCACCGTAGTTGACATAAATTTATATCAGTTAAGTGTAACTGAAGGTAGTTTCTAACAGCAAAAATGTGCCTGAAATAATAAAAATAATTAATATGTAATGAAAAAATTTAATTTAATTTATTGTAATATAATTTATTTACCGGCATGGAAGTCCCATTCCTTAATGGAAATCACAAGAACATTTTTCGGTTGTTACTTGCCAACTTTTGTTTTCCTTTTCAACAATGAAAACTTCATTTTCATTCCTCACATTGAAATTAATTCTTTCTTTTAACTCTTTCTTAACATATTTGAATGCGTAAGAGGTTAAAAGGCTTACGAAAAATTCCTCTGGTGAACCAGTTACGAAATGAACAACCTGGGTTTTCAAAAGTTTATAAGCAAATTTGACATCATTTTCTGTGTCTCTTGTTGCAATTAAAATAAAAAAATTTATTATAAATTGCTCCATTGTGCTAAATCGTTTTACAATGCTTTTAATTTTTGCATTCAACGATTCGATGCGGTTATTGGTAGTATTTAAGTAACTTTCCACCATAAAATCTCGGCACATAGACCACTCTTGTCTAATATTGTGCCAATTTGCATTGAAGTAATCTTGGACAGATTTAGGCGCCTGTGCTAGAAGAGTATCATATAAGGACATGTAATCCTCATCAGTCTTGGAGTAGACCATTTTTTGAATTTTTTTCTTGGAATGATCTCTTTGTCCTTTTGTTATTCCTAACTTATCGCAAGATACTTCTCGGTTGAAGGTTTTTAAAGTATGGAAGAGACAGATATTCACTTTCGCATTTGGCAAACTCGATTTTATGACATCCCGCTCAATCATGTCCTTGTCTGCCATAACTGTTTTTATTGAGGTCCAGGAAGGGTGTTTCTTTTTAAAACAATCTATTAGCCATGTGATGGTTTCTTTTGTTTCGTGAATAAGTATGCCAGCTGCTACAAAATTGGTGTATCCTTCACCATCTTCATTTACGATTAGGTAAACAGGACACCTAATGTCTATCAATTTGTAAGTAGCATCAATGCCTATAAACTCAGGATACTGTGACATACTTATTTGCATTTCTGGTGTCACGAAGAAGAGTCCTTCAAAAACACCGTCTACCTCTAAGTATTCACAATCTGCAACTGGAAAATAATAAAATTATTTAGTAAACTCTAATTATAATTCTAATTCTAAAATAAAAAACTATCAATGTTGCCACAGGACAGAAAAGTTCGTGAAGAATCAGGGAAAATATAATTTCTTCGAAAATTTCAATTATTTAAAAAAAAAGAATTTTTTTTTCAATTTCGAGAACATTTGAATTGTTTATAAAAATTTAATTATAATTTTTAAAAATAATTTTATTCTATTTAGAAATTTAATTATAATTGCATAAAAAAATTAATAAAAATTTGCTTAAAAAAATATTTTTCTTATGAAATCGTTGATTATAAACGTTGTGAACTTCACCAACGTAAAATATTTAAAAATTATTTTCTAATTTCTTACCAACATTCCCGATTTCCGTTAGAAGTAGATCCCTTATTATGACCATCTTTTTTACAACACAATTTTAGAATGTGATACTCTATACCATCCTTTAAAACTTTTTTTCGTTTCTTTTTAATTCCTTCTGCTTTAGATAAGCAATTTCTTCTATAAAAAATCGAATATGTTTCGTTTTGAAACTGGTTGATATTTTTTCAAGCTCTGCCAGACTTCCAAACGTATCTCCTTCTTTTAGACAACATTTGTCTGAAATTGAAGAATTCGCATTTATAATAATATAAATTTAAAAATGTAGTGAATTTAAATTCTATAAATATATAAAAATAAAAATAATAAAAATAAAAAAAATAATATAAATAAATAAAAATAATAAAAATAATAATAATAATAATTATTATTATTATAAATAATATTTTTTATTATTATATTTATTTAAAATGTTTTGCCTTGTCACTAATTTAACGTTAAAAAATAATTATAAAAAAGATTTTACCGCATAAAATATTTTTATTTAAATTTTAAATTAACCCCTTCGCAGTCTAGTTGAAAATCGCTTGTGGTCCAAAAACGGTCCGAAAAAAAAGTTTACAAAAAAATATGATTTAATCATATATAAGGTTTTTGGGGTCGCTGAATTCGAATTTGAGGTTAATTTTTGAAAATTCAAAATGGCGGATCCAATATGGCGACCAAATATGGTGGATAATTTTAAAATTAAAGCGTTTTAAGGGAAATTCATTTCTCGGGGGTTTTCGAGGTCGCTGAATCCAAATCTGAAGTCAGATTTAAAAAATTCAAAATGGCGGACCCAAAATGTCGACTTCAAAAAAAAATTTTTTTTCAGATTCCCTTAAAACTCGTTACTCGGGGGTTTTCGGGGTCTCTAATTACAAATATGATGTCAGATTTTCAAAATTCAAAATGGCGGATCCAATATGGCGGATGATTTCAAGATTGATGCGAAAAAAATATGAAGTTACCTCAAAAACCCCTGAGTAAACATTTTAGACAAATTTGTCAACATTCAAAAAATTTGATCGACATATTGAATCCAAAATTTAGCATTTAGAAAAACGAACATCAAATTCGAATTCAGCGACCCCAAAAAACCCCGGGAACGGAATTTCGATCAAAACGCATAAATTTTGAAATTATCCGCCATATTGGATCCAACATTTTGAATTTTGTAAAACGAACATCAAATTCAAATTCAGCGACCCCAAAAACCCCCGAGAAACGAATTTTAATCGAATCGCATCAATCTTGAAATTATCCGCCATATTGGATCCGCCATTTTGAATTTTAAAAATCTGACATCATATTTGTAATCAGAGACCCCGAAAACCCCCCAAGTAACGAGTTTAAAGCGAATTTGAAATTTTTTTATTTTTCGAAGTCAACATTTTGGGTCCGCCATTTTGAATTTTTTAAATCTGACTTCAGATTCGGATTCAGCGACCCCAAAAACAGTAGTATGTACTTCGCTACTAAAATCAAATCATGTTTAGTATTTTTTTTTTGAGATGGCCATATATGGCCACAGACGCAAAGGTGGCACGACTTTTCGTGGCCATATATGGGCCATGGACTGTTAAGGGGTTAAGTAATTGTTATGAATTTATGTTTTTACTTATTTTTTATCATAATAGTAAATAAATTAATAAGTTAACTTACCGTTTATGAAACCACCTGAATTTTCTACACATACACTCATTTTCAAACTTTCGTACAAATCACCACAAGGTTTTACCTGACAACATTTTTTTTGCAGGAAAATATGAAAGTTTACAAAAAATGAGTAAAATTTATTAAATTTAATAAGTTTTAAAAATTACAACTATAACCCTTCCTGCATTAAATTATTTTCTATAATTTTCAACTAAACTTCATCTATAATATTCAATTATTTTAAATAATTTTCCTAAAGTTCTTCGAGAATTAAAATATTTAAATAATTATTTATTTAATTATTATTTTTTATAATTATTGTAACTGTCCATGTTTTTTTCTTCAGTTTATTAAGGTATAATATTTTCAAAAAATAAAACTAAATAATTTTTTGACGAATTTCAATAAAATATTTTTAATATGATTTTTTCTCCAAAATGTTAAAAATAATTCTAAAACGTTATTATTTTTTGTATGTATTTGAATTTTCGGAAATATGTAATTACAAGTACTGAAAATACTAAATTTAAAAAAATTGAAAGCTAATTCTCATTAATTGTCATTTTTACATTTAAGTTTTAAGATTTTCCATTAAATTTTTTGATAATTCAATTATTTTGAAAATTTGCAATTAAAATTCGCTTTTCAAAACTTGATTTTCAAAAATTTTAACAAAATACTTTAAAAAATTAATTATTTTCAATTCAATTTTACTAAATTTCAATTATTCAAAATCTTTTTAATTGTATATTTAGAAAATTCAAATATAAAAATGATTCACACATAATTTTTGAAAGATTTGTTTATAGTTATTTTTTGCACTATAAAAATCGAAATGAGTTGCTGTAAATAAATAAATAGTTATAATTAATAATATAGTTATTACATAACTATAACTGTAGTATTAATAACTAAATAATTATAATCAATAATAAAATAATACATTTTTTGTGTTATAATTATAGTGTAAATAAATATAATATTATATTAATTTAATAATATTATATTATTTTTATTATTAATTTATTATCTAACATTTCTTAAAATTAAAAAATTAATATTTAATATACTTAACAATTTTTACAATATGCATCGTTTTACCATGTATCTATAGATAAGTAAATACTTTAAATTTACTATTTTTTAAATTAGCGGGATAGATAACCTAAAACCTTTACTTATCCCGCTAGCGGGCTAAATAACCTACCGTCATTACGTTGTATCCCGCTAGCGGGATAAATAATTTACTGTCACTATTCATCCCGCTAGCGGGCTAAATAGACACAGCGTTATATATAATGTACAAACATAAACTGACACAAACGTCGAATAATCGATACTACTAATCGAATACCGTCGATTTTTCTACTGCCGTATTCGATTGTCATTATTCGAATAATCGAAAGGCAGTATTCGATTATCGCTTATATTCGATTTCGATTATACCATCTCTAATCAGGGAAAAGGCAGGGAAAAATAAAGTTAAATTTTTGTGGCAACCCTTTATAAATAAGTTATATTTTTATTTTTATCTAACAAATTTTTATGGTCCCCTAAAAGTCCCCTATTTTTTAATTTTCAGTCCCCTATTTCCCCTAAAATACTTTTTAGGGGCACTGTGAAGCCTGCGTAAAAGAAATAAGGAAAAATATTTAATAGGTGATATTGAAATTGTGCTTTTTCATATGATGATAACTATAGACATCACCTTAAGGAACAGATATACAATAATAAAAAAAAGATGCGATATGTTGCTCGTTTGATTGTAAGGTTTCCTTTACACGATTGCGAATGGGATATATAGTCGGCGAGCATAAAACCTTTGCACAAATAGTTATAGCTATATATATCCAAACTCCTTCAGATAAGTGGAAAAATATGTTTTCAATCGAAAAAACCAAATCTATTTTCGTGTAACAACATCGTTTTATTAGAAATAATATTTTTCAGGGCGTCTAGTTTTTGTTAGTTTTTACAAATTTCAAAAAATATTTCAAATAGTAAATTGAGACCAAATCCAAAATAGTTTGATAATTTTATTTACTGAAATTAAATTTATTTTTTCAAAAAAAATTTGTTTGATAATTTTATTTACTAAATTTAAATTTATTTTTTCAAGAAAATTTGAGAAAACTTACCGGAACACCAATATGACTTTATTGAGGAATATTTCTCCTAAAGAAGTTAAAAAGAAATAATATATGCGTTGGATTAACGTCGATTTGAATAGCGAAGAGATGATTTCCATCTATATATTACCGGGATTGGCTGTTATAAAAGAATTTAAAGGGAAAATTAATTTAGTGACTCAATTAACGGAGCTGAAACTGACACCCAGTTATATCAGCACTCATTTAATTTCGGAAATTAAATTATAAAGTTAAATATTTTTTTTTGTTCAAAACTAACTAAAATTATGAAAAATTATTTGGGTGCTGATAACTGAGTGCTAGTTTCAGCCTTGTAAAAAATATTTAACTTTAAAATTAAATTTCTAAAATTTTATTTTAATAAATGAAAATTAGTTTATTTCTTAAGTTATTTTAAATTTTGTCATCATAATTATTATATACATATATTACAAGATTCTAGATTTGAATTTAAAAGATAAACAATGTCTAAAATTATCAATCTCTCGTCGATTCTAATGACAAATGACTTACAATTAGATTCGATTACATACATTAATGTATACATGTAGCTACTTTGAAGATTGGATACTAGATATGGTGTTATGAATCTATTCAGTCACTCAATTAGTTTCGAGTTTTAGTTCGGCAAAGGGTCAATTTGCATGCACTATATATTCGTGTGGTTTATCTTTACTTTACTGTGATGACTGTTGGAGTATCTTACTGAAATTTATACTCACTTGATCATTTGAATGGCGCTTTAGTTGTGCATGTGAAATTGAATACCCAATTCCATATTAAGCAAACAAGTTGCCCTTCAACCATTACACATTAAATTGAACAAAAGTTTTATTATCTTTTAGACGAAAAGTCGTCCATGTTCGATAAGATGTGTATTAAAATGTGGGGCAAACATATAATAATATAATATTACAAAATATACAAAAAAAATCTATAATTGAAAATTTTTTATTCTTATGACAAGTATTTTAAAAGTAGATTGCAAAAAAGAGATGAAACCTAATTTTGTGTATTTGTTAAAAATCTAAAAATACGTAGAATACATTTTGAACAATATAATAAAGAACTCATGCCACAAATTTTATAATATGTAATATAATAGTAGACAGAGGGTTGCCTTATCAAATAGACACGAATGTTTCCTACGGCTGACATGATAATGCTCTTACAATATTTCTCTGTAGAGTTGAAAAACTTTCTAATATAGAAATGTAGGTATAAAATAAATGAAAATTGTTTTATAAATTTGTACAACATTAAACATGGTGACGTCATTAAATATTTCAGTTGAAGTTGATATCATGTTATTTTCATGAAAAAGGATTGCACTTGAAATGATTGCCTCTTTTTTTTATTAGTTGAAGCTAGTAAATTTAGCGCACCACTTTCGACGCCCGTTTCATACTCTGTCTGACCAAATGTAAATTATCTACTGCCGCGGTAGTCGTGTCGGACGTGAATCGTGGTCTGACTACTTCCACCATTCTATCCCGCATCTGCGACCTCTAATTCTCATTTGTTCATACATTGCTATTTTTTCTTCATACATTGTTGATACCTGCCTGCGACTATGAAGTGGTGACACTTTAATTAGAGTGATAAACATATCTGTTTATTATTCATTATTTAAATAAAATAGAATTTGAAATTGGATAAATATAAAATACGATTCATTTGTTTATTTAACAGATACTGTTTTTTTACTACAATTACGTTTTAGACCCTACGAAGGATATCACAAACAATACGAACCTTTAAAAAATAGCCTTTGTAAATGAGGATAATCTCCGAGAACTCAGGTAATATTTTCTTTCTCCCTTCACGGTATGGAAGACTATAGATAAAAATACGAAACTTGAAGCGTTACTCAGGCGGTAATGGAAATCTTTCTTTTTCACACCAAGGCATATTAAATAAGACTAGAACCAAAACGGCGCCTACTGCTAATCGTTTGAGACAAAAGAAAACCTTAATTTAAGAACACAACAATTATGCAAGATTATTTCACTAATTGTGTTCATAATATATAAATTACAAAGTAGAAACACTACAGATTTTTTTCATCAGTTTATTATAACTTTTATTATCTTTTAACTTATACTTTATATTATAACATCAAAGATGTTTTTGTTGGGATTAAATTATTCTGTGATAAATGATTTATTACTATTATATTTATTAGTAAAATTAATTTAATTTCGAAAATACTTTACATGTTTTAATGTTCTTTGGATAAAGCTGAAATAAGCATCCAGTTTATTTTAAAAATATTAATGTTTTTGTTTTAAAGAAAAGAATATTTACCATTAAAATTTAATTCTAAAAGTTACAGATGCTAAAACTGTAATCCAATTATTATTGCACCTGTTCATTAACTTTCAGAGTTTAATTTTATACCTAAATATACTTTAAAAAACAAATATTTTTAAAATAAAATCTGGGTGCTTGTTTAAGATTCATTAAAAAATATTAAAACATGTAAATTAATGTCTTTCAGAAATTATATTAATTTTAATATATTAATTAAACAAGGCAATCTTAAGAAATTTTTAACTGATTCTTAAAAGTTACTTATATTTCTTTATTATAAGTTTAATTGCTAAAAAAATAAATTATGTTTTAGTAACTTAGACGGGAAAGATGTTTACTTATTAATTGTAATTACTTACAAAAAGAAAAAATTATTTTTGTCCTACCTGCACGAAAAGTATGTCATTTCGGGCACTTAAGGCGGGCGCAAAGTAACACATTACGCCCGGGAGTGGAGGAAGCGGGCGGAAAAGTATTTTGCGCCCGCTTGTATGACGTCAGCGGGCGGTAAAGTATTTTCCGCCCGCTTCCCCTACCTCCGAGCGGGCGGAAAAGTATTTTGCGCCCGCTTGTTAATTATTCGATTTTCTTCATTAAAATGCGACATTTTCTACTTTATTTTATGTTGACTATAGAACTGTAAACATTTTCCACTTGTTTTATTTTGTCTATAAAAATTTGCAATTTTTTTTTATTTTCTCTAAAAAAATAATGAGATATTTGGTTTTGTTCCCATTTCGTTTATCAAAATTGTCAATTTTAAAAGTTCTTGTTTCAGTTTTGTTCAATTATTAATTACTACGTTCTAAATAAATACTATGTTTCCAGAATACATTGTTTTTTATTTCTATTTTAAAACTTCTATCATTATAGACTTCATTCGATATAATGTTTATATAGAGCTTAATTTTTAACTAATATGAGCGTTTAATCGTGCGTGCCCTCAATGCCATACTTTCCATGCAGTTAGGACAAAAAATTATGTTCGCATCATGGGCGCAAAGGTGATTACGACTTTGGCGAAATGAAGGGACCGAGGGGACACTTTCGCTCCCTCGGCTTCGCCTCGGGCGCGAAATTGTGTCCCCTCGGTCCCTTCATTTCGCCATCATCGCAATCACCTATTTTGCGCCCTTGTTACGAAAATAACTATTTTATCACTAGAAAGTGGTATATTACATAATTTTTAAAAACTTACCTGTATCCTTCTTATCCTTAGGTATTTCAATCACAAAACTTTTTTCACTTCTGATCACTTATGATATTTTATATATATTTTTTTATTGTTTTGTCACTTTTCACTTTTTATCATCCCATATATTAAGAATATTATTAAGAATGATGAAGAATATTTAAGAAAAAACACGTGTTCTACACTTTGTAATCTGTAATATTCTATAATACTCTGTATTATTCATCATGCATCATGTATAATACTCGCACTCGACCACGTGGAATAAATTAGAACTTCAAAACTGCGCGCACACAAAAATTTGAAATTATTTCAGTCAATAGCTACCGTTATCATCGTATTTCAACCACTCGCGACCGTCATCATATCATTTTTACAACCAATCACGACCGTCACTCTGAAACTCCAGCCAAAAAAATTGCTGTTTTTCTAGGATTATTTTATCATTCTTTATAATTGTTACGTCAAAACTGAAACCTTTTTAAATATACCTAACGTTCCTCGTTTTAAATTAGTTTCAAAATTGATAAACGAAATTTTACCAGCATTATTGATGAAATCGTATCTTCTATTTAAGCTTTGTAATACTAAATTGCAGGGAACATTTGTAAAGAATGCACAAGCAACAAGTGAAAGCAGCTTAGAGTAATTAGGCAAAACAATATTCTCCAGTTTTCTTTTCAATTCGAAACTATTGTTTATATGAGATTTAGGAAGAGGTCCTCAAGGGGTTAAGTGGTAAACTTCTGTCTTGTTGTCGTATTTTAATTAACAGTATTTTTATTCTGACAATCAATTGACATTAACCACATTCACTGATTGAAAATTCCTCCCTTTTGTGATTTATAATTTTCTATAACCATCGTTCAGCGTGGTTAGTACTTTAATGGGTGACTTCCATGGAATGCAGGTGTTTTTCACTGCATTCGCGATATATCAAGCGGAAGGTTTGTCGTCGAGGTACAATGGTGTGCAGCGTCGATTATTGTCCAGTACACACCATTAGAACTCGACTGTCGATAAGCCGATTGTACTCAGGAAGTGGTTTTCTACAGTTTCCTCTCCTCTAGCAAGCTGGCAAGAAAACCCATTAGGCGGGGGTGGTCCACGTAAATGCAAGTTCTCCTAATTTCAAGTCTGTCTTCATACGCAATAGTTTAATTTAGTTCAGTGAAATTCTTTGGGGCACTTTTAAAGCGTCTAATAGACCAACAAGACATATTAAGATCGTAATAGGCATTTTTACACTTTAATACGATCACTCTTTTTATTTATAGTGACAACTTGTGTCAATAAACGTAAGATCAAACAATTTTGAAGAAAAGAATTCACGGTGAGAAAAAATAATTCTCTGTAATATCCTAATTCGGTTTCTACGCGAAACCGTAACTAAGTTACCCTCAATTATTTTTGCTTACTACTAATTATTATTTTTACTCGGATACACCGCAAAAAGAATTATTTTTGACAATTGTGTCGTGAAAAATTCAAGTATTTTAAATTAAGATATTTTGGTGGTCATCTCTAAGACTATCGTAGGAACAGTTCAGTTTAAATAAATTTAGAAACTAGTTTGATTAGATGTGGAATAATCCTAAGTTTATATGGATGGCAGTAATGATTAAAAAGATGAGGAAAATCAAAAGTCTGAGGCTTCTTTTTCTGTCGTACAGAGTTGTTCTAATGTACTTGTCTCTGAAATCAGATTATTAAAACATCCTTAAAGATTCCCTAAGTGGAATGATGAAAATAGCTGATCTTTTAGAAGAGGTTGCTGGAGATAAAGAGAAGGCTGTCAAGCGTTCTTTTTTATGTTAAATTTACGACAGAAAGGTGTCGTAAAACTGCTGCTGATACAGAAAAATCTAGAAGAGAATTAGGAGAAGATGTTGCCTAAACTGATATTAAAATTTACCATAAGATAATAATAATACTAAAAAATTGGTTGTAGATAAGATACAAATTATCAGTGCTAGTATCCGAATAACTTCTGGATATTTTTTCTCACAGGAATATATAAAATTATAACATTCTTTAATACCAGATGCTATCACAAACTAAACAAATTCACCCATTGTCCCATTGCTACCTGCCATTTGAATAATGTCATTCTTTGCACCAGATGTTCCTAAAAAGTTTTAGCAGATGTTGGAATATTTGAAAGGAATGGTGGTCGCAGTACTTTCAATAATCCACATAATTAGGTTTAATTTTTTTTATATAATTGGCCATTTCTACAGTTCTTTAACTTCTGCTTTAACAAAAACACAGGCGCCAGATAATTTTACTAAATTGACAAACAAAATAATTGACCTCCCCACCCAAAGGAGTGTGTCGTTGATGAACCTTAAAAAATACAAAAATAAATACAAGTGACTTCCAGGATTGATCGAATTAATATGGATCAATTAATTCACGATCTAACGTCACAAATAAACCCGTAACATAATAAAGTATAAATTTTCATGAATTAATGTTTTTATTTCTTCTGTTAAAAATATACTATTTTCAAAATCATTGATTTAAATTGTTATCAAAAAATTAATCTACGCAAATTTCTTACAAATTCATTGAGTCTCCTATGAAATCTGTTCAATTGTGAAATTCATTAGCCTCACTATATAATCTGTTGATAACAGTTTGCTAAGTAATTTGTTCCTGTAAATGTCATTCTGTACAATGTAGGATTTCGTGATGGTTTGAAGAATACTGAGAAGTTTAGTAATGACAATATTTGTGGACAATTTATAACACTGTAAATTATTGTAAAAAGAAACAATAAATAGCTTTCCTCTATTAATGATATTGGCCACAAAATTTGTAAAAAAAAGTTAAAAACTTTTCTTAAGTCTCCTGAAGTAAAAAATTAAAAATACGTTTCTTTCCAATTTTCAGAGGCTATTTTTTCTAAACTTTGTTTTCATCCAAATATCATTAAATTTTGTTTATTTTTTTCAAGAGATTTTAGATTTTGACATAAAGAAGACGGAAAATAACACTGTAGCATTTAGCTTCATGTTGGGTATTAAGCTAAACGCCGGATAATAAAATTCTGCGTTCAATGATATATGAGTGACAATTTTATAGCCCTTAAAGGAGATTATATCACATGATAAATATGGAAAAAAAGTTCAGTAATTTTTGCTTTTTATACAGCATGTTTTTCCAGTCACATAATCTAGAAATATTGCAGGAAAAATCTAAATGATACAATAATTTTATAGTGCTGTTGCGTCACAAAAATATGGTAAATAACAATACTTGTTTAAAATTAATTAAATATTAAAATTTAATTAATAAATTATTTTTAAGTCGGGAGTTTTACATCCAATAGCTTAGGAACACTTTCTATTATTTTCTTATTTCTTTGGTTCAATTGAAAATAAGGAATATTGAATTTAAAAGAAATGAGATCTATTCTTTAAAAAATAAATGGTTCAACACTTAATCTCGAATTCAAAGGTTAAATAATTTTAGGAATCAACATTAGAATTTGTAACGAATTTGTACAAATATTAAAGGAGTACCAATTTTCAAGGAATTTAGGATTATTTGATAGGATTGTAGAAAGAAAGAAAAGAAAAGACAGTAATTTAATTTTTACTCACTTTTTATAAAATTTTGCTTATCAAAGACGATTTACAGTTGAAGTTGGATTGAAGTTGAGGTTGGAATTGTTGTAACTTTAAAATTTTTAATTTAGAACTTGAAAGATTAAAATTTGAATAAACTTGAACTTGAGAATTGGAGACTTGAAAATTTGAACTTGAATATTTGTTTGTGACAATTAGAAGATTTATTTTGTGACTAAAGACTTTTAAGAGAGTTAATGATTGATTATTTTTTAACTTAAAGATTTTTAAGAGAGTTAATGATTGATTTTTTTAACTGAGGTTTCCTTAAGGAACACGTATATTTATGTAACAATTCCCACTACTAATTTTCTTAAGGGAGGAAAATATAGAAATTCCGAATATTTTAATTATGACGTCATAGTTATAGGACGTTAGAGCTACAAAAATGTTGTTGATATATCATTAGAAGCAGAAACATTCTGTGAAATGTCTTTATGCAAACTTTTAATTTGAAAGGACATCAGAATACTACGGGATGAAAGTGTGACATTTAATTGTCATATAATCTTTACTTTACACTAGCATTTTTTTATCTGAAATATCTTTTTCTAGACGGTTAATCTCCATCCCTAGGGCATTTCTTTGTTCTAAAAGTGTCTGACAACTCCTACGCTCTCGGAGTTTGCTTGAAACTTCTCGCCGCCACTTTGAATGTATTGAATCTTTTTGTTCATATAAGTTTTTTAATTTTGTATTTCTGTGCAGTACTCGTGCTTGCCATACCAACAATTTCCAACGATATTAAATAAATATATTTGAAACTTTTTACAAACCGAACAGTTATAAATTATTTTGATCATTTATCAATCTATTGACATAGTACAGTTACAACTACATTTTTTTAATATTGGTAAAAGATATAAATAAGACTTTTATTTTTAGTTTAAAATATCCAATTTTTATTGTAATATAAATTTTGGTTCATTAAACTTTAATGTAGTGTCAAACATATGTATACATCAGAATTTTCTTATAGTGCGTGTGACACTTTAGAAAAAAAATTCTACTCCAAAGTATTCACAGTAATAATGATAGCTGTGCTCTTTGTTAAACCGCAACATATATGTTACGTAACAATAAAAACTCGACGGACGGAAGAAAAACGAGAAATTGCCAGCCGCGTGGTTAAAAGGGCGAGACACAGGGAAATGTTTGTGCAGTTGATATAGATAGTATTCTCGGAGCAACATTTCTCCTTTTCTCATATGACCCTATTTGAAATTCTGTAAAGTACGTTATATATTACACGTTTCATTTCATGGGGAAAAAATCATCAGAAAAAAACACTCTCTGTACTTTGACATTAGATTGATACAATAATATAATCTATGAGATTAGTAAAAGAATTTAATATCCTGAAAGATTGAATAAACTTTTTAATGGATGATTATTTTCTTTTTTTCATTAATTTTTTATTTGTTATGTGCACTTCTATCTTTGTGATGCTAAAAGAATTTTAATTTAATACGAAGAAAAACGTTACCTACCCCCAGCAGCTAATTCATTAGTTATTTATTTTTAAAACAAGTAAAATATTATTTTCTCATGCTAAAGGAGAAGTTTTGAAGTGAAAATATCTCGAAAAAGGTGGAACATTTTTCTTAGTCTTTCAAAATATATAAACGTTCTTGATTTAAATTAATAACATGCTGTCATTTCTTAATTTATGTTTACGCAAAAAATCTTTTTGCTTGTGAAATTAGCCAACGTTAAACGACATAGATCGTGGCGTAGCCTTGTAACCATTAAATTTTGTTTTAAAATAATACCGAAATTCGGTGTTGAAATAACACTTTGTGTTAATCTTAAATAAAATAAGTGTTTCAAGTAATTAACTATTGATATTTTTCACAATTTTACTCTGTGAATGATCTCTATTTTCCTGATTTTGCAATTATAATTTGCTCAAACAATTCATTAAGAGTTTTGATTACCTCAAATCCAATTTTTGTATTTATTATACTCATAAATAAAATAGTGACTAATTTTAAACAACATACATCATGTTTTAAATATTCACGTTTTCCTCCACACGAGACGCGGGTAATGAAATGTCAATTATAATATTTTTAACATAAATTACTATACTGAATACTAAAATGGTTAAATTATGATTTATTTAATTTCTAATGGAGAGCAAAGTAAACATGTTTTAAATGCAAAATTAAAAACATTTACAAACGTGTTATTATTATTGATCAAAAAATATCTCTTTTGTAAATAAGGTTTTCCATAGATTTGAAACACTTTTCAAAACTCGTATAATCTAAAGCTCAAAAATCAACAGTTATAAAAATTAAAGATAGAATAATTTATTTATTTATTCTAATTTTATTCTAATTATTTCTAATAATAGAAAATTGCACCTAAAGATATGCTTCCGATACCTTCCATAAATAAGAAGACACCTTCTCACAATCTTGCGCAACAATTTAAATCGCTCAGACGCTGATGCACTGTTACATTCAAATACACGGAGAGAGATTCTGTTTTAATATTTCGTATTATTATATTAGTATTTAGTAAAACCGATTGCAATTTGGGGAAATCATGTACATTTATGAATTAATATTACCATTTTTAAGAAAGTTTATAATCAAATTATTACTTTGTATTATTCTGAAGTAATAGAAATTGAAATAGTCAATAAGAAGTTGTAATATTATAAGTAAGAAAGTATGCAATAGTAAAAAGTATTACCAGATGATTATACTAAATACTATCGAAGAATTACATAAGTTGTTAATTTAGTTATGAATAGTATTATCGACTATAATAAAAATTATGACCAGCCTAGTAGCAGGCCATAGCAGGCTATGGGCTGACGTCAGGCTGACGTAGAGCGGTTACGAAGCTGTCCGAGATTAGCCGAGTCAAACCTCGTGGCAACATGTGCACGTTGTGTTTACCCCAAAATATTTTAATTTGATGTGTCAAAATGTGTCGGAATTGGGTGAACAATTTTATTTTGTTCATTCAATAATTTTAATCGACAATGAAGATTTCCTAATTGTAGTAAAAGGCATAGTCCATTGTCTTTTAAATGAGCATTTGAGAGCATTCAAAATTTACACGGAAAAAAATTAATCTCTAAATTAGAGATTTAATATGAGATTTAGGCATAAACTATCACTGGAATCGGATGTGTGATTTGAACAGATCTCTAAAACTGAAATTTAGAGTTATATCTAATCCGCATATATTATCAGTGTGAAGAATCCGTATTTTTATGCCTGAAAATGATATTAGAAATCTCAAATTTTATGATTTATCACAATTTAGAGTGAGAATTATTCAAAGAATGTATATTTTTCTTTTAGTATGAACTTATAAACAAATCCATTGACAATCATAAAAAATTGGACATTTTTTGAAGATAATATGAATTTTTTATTATTTCATTTCTTTATTTGAATCAAATTATCTCAACATCACACAATATAAACATTCTTTTTCTATTTCTTAATAAAAAAACATGGTTTGGTACAACTTTCAATATAGGTTAGGTTTTCAAGTGTCAAACGAAAGTTTAACCTGAAAATACTAATAAATAAAAATATGTCCCACACGTGATAACGCGAAAAACATTCGTAAAATATGGAAAGTGAAAACTGGGAATGAAACTGCATTTAAAATATAAAATTAATACTTAAATAATTAAAATGGTTTGAATATTCTTTGACAATGATGAACTTAAAACGCAATGTAATTCACATCAGATAAGTTGTGAAATTAACAAATCTCTAAATCAGAGATGTAAATTTAATTGTGACTATAATGTCTATTTTAGACATACTTACATTCCATTGGATTTCAAATTAATATTATTTCAAGTTTAGATATTAATTTTTTTCCGTGTACGAAAATGAATTAGGACATTGGAAGGTATTTAAAAAAAATGATTTAAGATATGCTGCATTTTCTTATGCCAATAAATTAAATGATGGGTTTTTTTATATAACGAAAAATTGGATATAATTTCAATAGAAATCATTTTCCAGAAACAAACAATTTTAAAAACAGTATTATGATAAACATTTCTGAATAAAATTTTGACCCAGCATACAAAAGTATGTATTTATAATGTAAAATAAATTAAGAACTTTTTTAAACAAAATATGGAGAAAATATCACTTTCTCACAAGTTCAGAAAATTTCTCGAGTTTAGTATATAAGGAAGTTGAGAACTGTATCTCCCAATATACAGCGTGCGTGCGTTATTGCGTTTATTTGTATTTAAGTTAAGTTTATATGTATGCGTTTATAGGTTTTAACATAGATCTCCGAAATTGTATATAGTTTGTGTTTGTATAGTATGATGCTTGCGTTAGCTCATTGGTGTGTGTGCGAAATACTTTCGAAACGATAATTCTATCCTCCTCCTTCCTACGTCTTTTTATTTCCTGTCCTTTTCGACTCACTCATAATTTTTAGTATTGACTATATTAAAGATTGAA
Source organism: Leptopilina heterotoma (assembly GCF_015476425.1). Taxonomy (NCBI): domain Eukaryota; kingdom Metazoa; phylum Arthropoda; class Insecta; order Hymenoptera; family Figitidae; genus Leptopilina; species Leptopilina heterotoma. The sequence goes on along the minus strand of NW_025110870.1, from coordinate 773,439 downwards.
ATATGTATTTTATTCTAAAATTTAAAAGAACTATTTCAATTTTTCTTATTCTTTCGATACTTTCACGGACTGCGATTTTAATATAGTCATTTTTAAAAATTATAATTCTTTTATTAAATTGTATTACAATTTTATTAATTTTTGTAAAATATATCAAGGGCTGCCTACTAATATGCACAATATTAATTTTTAATATAAAACACGATTTCCCTAAATTGAAAAAGAATATATTAAATTCTATTGCCAATTTTAACAAATATTAATACAAAATCTCTCTCCGTGTACTTTCAGACTTTTAGCAAATGGTATGCGTCTATTCAAATTTAAAAGTATCTGTCTATATCCAAATTTTAAATTCTTAAAAATTAATTATTTTATAAATTTTATAATTGTTGTTTAAAATTAATTGTTAATAACTTTCTTTAATCTGAATATTGTTAATTTATTTTCAACACATAATTATGTAAAATTTACAAAAACTTGTTCAAAAGGTGAATTTTGGCTCTATCTAGTAGAAACTACAAACACTTTAAAATCCCCTTCAACCAAAAACATCCCTGTCTTAAGTACGCCCACGCAACTCCTATTTTCGCAAGGCTGAGCTTGAAGGGCTCAATACCATCCTAATAGTAATTGAGCCTAATGAGTTTTTCGCCATTTTCCTTTTCAGGGATTCAATCATTACAATTTTCCAACTTCTTTTCGTACACCCTGAGACAATTCTTACCCAAAACGAACCCTAACCCAAAAATTAGAAAGGGACAAGAATATAATAATACGAACTCCATTGAAAACTCTCTCATATAGTCACAGTCTAGTTCTGGTTCCAGTTCTAGTCAATCTCAGTTCGTTTTACAGTTTCTTTTCAAGTTCATTTTCTAGTTCCACTTAGAGTTACAGTTCTAATTCTTTTAAAAATACTTAAAAATAATTATTCAGTTCCAGTTCTTAAAATTAAATCAGTTATTCGTTGTTTCAAGTACTAGTTCGAGTTCTACTTTTAGTTCAAGTTCCAATTCGAGATCTATTCAAGTTAAATTTCTTGTTCTAATATTAGATCTAATCCTTCTGGAAATATTTCAAAAATAATTGTTCGCTATTTACAAGTTCAAAGTTCGATTATTAATAAAAGGATTCAAGTTCAATCCAAATCTCTATAGAAGGAAGACAAGATTTAATTTATTTCCACAAGTTCCTGTCTAATAAAATTCCTGATCAACTGATTTATTGGTTTTGACGAATTCTGATTGTATAATACAATTGTCTTAAAATTTGCTATCTAACTTTATTCTAAAATCTATTTCTTGACCTCTCTCTCTACTCCGAAGAATATTAATTCGTATGTTTCTAGTGAATATCTCTTCAAATTCCTTATTTTTCTTTTTTTTTTTATTTGCAAATTGATCAAACCCACGGTTAGAAAGCTATTAAAGGGTATTACATTGTAGTACACGGAGAAAATTTGTTCCTTACATTTTACCGAATTTTTCAATAAACTTGGGATATAGTAGCATAATCGTAATTTTTAATAATTTTTATATTATTTTTTCGGTAACAATATTTAAAATCTAATGTGATATCCTTATTCCTTAAGAACTAGTACTGTAAAAGTTGAAAAAAAATTGAAACTGAACGTTTAATGTAAATTAAATAAATACCTCCTTGATGGGCACTAACGTTTCAGGAATAGTTCGGTAAAACTTTCTTGACTTGCCTAAAGTGTTAGTTTTCAGGAATAGTTCGGTAAAACTTCCTTGACTTGCCTAAAGTTTTAGTTTTCTGGATTGAAATACTTTATTTCAAGTGTCCCGCAGTCAAATGAAAGACTTTCACACTAATAGTTGATTTTTCCAACTTATTTAGACTTAATTAATAATCATTTTATTATTATTTAAATTAAAATTCAATTAATTAATTATTTTAAACACTTATTAATTGCCAAATATGTAATAAATGCTTTTAAATCATGTAAAAAGAAAATATAAAACGGCAATAACATACTTATTTTTTTAACATAAAATTTATTCATTTTAATTAAATATGAATAATAGTAAGTAAGTAAGCAAGTAAACATAAGTAAGTAAGCAAAAAGGAAATAACTTGCTTGCTTACTAGCTTACTTTCTTATTTGCATACTTACTTGCTTATTTCTTAATTGCTTACTTTGCTTACTTGCTTACCTACTTATTTGCTTACTTCCTAATTTCCTTCTTGCTTACACGGAGAGAAATTTATAGTAGTGGGTAACATAATTGTGGTTAGGGTGACCATATTTAATGCTACGTATACAGACAGCTATCTAGATAGTCACCGTTACCATCAATATCATCAGGAGTAACATCTTGGTAGTACGGGGTAGCATAACTATATTTTTTTAGCATCTGTAATGGTTGGCAGTAGCATAATGATAGTATCGTGTAACATCATCTTTTTAACATCAAAATCTGACTATCCATTTCTCTCAGTGTACTTGCTTGTTTCCTTTCTGCTTACTTACTTCCTTATATGCTTACTTGCTTACTTTCTTATTTCCTTCTTGCTTACTTCGCTTACTTGCTTATTTTCTTCTTGCTTACTTTGCTTACTTGCTTATTTCCTCCTTGCTTACTTTTCTTACTTGCTTATTTCCTTCTTGATTACTTACTTTCTTATTTGCTTACTTTCTTACTTGCTTATTTCCTTCTTGCTTACTTTATTCTTTATTTGCTTACTTGCTTATTTCCTTTTCGCTTTTTAATACCTCACAATTATTATTTAATATTTCAGAAAGATTAATTTTCTATTAATTAATTTAATAATTTCCAACTTGCACTTTTAATATGTATATTTTTAATTTTAAACACAAAAATTTGAAAATAATAAGGATTTTCATAAATTATTGTTTTATTCCATTAAATACAAATTTAAACATTTTTCTTTATAATAATAAAAACATAATTTAAAAATATTTCATAAATTGACCTTGAATATAGTTAGAAATGATTCATTAATATAAATAATTTTTAATTTTGTACAACGATAGTTTATTAATTTGAATCTTTCTCACAAGCGGTGAAATAAAATTGAGATTAATATATAAGGACAGTTGAAACTTTCTAAAGCATTAATGTAAAGCGTGCGATGTGTGTATTAGTGTATGCGTTTAGAATGTACTGTAGGCAGGTGTATCAATTAGTATTTGTTCGTAAACAATTGTAGGGGGTTTAGGTAGTGATTAAAGTAGGTAAATTGAGAGTTACGGCAGTATTAATATAGATCTACTGAAGTAACATTATTTTTTATTTTTGTTCTTCAAGTTTTACCGAACTTTCAGTAAATTACAACTCGTCAGTTTTACCGAAGACTTTATCTTACGTTTTACCGAACTTTCAATAAATTGCAACTCGTCAGTTTTACCGAAGACTTTATCTTACGTTTTACCGAACTATTCAATAAATATGAATGTAGCGAGCACTTGGCTTACGTTTTACCGAACTGTAACTGAAGCGCTAATACATGCATCGTGAGCTTTATGATTTTTACATTATTTTTCAATGCAATTTCTTTTACAGTCTAGTTCTTGAAAAATTACTGTTTTGACACTTCATCCCAGTTTTACCGAACTAAATTCAGTAAAATTTCAGGAATAAATTTTCTCCGTGTATATAAAGGAAATCGCAGAATATAATTTATAAAATTGATAAACAAAAAAGTAAGAAGAAAGAGCTATCTTTTAGATAGTATATATATATATATATATATATATATATATATATATAAAGTAACTGTCGTTTTAAATTTAGTTAATGACAGTCTAGGTATTTTAAATTTTATTAAAGATAACAAATAAGCGGAGTCAATGGAATAGTTAATTAATTTATAAATGGTTATACATTGATTTATAAAACGTCTTTCAGCTAAAGTAAGAAAATTAAAATTATTACATAATATGAGGTAATCGGAACATTGCGGCGGATAACAACCAGTTCTTCGAAAGGTCAAGAACTTCAGAAACCCTTTTTGAATTTTTTCAAGCGTAGTTATGTATTTATCGAAAGAAGGATCCCACATGCAAGGGGCATAATTGAACTTAGATAAAATAAAAGTTTTAAATAAAAGGATTAGTGTGTTAAGGTTTCTGAAATTCTTGGTATTTCGATATAAACACCCCAAGGCCTTAGAAGCATTTAATTCTAAATTTCTAATGTAATCTTTAAAATTCAAATTTGAATTGCAAGTTATACCTAGATCAACAATTGAGTCCGTTCTAGACAGGTTAATTTTATTGATGGAGTAGTTATAGTAAATCGGAGTTTTATTTTTCGCAAAAGTGACAACATGGCACTTATCTAGATTTAATTTAAGATGATGGTCAGTGCACCAACCTTCAAAAATCTTTAAACTAGATTGTAGGAAAAATGCATCATCTTCCGTTTTAATTCTTTTGAAAATTTTAAGGTCATCAACATAAAAAAGAGTTTCTGTTGTCAATAGGTTTGCTACATCGTTAATAAAAAGATTAAATAAGAATGAGCTTAAGACAGATCCTTGTGGAATTCCAGAGGAAGGTGTGAAAGGAGGGGAAGAATATCCATGGTATTGAACAAAATTAGGTCTTTGTGTGAGGTAGGATTGCAATAGGGTGATTAAACTAGAGGGTATATTCAGGTCATAAAGTTTTGAAAATAAAAGGTTATGGTCAACACTGTCGAAAGCCTTTAAGAAATCAGTATAAATAACATCCAGCTGATCTCCCCCAGCAATGGCCTCACTAATATGTTGAGTTATGCTAAGCAAGTTAGAAATAGTAGATCTTCTATCAATGCAGACATTCTGTTGGTGAGCAACCATGGAATTAAAAGGAAAATATATGCGGTTAATAATAGACTTCTCAAAGATCTTCGCAAAGTTTGTTATTATTGAGATTGGTCTATAATTTTTTATAAGTGATTTGTCACCTGATTTGAAAACTGGTACGATTTTAGTGAATTTCCAAGGATGGGGAAACTCACCAGTGGATAACATTTTGTTGTAAAGATAACATTTATACGTTAATCGTGTAAATGATTCTTTTATTGCTCATAAATAATATCCTTAAACAAAAATCAATTTAAATCGTTCTTAAGTTAGTAGACGCAAGTCTAGACTTAAAAATAAATAATTAAAGAATATTATTATTTAATATTCTTGAAAATTTATACGAATGTTGCGTTTCCGACGTAACAGTTTATTATAAAATTTGAAGTTGGAGAATATTATTAATCATACACCTGATTGACATTGCAAAAATATGCAATGAGGAATTATTTTCAGTATCGTTGAAAATTAAAATCAGCCTATCAATAGGTCTATTGTGAGAAGTTATCTGTGGATAAAGAAAACAAGTAGAGCGAGTATAATAACTAGAAGCAGAAAATGATACTTGGGACAGAAGATATTGAGAGTCAATAAAATTTTTTTATCATCTTTCAAAGAAAGATTAAAGTTTGAACAATTCTCCCGTCCCAAATGCTAAGTGTTTTAAATCTATTACATGATACAACAGAATACATTGATTCAACAATACATTGACCCTCTAATTAATATATTTGATTTTTTTGTTATAATTGTAGAATTGCTCATAATTAGAGGTAAATTTTGAGTACTTGATAGTTACTTAATGATCTAGGGTTGTAAACCTTATTAAACTTTTCACGAAACATTTCCTCTGTATAAATTTCAATTTTTCACCACTCTGGATCTATATTAAAAAAATGTTCACTTACTAAGAACATTAAAAAAAACTAATAATTTCTGATATTGTAAGAATGTTAAAATTTAAGTTAAAAAGGAAATAGGATAGGTTCAGTGAGTTTAGAATAACGTGAATATCTCGTAAACTATTAGAGGTGGTTAGGGATGTAAAGGAGAAATATGAGCTTAACACTTATGAATAAAACATTCTCCATTTTATCACTCTCAGGTTGTGACATTTTTTTGTATAAGACCCTATTATATTTTGATTAAAAAAAAGTAAAGTAGTTTTGATCCAAGGTTTTTAGTTTCTCAGTATATTTTATTAAATTTTCAGTACTGAGTTCTTTCTTAATTATAAATACACGAACTAAAATTGTAAATCTCTTAATTAATTTTATTAACCGAATTAATCCGTTAGACACTTGAAACAAAGATCATAGACTCTGTGATATACTAAAAAAATTAAATTATTTCGGAAACAATATTTTCAACCTTATTTTTAACATAGATAAAATTTTAATGAAAGTACACTCTTCACTTAAACTTTTTTGGTCAAAATCCAACTTTTGAATAAAGATAAAATTACCATCGTTTGTACTTTGACAAAAGAAAAAAAATTCTCTGTTAAAATTGTTCTCTTCTACTTTTAGTTGATGTTAAAATGTTTCAAAGGTGTGTCAGAGGTAATAAGCTATAATGTAAAGTTTTTTTTTGTGAAAAGGATTTGTTCTTCTTTGGTCTTGGAAATGAAAAATCTTTTTCTTATTGCGTCGTCTTAAATGATCTTAAATTCAATTTTATACTTTTACATTCTCATTTATAGATAAATTTGAAATGAGACTTTTGTAAAATCCCGTTGGGCATTAAATGTTAGCTTCTTGTTTTAGTTTAAAAAAGTGTTTTATTCTATTTTCTTCCATACTATACATCACTGAAAGAACTAACCAGTGGCAAAGACTAGGAAGGCATATTTAATGGCTTTTCTAAAATAAATTACCAAGGCCTGAGTCACCGTGAGGGTGATAAAAGATTCGCTCACGGATTGTCTTTGAATTTTTCAGTCTGCTCTTACGTGTTACGATAAAGCAGAGATACAGTCGAGAAGAGGCTTAGATCGTTTGTATTTCATCTAGATAAGAAAAGGAGTACTCAATATTTTTACAATTTAGATAATTCTAAAATTTGTTTGCCCAAAACAATATTTTTGTTATGGGTCTTGAAGCGTATCTCGATAGAGTTATAAAATTGGGAATTAAAAAAACATTAGTTTTTTTAATTGCTAATTTTATAACTATCGAGATACGTTTGAAGACAAAGGTTTAAAATTTAACAAGTAATGTTGATGATGCATTTTAGCAAAAAGGCATTAAAAACTTTTTTTATTTCACTAGAGTAAAATGTATAATTTTTTGCACCATATATCTTGGATATATTATCATTCAACTAGGTAAAGCTTCAGTGTCTGTATGTTGAAAGCATAAGATGTAAGTACCTACGTTTTGAAAGTAAATAATTAATTTTTTTGCTCATGAAAGTGACTCTTTCGTTTTCTCAGAATATTTGATTATGCTGATAGAGGTAAAAAGGTTTACAAATGAATTTACTAACAACTTTCGCTAAAGAGCTTCTCGTATGTGCGGTTTGACCTGCAAGCGCGTAATTAATTCTACCCGCCTTCGAGTTTCTTGTCTTGATACATGAATGTATTCTGACTCGATTAAGAACATATGCAAAACTTTTATTTTAACTTAGTATGGAGTGTATAATTATTCCGAAACTTCTTTTCACCATTTTTTTCCTATTGCATTTTGTTCATAAAAAGATTTAAAAGAAACGTGGCTATTTCATTTATTTTTATTTGTTTTTTTTATACATTTCCGAAAGAAAACTTTAAAATGACACTTATCAGTATTTGAATAATTTTTTCTTTTTCACAAACTAGAAGATTGCTAGAAGATCGAAAACATTGCCTTAGGGACCATCGAGAAAAATCAATGTTAGCTTAAAATAAATTCTGTATTCTTTCTAAAGCAAAAGACATGGATTTTTAAACATTTGAATTAGGGTTGCAAACCTAACAAGTAACTCATAAAACAATTACCTTTTTTTTGTAGTTAGTTTTCAATTTAAAAACTTGGAATATATATATCCGTACAATTCTACATTTGCAGTAGGTATAAGGGAGACATGTAACAGACATTTCGTTTAAGCGGAACTCTTTGAGAGGGTATGTGAAATTGTGAAATCATCTGTATTCTACGAAAATGGCAAAGGGTTCAATCCTCTATACCGTCGCTCAGAATTTGTGTCACGCCGCTGTTTGTCATCATATATAAATGAACGTGTCTCAAATTCTAAAATTAATTATCAACCATGCTTGATATTACTCTTCATTTCTTGCGATTTATTTCATATGTTTGGAAAAAAGTGCACAACAAAAAGATAAACTTAATTTTCCACTGAATTTAAATTTTGTGCTAAACTGATATTTATCATATTTTAAATATAAAAAAGATGTTTCATTCTTTCTTTACCAGAACAAATGCTAAGTCTGCAAAATCATTAAAAGTAGTCGATTTTCAAAATGTATAAATACTTATTCTTTAGTAAATTCATCGGCGTTCGTAGATATTTGAAAAAATATTCTTGTCTTTATGCTTGTCGACTGTCGTGAAGATTTCTTCTAATTTCCTTCGTCGAAAAATACATTTAATTTTTTCATAAATAAAACTGCACCGAAAAAAATAAAATCTCAAAGTTATTTGATTATGTAAAGTTGGTACTTTACATTTATTGTTATTTTGCAATTTGTTGCAATGCGCATTACAGACTTAAACAAATATTGATTATTGTAGCATGAAAGTCAAACATTTACGTTTTTCATTTCAAGTTTGTAATTCACAGTAAAAAGTGCTTTTGAAGAGTATTTGGTAGCAGGAAATAGTACATTGTACAGCTACTGGTGAATGTGAGTGATTTTACGAGTGTGAAGTTCAAATAACTTGAGGAAAATCGTTCTTTCACTACTAGTTCAACTTTCAAAATTCGGCAATGTTCTGAGGAATCTTACTGAACTTGTTTATTTCTCAGCATATTTCCATCACCTGGTTGTAGCATTTACTATTTCTGAATTTTTAAACAAACATGTTCTGAGATAGTGTTAGCTGGGGGAAGATCAATATTATTTTGTCTTACAAAGATTAGTTATAATCTTTGTAAAAGAAATTACTGAACATTTTTTTATATTGCGTGTCATATTATGATCTGAACACCATTGATTAACATTTAGAAATGTTTATCCTTGATAAAAGAATATAATGATTAACTTTGTCAAAAGCCTTAGTGAAATTAGTATATATCGTGTCTACTTGTTCACCCTTTTCCAATTCCCCAACAAAAAATTGGTGAAAATACCTAAATTGGTAATTGTTGATCTTCTTGGTACAAATCCATGCTGCTCGTCAATTATAATATAAGACACAGATTTATAAATAATTGATTGATAGTTACCTTTAGAACTTCGAAACAATTTTGTTTTAGTGAATGAAAACATTGGTTTTACCTTTACTGATACTTTAATTAGAAAGATGATGATTAGTCATTTATGTGAAGAGACATTTTCGTTAAAAATTACTCCACTCTACTCGACAACAAATCCAAAACCCTAAATTTTCTTGGTACTATGCAAAGTACACTATACATATATTATAGAGACAGTAGAGACAAAATTTAAGAAGAAATATTTTCTTTTTAGGTGTCAGCATAATAATTTATTAATAGAAATTTCCCTTCGTATAGTAAGGCACTAACATATTTTGTTTCATTTTTGAGGATTTTTAGAAATGTTTTTTATTAGAAGAATATTAAACATTTTTTTGAATGGATGGAATGTGCGCCGACTTGAATAGCGTCATAGTCTGTATATCAGGAATTTGAATAAAAGTCTAATAAAGCTTTACGCTTTCATTTGCAGTGCATAAAATGATAGAACTTTCATGAAATGACATTAGCGAGTAATGAATAAATGCTTTTAGTTGATGGTATACCGGAAAAAAAAATGATAAGAAAGAAATTTGGTGGAGTTTCATTAAAAATGATATTATTTGCTTTTGCGGACGGTGTGTCATAAGCGTTGTCAGTCATACGCCAGGAGATTGAAATTTTCTGATTCAGCCGCGTGGAATCATGAGAGGTAATATCTCTGGGCTGGTTAACTGAGACGCCTTTTAAACTGTATTGTACTTCTCGGCGACGTATTCCGGAGTTATTGCCCAGGGCGTACGATATTCAGGAAACGTGGAAGGAGGGATCGTAAATTTTAAGAGTGAGAATCATTCCCGGCAGTCTGACGGTATCTTTCCGGTGTGGCCTGGCCACAAGTGCACGTGACCTTTTAGCGTCTAGTCAGTAATCCACTGAGTGCGATTCCCTCGATATCGGCACCCCATCCATTGCATGCTCTCTATACGCCTCCACATGTACAAGTTTCCCGTATTAATATTGCAGTATGCAGTTACATTTGGGAGTTCAGTCCCACACCTGAAAGTGTGCACCACCTTCCTAGGCGTAGTTTAACGCTATCGAGGCTCCATCGAGCAGCTTCCAACATCCGCTAGAATATGTTGGGGTCTTCTTACGTACACTGCCTCCAACCACACCATCGACAATTCCGCCCCGATTGCACGAAGGAAGGGAATTTCCTCTTACTTTCCAATTTTAATAATATAACCAAGCTAAGATGCCCCTTGGGATTTAGCTTGCCAAAGGCAACAAGTTTTTCAAGAATCTACAAACTTTAATGTCATTAAACTCTGGCAAGAATTTTCTGGTTATTTCTCTTAAATGCAGTCATACCTTTTCATTCAAATACAACTTCAACTGTATAATATCATATAATAGGATGAATTTCTTCGCCTCGATTCGGAAGCTATTCCAACTATCATGCACGGAGAAAATTTATTCCTCAGATTTTACTAAATTTAGTTCGGTAAAACTGGGATGAAAGACTAAAACAGTAATTTTTCAGGAACTAGACTGTAAAAGCGATTTTATTAAATGATAATGGAAAATGCATAAACGTTATGATACATCAGGCAGATCTCTGAAATTTTAACCTTTATATCCCTCACATTATTTTTCCCTAAAACAGCATAAATATCAAAACTAATGATTTTTAAAAACATATTTTTAAGAAGACAAGAAGGATCACGATTTAACCATTGATATAAATTATTTTGTTTATTTTTTCTATGTTTTGCTTTATTAAACTTTACAATACTATGATTTTGCAAGTGTCTCTTTCACTTTTTTAAAAAGTATTTTAACTTTTTAAATAAGATTCTTTTGGAAAACAAATTATTTACTGTTATAAACTATTTAACCCTTGGAGAACACATGGGGTCATTCTGACCCCAAGTTTTTTTACAAGAAGCTTTTTATCTATGGTTTAATATTTTTATAAGGATTTTTAAGTATACAGACTTATTTTACAGAGTTTAAATTATATTTTTAAAAAATCCTTAGGTCGATCTGATGAACAGTTCAAAATTAGTTGAGTATTTAAAAATAATATAACAAAGAGGTGTGTTCTTCGAAGGTTAAAAATATCTTAAGAATTTCATAAACAAATTTAAAAAAAAATACAATGAAAGATATAATGCCAACGAAAGCACTTAAGTAATATTTATTTATTTTTTACTAGACATTCATAAAACTGTCAATGTTTTTTCAAGGTTTTATTGACAACTTCGACATTTCTTCAAAACAATCAAGCCGATAAAATTACAGGGTGCCACTCAATCTAAAAACCTGGAAATGTCAGGGAATTTTGTAAACCTTGAAAAAACCTGGAAAAGTCAGAGAATTTTGATCGAAATCCTAGAAAATTATTTATTGTTTTCTAACGTTATTGTGCTTATTCTTGAAATTTAATTTTACTTAAATATTTAATTAATTTAATTTTAAAAGAGTTGCGTTTACAATTTTCATATATAGATAAACTTCAAAAAGGTTTAAATTTGAAATTTTAGAAAATTTTAATTTTTAATGAATTAATAATTAAATAAGAAAAATGTCACAGGAATTCTATTATTTACAAATTTTTTTTATAAGCTTTGCAATAATTTAATTATTTCTATAAATGATAAAACTGTTTTCAGGGATTCAATTATTTTGCGCATGAATAATAAAATTCTTTATAGGTTTTCAATTATTTTAATAAATAATGAAACTCATTGCAGAATTTCAATTATTACTTTTAATACAATTTTAATGGAATTTCTTGAAAAATATAATTATTCTAAGAAGTTTTATTAAAATTCATCAAAAAAATTCAATTATTTTAAAAGCCTTTCTATAATTTATTTATTAGAATTGTAAAAATTCAATTTTTTTTCAAATTTTAATAAAATTCTTTGTAGAAATTTAATTAATTTCAATTATTTATCAAACTTCAATTATTTTTAATATCTACTAATTCAATAAAATTTCACAAAGAATTCAATTATTTTAAAAGAAATATTATTAAAATTCGTCTTAAGAATTCAATTATTTTCAAAAGTAATAAAATTCTTCGCAGAAATTCAATTATAGTCAAAAATTTAAAAAAATTCTTGTCAAAATTTCAATTATCTTTATAAATAATAAAATTCTTTTTCAAAATTTAATTATTTTCAAAAATTTGAATAAAATTCTTGGCAAAATTTTTATTGTTTTCAAAAACTTTTCTCAATTTAATCCAATTTATTACAAAGATTTAATTATTTTTAATACAATTTTAATCTAATTTCTCGAAAAATGAAATTATTCTTACAAATTTTATAAAAATTCGTCAAAAGAATTTTAATTATTTAAAAATTTGTTGATAGAATTTTTATGAATTATCCAATAAAAAAAACTCTTCTAATTTGAATTAGTGACTGACTTTTTGCTTTAGAATTAGCAGATTTTACTAATAAATAGTCGTTTCTACTAAGTAAATAGTAAAATTTACTAATTCAAAAGCAAAAATTCAGTCACTAATTCCAATTAGTAAACATTTTTACGAATTCAAATTTAGAGGGAAAATATTCCAGCGTGGATTTTTAGAAATAATTGAATTTCGAAAAGGATTCAAATTATAGTCTTTAAATGTTTTAATTTTTTATGCTTTTAATTTAAAATTGTGTTGATTTAATTTTTTTTAAATGTTTAATGGAACTTTTTTGAAATTATTTAAAGTTTTTATTTTCTAATATATCTGTTTGAAGAATTTTCGAATAGTTGATGAAATTTTGTTAAAATTGAATTGTAAACAAAACAATTTGAAAATTTTCAAAGAAATTTTTCAAAAATTATTAATAATAATTAATTTAAAGAAGAATTTTAGTTGAAATTTTTTTTAAATTATTGAATTGAAATGATGAAAAGTATTTTTATGAAGTTACAGTAACAATATTCTTATAATATAAAATAACGATTTTATCACTTGTTTTCTTTAATTAGGGTAAGTGTACTAATTCCTGCGGTATTTTGGTCAAGACGTCTTTTAACTATAAAATATAATTTTTATATTGATCAAATTGAACTTATGTCTTATTAAATTTGTAGTTTGTGTTATTAAGATATGTTTACAATAAATAACATCTCTAAAATATAATTTATTTTAATAAATTTAATGAATTAAAAATAATATTCAATGCGTTTAATTCTGCGCGTTTGAGTCAGTTGCTGCGCGAATTTAATTCCTGTGGGTCAGTTTCTGCGCATAATTTCGTGTTTATGTGTATAATACCGCAAACTACTATGAAATCAAAATGGGACAATGATTTTAATCAATGTTTAATTGAATAGAATATAAATTTATTAAAAATAAATATATATCATATATTAACAAAAGTAACAAATAATTTCTGAATTATCACATTTTTGAAACATTTAGTTAAAACTTAATAACAGAATTCTTCCTTAATTAATTTATGTATTTATTAAATTTTCTTTAGTTTTTCCTCCATAATCTTCATTTTTTCTTTCATTTTCATAATTTTTTCTTGCTCTTTTTCAAAATAGATAGTCTATTGTAACCAGTCTTAGTTGATTTTCTGAGGGCGCAGAAATTAAATCAAGCCCAAATTCTGTGTTAATTACTACTCTTAAAAATAAAATATAATAACAGACAAAAATAAAGTAAAGTTTAATTTTTCTTTTAAAACAAGGTTTTCTTTATCTAAAATCATCATAATAATAACCACTTTAAGTCTAAAAACAATAATAAAGCCTTTTTTATGTAGGTATTTTTGCACCGCCAGCAAAGTTAGCAATGAAAATAAATAAAACCTTGAACACGTCAACTTTTAATTAAAATAAAATACATAAATATTATGTTTTGGTATATACTTCCTATATCTATTTTAAAACTTACATCGTTAAGTAATTTTTAAAAAAAATTTCAAAATTATTTGTGCCCTGAACAAATGTATTCACTTAAATTATTAAAATGCCGCAGAAACTGAAGCACCCGCAGCAATTGACGCACTTACCCTATTACAAAACATGAAGAAATCAATTGCTCCGAGTCGAAGACTCGGAGTGGTCGATTTCTTCATGTTTAACAACAATTTTTTTTAAATTGTTTAATTTCAAAAAGGTTTGAGTTTGAAATTTTTGAAAATCTTAATTCTTATGGAAAAATAATAATGATTAAATATTTATTAAAAAAAAAGTAATAGAACATTGTTCTGATTAATAATTTTTTAACTGAATCAGAATATTTTTTAGAGTCAAAGAAAAGTAAGAATTTTGTCTGGAATTCAAGGGAAAGTGAGGAAAAATAAAATTCAATTTTTGTTGGCAACAAATAATGTAGTTTTAAAAACCTGGAAAAATTACGTTTTTCTCTCTCCAAAAATTGATATTTTGAAATAGAAGGCAACCGAATAACAGTTTAAACTATTCTTATATATTAATCTGATTTTTATTTCACCGCTTGTGAGAAAGATTCAAAGTAGTAAACTATTGTTGTTCAAAATAAAAAATGATCTAAATTAATGAACGATTTCTAAATATTTTTAAGATCAATTTATAAACTATATTTTCAAATAAAGTTTTTATTATTATAAAGAGTTTTCATTATTATAAATAATAATTATTTAATATATTATATTATTTATAAATAATAATTTTTATTATAAGGATAGGATAGGATAGGATATCGCAATTTTCCTGAAAATTCGGTAAAATGTAAGGAATAAATTTTCTCCGTGTGTGTTATGCTTATTTTAATTATTTTTCGAAAATATTTACAAAAAAGTTAAAGCTAACTGAACTGCTGATTATTTAAAAGAAACCAATATAATAACCATAAAAGTTTATAAAATGCGTTCCTTCAAATTTTATCTTTTTCAGTTTAAATTGTGGGATTTAGGTTTCAATTTCTGTTTTCTTCAATTTTCCCAATTTCAAGATAAACATTCGATAAATGTCATTGCCCTACAAATTCTTGCACAATGTCATGGTCGACCGTAATTGAATGAGGCGAATTTATTGACTTGAGAGTATACTAAAATTTCTGCTGAGTAAAATTCGAACTGTTCTTCCTTGGCACGATTTCAATATTTGACTTCTTCCAAGACATAGACAGAGACGTAAATAAAGTCACCAATGTTTACGTCGACTAAATAAGAAAAAAAAGTCATCTATTTCTAAGACGAATAACAAAAATATTAAAAAAAAAAAAATGTTAATTATAATCAAAAAAATTCCCAACAGCAATTGAAGTAATCAGCAAAAATTTATTTATTAATAAATATTTTTTATTCTGTTTCAGGTACGTACTTTATTGACCAATATTGACGATTGTTCACAATCCTATAAGGTAAAATTGCAAACCTGGAAAATTAAAATCGCAACTTTATAAAATTAACAACGAGTAAACATGTAAAACTGGCGTTTTTTCCTTTACTATTTTTTTCTATAGGATTAATGAATTTTGAAACTTTAATTTACCTGCTAATATTTTTCAATAAAGTTATAAACAATTGTTGTAAACAAATTACATTTTAACAACAATTGAATATAAAAAACAGTTTTTTCTTTTAATATCCTTTTTTCTATAGGGTTCATATATCTTGAAACTTAAATTTAATTCTAATTAAAATTAATTAATTAATTAATTCTAATCTTTTAATTTTTAAATATTTTTAACAAAGTTATAAACAATTCTTGTAAACAAATTATTTATTTACAATAACTAAAGGTAAAGTGCTGATATTGGCATTACTCTCACATAAAATTGACATAGAAAAAAGGATATTGAAAGAAAAAACTGTTTTTTTATATTCAATTGTTGTTAAAATGTAATTTGTTTATAACAATTGTTTATAACTTTATTGAAAAATATTAGTAGGTAAATTAAAGTTTCAAGATTCATTAATCCTATAGAAAAAATAGTAAAGGAAAAAACGCAATTTTTACATCTTTACTTGTTAATTTGAAATTTGTTTATAACAATTGTTTATAAAGTTGTTAAATAATTTTCGCCTTAATTTTCATCTCAAAGATTCAGATTCATTAAGAGATCAGTAAAAAAAGTCAGTCAACGAAGACACTATTTTTCAGCTTCAATTATTGTCAATTCTTAATTTGTTTATAAAATTGTTTATAACATTGTTTATAACATTGTTTATAACATTGTTAAATAATAATGTTAGACAATTTTTATCCTCAATATTCATTGCAACTTTTAAAATAAAAGCGATATGTAAACAAACAAATTTTTTCCAATATTTGTGACTTTAAAAAAATAATTTGTTTATAAAAATTGTTTAAAGAAGATCCATTCGACACTTAAGGATTAACTGAAAGAAGTTTTAAAAATATTAATTATAGTTTTGAATAAATTTACAGAATAAATAAAATAAAATTTTACCAAAAACCAATTTGGGAAATTTTGCAGGATTAATTACCGTGAACTACTCCTGGGAGTCATACCGCAAAAATTCCGGGGATCCTTTCATGTGGGTTGGCAATTGTTTATGAGGCGGGTCGTTTTCTAATAGAATACCTCATATATTAAAAAATTAGGTAAATTCTATTAAAAAATACATATTTTTTTGCAATTAATAGAAAAAAAAAGAAAAAGTTTACGTCGTGACGATTGCTAATAGACTTTGATCAAAGTTACGCTTCTTAAAATTAAAATAAGTATTAAGTATGAATCGATGAAGATGCGGTAAACAGAAATTAAATTCAGAAAATTGTCGAAGTAAATCAGAACAGAAAAATAAATTACAGGTATTTTTTTTCTTTGAGAAAATGAATGTAGTTGTTATTGAGATTCTATATATCATCTTTTTTGTTAACGGGTTTCTTCTGTGAGTTTATGAATAATCTCAGAAAATAGACGATTTATTGTAGCTACTTTATCAATTATTGAGAAGTTGTTTTTGGATTCTTTTTTAAATAAATATTTACTCATTATTTTTCCATAGAAATTAGGATTTATTTTAACTTCTTCGAAATTATTTTCATCATTTAAATTCAATTATTTCTAATAATTCACGCAATAATGCTTTTAGTATTCAATTATTATCTAAAATTTGAACCGAAATTCATTTTTAAATCAATTTTTATTTGAAAATTCTACGAGAATTCATTTATTTAAATACAAAAAAATAATTTTTCAATAATTGAATATTTCTTAAAATTTAATTTTTACGAAGAATTTTATTAACAAGTTTTGAAAATAATCAATTTCTTTTAAGGAATTTACTTAAAATTTTACTGAAATTTATTATGTTCAAGAATTTAATAACAGTTTTTTTAAATAATTGAAAACTTTTTGAAGAATTTTATTGAAATTTATTAAAAATAATTGAAAACTTTTCGAAGAATTTTATTAAAATTTTTAAAAATAATTGAATTCATGCGAATAATGTTATTAAAGTTTTTAACAATAATTTGATTCTTAAGAAGAATTTCGCTATCTATTTATAAAGATAATTTACTTCTTGATGAGAAATTTAAAAAAATTTTGAAAATAATTTAATTTCTATAAAAAATTTGATTGAATTGAGGAAAGTTTTTGAAAATAATTCAAATTTTTGAAAATAATTGAATTCCTAAAAAGCATTTTATTATTTATGAAAATAATTCAATTCTTTCAAACGATTTTATTAGAATTTTTTAAATAATTGAATTTCCAAGAAGAAATTTATTACTTTCAAAAAAATTGAATTCTCGTTACGAATTTTGATATTTCTCAAAATAATTGAATTTTGGGAAAGAATTTTATTAAAATTCCTTAAAATAATTGATTTTATGGGAAGAATTTTGTTGTTTATCAAGATAATTAAATTCTTTTGCAGAGGTACTTAAAACTTTTTAAAAATAATTGATTTTCTGCTTCGAATTAAAAGTCATTTATGAAAATAATTGAATTATTGCAACGAATTTTATTATTTTATTTAATAATTGAATCAAGAATTTAATGTTTCTTAAAATTGAATTCTTTCGTCAAGTTTTAATAAAATTTTTAAGAATAATTTTATTATTCGAGGAATTTATTTAAAATTGTATTAAAAATATTTGAAAATTATTGAAAATTATTGACAATAATTGAAAATAATTAAAATAATTGAATACCTAAATGAGATTTTATTATTTATGAAAATAATTGAATGTTTTTGTAGAATTGAATCAAAAAATTTTTTCAATGATTAAATTATTTGAGAAGTTTAATGAAAATAATAAATATTTAAAATGGTTGAATTGCAATAAACTTTTGGAAATAATTGAAATTTTGCAAAGAATTTTTATTTAAATTTTGGAAAATAATTGAATTTTTATAGAAAAATTTTGCTATTTGTAAATATAATTGAATTCTTGATGAGATATTTGTTAAAATTTTTAAAAATAATCGAATTTTTTCAATTAATTAATTAATTTCAATTTCAAGAATTGCATTAGGTACTTTTAAAAATAATTGAATTTCTTCGAAGAATTTCATTACTTTTGAAAATAATTGAATTCTTGTGATGAATATTGTTATTTATAAAAAAAAATAATCGAATTTTGCAAAGAATTTTATTACAATTCCTAAAAATAATAAGTTGAAATTTTGCTTTTCGGAATTAGCAATTGTAAAAGTTTTTTTTTCGAAGGATCGTAATTTGCAAAAAATTGCACCCAAGCAAAATTCGATGACTTATTGCATACACATTCTTAATTTTATAATATTACAATTATAGGAAAGTGCAATATAAATCTGATGGTATATGATTTATACGTTTACATATTTTTCAATTTTGATCAAAAACTTCCGTCGCTAACCAGGACGGGGTGTGAGTCACTGGTTTTTATTGTTGAAGCGAAGGATTAACTCTATACCCAAGAAGCAAATATTTTGCAATGAAATGAAATTTTTCTGTTTACATTCGAATCTCATCCCCAATAACTTTGAACTCCATCCGAGACAAAAAATACCGCGCTTCTGTTTATAGATAACAGTCTTTAAATCTGAAATCACGATATGAAAACCAATTCTAATTAATCAAAAATACTATTAATTTGAAATTTTACGACTTATCACGTATATTTTTAATTAGGATTAGAGGTGTAAAGTTAGAAATGTACTAAATTATTAATATCCTAACATCAATTAAAAATATTAATTAAAATTTGTCATTTACCTAATATAACATCAATTGGATATATTAATTAAAATTTGTCATTTACATTTAGTTAAAAAAAAGAATCAAAAAATTTGTTGATTTATTAAATAAATAAACTTGGATAATTTATTATAAATACAAATTATGCCGGGAGCCCCATAAATCATGGTAGTTTCAGATGTTCAGGCAAATGAATTTTGCTAGTGAAAGACTCTTCCAAACTAATTCGCTGAGTTAACTTTTCCCCAAGCATTGGTTAGACTCCTATTAACTTCATTTCCACTATTGTAAATGTTTTAGAATCAAGTTAGTTTGACAGACTTTCCTGAATATATAAATGTAACATCGAATATTGTCATTCTGTAAACTTTTAAAAGTTTATTTAAACTTATAACTTTTAATTAAATTATCTTGAAGGTTTTCGTTTTTTTTTTTTATTGAAAATAAAAGAGATGGGAAAATGAAAGATGTTTGTTTAAGGTTAAGAATTAAAAATTCCCCAAGTCATTACATTTTATCTAGAAGATAAATCCTCTTGAAAATTTTCGTGATCTGTAACCATTAACCCTAGCAGTTCTTACTTCGTTAGATTCTTTTCATTCTTGTAATTTCGTGCGCAAGTAATTTCGCAATGACCAGTGTAATAACTGCAAATGTGGGTTTACTCACTCGGAAAATTAGTTATCCGCTTGAAAAGAGGAGTAGAAGCTTATATGGGTTTTCTCTCAGGGTCGTTTTTTGAAATATTGATCTCGTTTCCAGTTTTCGTTTTTTTTATGCAACTATTTGCCATTCCTTACTTATATTTATTTGACTAATAATTCTAAGTTCTGTTTTGCATTTTTTTTCTATTTTTTATTTTTTCTTTTATTATGTTTTCAGGGCTTGGATTGTGCGACTTTTTCGCCTTTTTTAGACTTTTTTTAAGGAGATGTGACTTTTTTCTACTTTTTTGTGAAAAAATGCGACTAATCGACTTTTTCCAAATTTTTTTAGTAAAATGCGACTAAACGACTTTTTTCACATTTTTCAATTACTTTTGGACTTAAATTTTAAATATCAGAAATCTTTATTTGTAGATTATTTGTTATCTATTATCTACTAAATAATAAATAATAATCTTCGTATTTCATTCTTTCATTAATTCTGTCTGTCCACAGTTTAAAGTGAGTTTTTTGTGCATGCTTTTGTTTTTTTTTTCTTTAAAAAAATATTGTTTAAAAAATCAAAAATATGCAGATATTTTGTCATGATTTATAATAAAATAATATTTGAAGTTAGAAAATATAAAAAACGTTATGATTAACAAATATATTTGGTTTGTTATGCTTTTTTTTATGACAAATTTCTTTTGAATGATCTGAATTATGAAAATTTTTCTCCTTTTTATTTATAAAAGTATTAAATAAAATTGTTAAAAAATAATGATTAAGAAATAGGAAATATATCCATTTTATGCATAATTGATAAAATTTGATAAAATTTAAAGTTTTTTAAAAATAAAGGAAAAAAATGTTAATAAATTCTATTTGAAAATGAGTTTGAAACTTTTTAAATTTTTAGCAAATAAAGGAAAAAATTTCACTAAAAAAAATGTTCTCTTACATTTAATTTAAATTAAATTATTATTTTCTTGAATTTTAAATTATTTTTTATGTAAATAATTAAATTCCATAAAAAAAATTTATTATTGCGAAGAAATTTATAAAACATTTGTAAAAATTGAATTATTATGGAAATTTTTTTTATTTATGAAAGTAATTAAATGTGTGCGAACAATTTTATTAAAATTTTTGAAAATAATTAAATTTTAGAGAAGAATTTTATTGTTTATAAAGATAATCAAAATTTTGAATAGAATTAAAAAAAATTTTTGAAAATAATTGAATTTTGGAGAAAATTTTAATATTTATAAAGATAATTGAAATTTTTGACGAGAAGTTTTATAAAAATTTTGAAAATAATTGAATTTCTGCAAAGACTTTTATTACTTTCGAAGATAATTGAATTTTGCAAAGAATTTTATTAGAACTTTTAAAAATAATTGAATTTCTAGGATGAATTTTATTATTTATAATGATAATTAAAATTTTGACGCAAAATTAAAAAAAATTTTTGAAAATAATTGAATTTTGCAAAAGAATTTTATTATTTGTAAAGATAATTGAAATTTTGTCGAGAATTTAAAAAAAAATTTGAAAATATTTTAATTTCTGCTAAGAATTTTATTACTTTTGATTAAAATTGAAGAGTTTTATTACTTTTAAATTGAATTGAAATTTTGACAAAAATTGTATTACATTTTTTTTTTGAATAATTGAATTTCGGAGAAGTATTTTATTATTTATAAAAATTATTGAAAGTTTAAAGATAATTTTTAACAAAATTTTAAAAATAATTGAAATTTTGCTAAGAATTTTACTAAAATTGTATTTCGGATTATTTTAAATTAAAGAATGTGTTGTCGAGAATTGTGATTATTTATACTGTTCAGTATTAAATCTATTTATTCTATTCTTTTAGTTATTTTGATGCGAGAAAAAATAATTTTTACGATTATAAATTATATTTTTGTGTCTCATTGCAAATATAATAATTTTCATAAAAATATTTTGTTACATTCTACATTCAATTCTAATAATACTCCATTAACATTTTTCCATTTTTTTACAATTTTTTCAATTTCATGTCTCTTTTTTGTCGTCTTTTCAAAAATTTCATGCGACTTTTCATGACTTTTATTGTGAATTTATGCGACTAAAGGGCTTTTTTTGGAGTTTTGAAGACTATCCGAGTCCTGTGTTTTTGTTTACTCAAAAGTGGAATCGTAAGAATAAAGAATTTATTTATTTTCAGCACTGTGAAGAGTGAAAGAAAATAAATAAATATATGATACCTTTTATCGTAGGGAAAATATTGAGGATTTTTATCGCCAAACAGCATCAGATTGTCGAGTCTATAAAATTCCTGACGGATTCGTACAATCTCACGTAAATATTTGAACAAGTAATTTGCATGCCCAACCCAATCTTTCTCTTCTTTTCCCCTTTTTATTCCGATTTTTCCTGTGCTCCCTTTACAATATACATTGAAACACTGTTTTGTTGCTTATTCTTTCAAAGCATCAGTTTTGCACGCGTAACGTTTGGTGGGTAAAAAAGTGTTATAAATCTTGAAACATTCTCGTTGACACAAATGCAAAAGCCGTCCGTTCGCTTCTGTGTACGCGGAAAATAAACTCCAGTAATAAACTCAACGTGAGGTCTGTAAATATCAAAGTTTTGTCGATGCCACCATACAGTTTTCGAGGGTTTCACTATTTATTTCATGTTTTTCAAATGAAAAACCACTTTCTAGATTTAGCGTCGTAATAAATCGAAAGGTAATAAAATTTATACTTTGGTATAACGTTACTTTTACTGTAAATTATTCGAAATATTAGTCAGCACTTTTTCTCAGAGTGGAAGATTTATTTTCAATTTCAAAAAAACATGTTTTAAATTACTGAAAATTTAAGGCACTTACTTTAATAAAGAAGAATCGTTTTTTTTTAATTCTATGTTTTCGATCAAATATTAGTTGCCACAGGTCAGGGAATTTAGGGAAAATTCAGGGATTTTTATTAAAAGTACTGGAAAAAATTACATTTTTAGAATTTATAAGATAATTCTGAATTTTTGTATCTTTTTTTGTTTACCTTTATAAACTATGACATTTCCATGCATTAAAATACAAAACGTTCAATTTTTTCTATTTCTCACATGAATTTATTTTATATATTCAATTATATTCAGGAATTAATCAATTATTTTCAAAATTAACAAAATTCTTCGCAGAAATTCAATTACTTTCAAAAAATCTAAAAAATATTGTCAAAATTTCAATTATCTTTATAAATGAATAGCAAAATTCAATTATTTTTATAAATAATAGTAATTATCACAAGAATTCGATTATTTTCAAAAGTAACAAAATTCAATTATTTTTAAAAAATTTAATAAAATTCATTGCAAAAGTTCAATTACTTTTTAATTTGGATTTTTAAAAAAATTCTTATTTAATTTTCTAGAATTTTTAACTAAAATTATACTGAAAACTTTAGTAATTTCTCAAATTATTTAAATATAATTCAATTATTTTTATAAATAACTCATTTTTCGATGGAATTCAATTATTTTTATAATTAACTTATTTTTCGATGGAATTCAATTATTTTCAATACAGATTTTATGAAATTTTTCAAATGAATTTAAATGTATTAAAAATTTTTAATAATATTAATAATATTTAACAATATTATATAATAAGAAATCAATTATTTTGAATACAATTTTAACTGATTTCCTAGAAGAAATTTTAATTTTCTTTGTATGAAGTCAATTTTTTCAAAACTTTCAATAAAATTCTTCGCAAAAATGCAATTATGTTCAAAATTAATTAAAATTCTTTGCAGAAATTCAATTATTTTTCAAATTTATTAAAATTTAACGCAGAAATTCAATTATTTTTAAAACCTAATAAAATTTTTCGCAGAAATTCAATTATTTTCAAAATATATTTAAATTCTACGCAGAGATTGCAATTATTTTTAAAAATGAATAAAATTCTTCGCAGAAATTCAATTATTTTTAAAAATTAATAGAATTCTTCGCAGAAATTCAATTATTTCCAAAATTTATTTAAATTCTTCCCAGAAGTGCAATTATTTCCAAAATCTATTAAAATTCTTCGCAGAAATTCAATTTTTTATAATTTTTTTAAATTCTTTGCAGATATTTAATTTTTTAAAAAATTTATTTAAATTTTTCGCAGAAATAGCAATTATTTTTATAAATTAATAAAATTCTTCGCCTAATTTTAATTTTTTTCAAAATTTATTCAAATTTTTTGCAGAATTTCGATTATTTTTAAAAATTAATAAAATTCTTCGAAAAAATTCTATTTTTTAAAAAATTTATTTAACTTTTTCGCCGAATATTAATTATTTTTAAAAATTAATAAAATCCTCAAACTATTTCAATTATTAAAATTTTTTTTAATTTTTAGCTGGAATTAAATTATTTAAAAACTTTTCATAAAATTCTTCACAGGAATTTATTTATTTACTAAAAGTAATTTAATTTTTTACAGGAATTTTCAAAAAAAAAAAAAAGAATTTCTTGCATACAATTTTGCGCTATAATTCAATTATTTTCATAAATAATAAAACTCATTGTAGAATTTCAATTTTTTTAATACAATTTTAATCAAATTCCTCGATAAATATAATTATTCTTAAAAATTTTATTAAAATTCGTTAAAAGAATTCAATTATTTAAAAGTGTATTTTAATAAAATTCTTCATGAGAATTCAATTTTAAGAAACATACAATTATTCAATAAATTATCTATGTTTGTATTTAAATAACTTAATTCTTGTAGAATTTTCTAATAAAAATTGATTTAAAAATGAATTTCAGTTAAAGGTTTTGATAATAATTGAATTTTGGAGAAGTTACTAATAATTGCAATTTTTAAAAATAATTTAATTTTGTAAAGGTTTCGAATTAAAATATTTGAAAATTTTAATTTTTCATACATTTAATTAAAAATTCTATGGAACTAATTTTTTTCAAAAAGCTTAATCGAAATTTTTTAAAATTATTTAAAGTTTTTCTTTTCTAATGTATATTTAATTTTAGTATTTCCGAATAATTAAAATTTCAGTTAAAAATGAATTGTAAACCAATTATAATTAGTGAATGTAAGTGAAGTATTGTGAAGAATTGTATAAAAATTCTGTTAAAACAATTGATTTTTTCGAATTCCTGTGGAAATTTTATTATTTAATAATTATGAAAATAATTGAATTTTTGATGAATTTTATCAATTTTTTTTTTAAATAATTCAATTCTTTTGCTAAATTTTATGAAAATACTAGATATTGAAAATAATTGAATTTCGAATATTTTTTGAAAATAATTGAATCTATTCATGTTTAATTTTATATTGATCCTGTTATTTAATATTTTGTTGAATGTTTTATCGGCATGAAGTATCAGTTAAAGAAAGAGAATTCTTGTTTTAAGAAATTTGTTTTAAAGAATTTGATTATAATTTTTTCGAATAGTTTTTTTATTTCTAGTATTAGCGAATTTAAAGTAGTGGAAATTCTAAAAAAAAAACAGAAATAGTAGCTTTTAGTGGATGAATTCTAAAAAAAAGTAGGTACCTAAATAGTAGCATAACGTAAAAAAAGTAGTAAATAGTAGGTTTTAGTAGATGAGTGCGAAGCCTGGAACTGATGACAGAAAGAAGTTAATAAATATTCTAATTTACATCTTTATGGACAAAGCTAATTTTGCACAGGTTTTTGAAAAAGCTTTTTCCATTTTACAGTTTAAGTTTTGATAACATACGATCGAAGGTTGAATAGCGATTTTTGGAATTGACAATTAGTATTTTAGGGTTTAGAGACTAGTATAAGGGATTTTGATTTGAGATTAGTTTAGTTGGTTTATGGCATTAAGCTTTGCAGGCCTTATTAAGGGAAAGCAACGTCGTCTGATAAGGAAGCCTTTAGTTGTAAGTTTTCGAATTAACAGGTTTCAGTGGTGGAGTTTGTCGCACTCTCATCACTGCAAAAGTCGCTTTAGTTTAGTATTATTAGTTCGAGATTAATTGAGAATCCTGGGTGAGGCGACATAGTGAGATATTCCCGTCTATGCTTTTGACTAGCTGAAATGTTATTGCTCTCAATTATTCTCTGTCTAGTATCAGATTTCAGTTTTAATTGTCGAACGTAAAGAAAATATCCAGGAATGTGTGAACCTTGTAAAATTCGATCTAAATTTCAGTCTGAAAATCTTGATTAGAAATTCCAGGTTTTCAATTTCAACAAAAATGTTTCTTATAAATTGATGACGGAATAAATCAATATCTCACATAATTACATAAGATTTTTCACATCATATATCCAGATTCGTGAATTATCCAAGATAGGCAAAACTATGGTTTACAAAAATTTTAATCAAAAATTTAATTTTGTTTTTCTCTGATTTCCAGACAAAATTTTAAGTTTTTCCCTGATCCTAAAGAATATTCTGCGATTCACTCTAAAAATGATTAGATACTCAAAAAAATGTTCTATTACATTTATTCACGAATTTCCATAATTGTAAAATTATTCAAAAACATTAGGAAATTAATTTTTAAATAAATAGTGAAGTCGATCCATGGCCTGGGATTGTACGAATGAAGCAAAACTCTCAAAGTTATCAGAGTTTACTTTAAAAATTCATTTTTTCACAACCACGTTTAAAATATTACAAAATATGTAGAAAAAATGATCTAACATAATATGAAGACAAAAGAAATGTTTGTTTCAAGAAGATAATTGTTGTGAAAAAAGCCTTTGCACTTTCCAATACACGCATTGAAATACACAAATTCCTAAAATTGTGTCTTCCGCAAGTTAAATTTAGTGTTTCGGACAAGCTGATTTGTGGACAGTACAAACCAGTCAGAAAATAGCACATGGAAAACCGCACTTTATTAGTTGGAACTTCTAATGCTTCGAAATTCATACAGTCGAATTTCTATTTAACCAGATCTTATAAAATATAATCTATAGGGGAGAGTGGGGCAAAAACTGTAAAAAGAAAAAAAAAATTTTGAACAGAAATAGCTGAATTTTTTACTCCAAGCTTGTTACCTTACTTTAAAGTTTCAAAGTTTTACTTCAACCGTACTTCAATTCGCTTCGTAAATAAAACAGATAAAAAAAATTCATTAATAGTTATACATCCAGAGTTAAAAGAAAATTGGTTTCCAATGGACACGATACCTAAAAAAACAATTAACTAAACTTTTCGAAATTCTAAACATTTTTTAGACTAAACTTTTTGTTGTTAAATTAAAATATTTTTCTAATATAACCACAAATTTCTAATTGACAGATCTTTCAATCAATAAAAATGTTGTATGCAACTGACATCAGGCTTCACAGTCTGATTTTTTAATTTTCAATTATTTAATTTCAATTATTTAAACAAAATTTAATAAAATAATTTGCACGAATTCAATTATTTTTATAAATAGAAAAATTTTTCGCCAAAAATTTAAATAAAATTCTTTGCAACATTTCAATTATTTTCAAAAGTTTTTCGCAATTCAATATTTATAAATATTTACTATTTTCATAAAATTTATCAACAGATTTAATTATAGAAAAAACTTGTTGATACAATTCTACGAAAATAATCAATTATGTTCATTAATAATAAAATTTCATTTACGAATTCAATTATTTTCATCGCAGAATTTCAAATATTTTTTATACAATTTTAAATAAATTCCTTGAAAAATGCAATTATTATTAAAAATTTTATTAAAACTTGAGGAAAGAATTCAATTTTAAGAAATATTCAATTATTCAATAAAACAATAAAATTCGTTGCAATAATTCAAATATTTTCATAAATAACAATTAATTTATCGCAGAAAATCAATTATTTTCAAAAATTTTTAAGTAATTCTGCAAAAGAATTCGATTATCTTGATAAACAACAAAATGCTCCCAATAAAATCAATTATTTTAAAGATTTTTAATAAAATTCTTTTCCAAAATTCAATTATTTGGATAAATATCAAAATTCTTCTCAAGAATTCAATTACTGGCAAAAATTTTAATTAAATTCTTGGCAAAATTTCAATTGTTTAAACAAAGTTTAATAAAATACTTTGCACGAAGTCAATTATTTTTTAAAATTTTAATGAATATCTCGTCAAGAATTTAATTATTTTTATAAATATAGCAAAATTTTTCGCCATTAATTCAATTATTTTGAAAAATTTAAATAAAATTCTTTGCAAAATTTCAATTATTTTCAAAAGTTTTTCGCAATTCAATATTTTTAAATATTTACTATTTTCATAAAATTTATCAACAGATTTAATTATAGATAAAACTTGTTGATGCAATTCTACGAAAAGAATCAATTATTTTCATAAATAATAAAATTTCATTTATGAATTCAAATATTTTCATCGCAGAATTTCAAATATTTTCAATACAGTTTTAAATAAATTCCTTGAAAATGCAATTATTATTCAAAATTTTATTAAATCTTGAGGAAAGAATTCAATTTTAAGAAACATTCAATTATTCAATAATTCAATAAAATTCGTTGCAATAATTCAAATATTATAAATAACATTTAATAAAAAAAAAAAAAAAAAATTCTTTGCAAAATTCAATTATTTTAAAAAATTTTAACGAATATCTCGTCAAAAATTCAATTATTTTTACAAATAGCAAAATTTTTCCCCAAAATTTCAATTATTTTCAAAAGTTTTTGCAATTCAATCATTTTTAATATTTACTATTTTCATAAAATTTATCAAAAGATTTAATTATATAAAAAAATGTAATAAAATGTGTTGCAAGAATTCAATTATTTTCATAAAAAACAAATTTCTTCACAGGCCTTCAATTATTTTTAGGAATTTTAATCAAATTCTTTGAAAAATTCAATTATTTTCATCGCAGAATTTCAAATATTGCAGAATTTTTAATACAATTTTAAATAAATTCTCAAATATTTTTATAAATAACTTTTAATTAGTCGCAGAAAATTAATTATTTTTTTAAATTTTCAGTTAATTCTGCAAAAGAATTCAATTATCTTCATAAACAACAAAATTCTTCCCAGAAAATTAATTATTTTAAGGAGTTTTAATCAAATTCTTCTCAAAAATTCAAGTATTTTGATAAATATCAATATTCATAACAAGAATTCAATTCTTTTGAAAAGTAATAAAATTCTTTGCATAAATAAAATTATTTTCAAAATTTTTTAAAAATTCTCGTCAAAAATTGAATTATCTTTATAAATAGATAGGGAAATTCTTCTCAAGAATTAAATTATTGACAAAAATTTTTTAAAAATTCTTCTCAAGAAGTCAATTATTTTCAAAAATTTTAATAAAATTCTTCTCGTGAATCCAATTGTTTTCAAAAATTATTATTTAAATTCTTCTCAGGAATTCAATAATTTTTAAAAAATTTAATAAAATTCTTCAAAAAATTTTCAATTATTTTCAAAAATTGTTATAAAATTCTTTAATATTATAAATTTTATTAAAATTTTAATTAAATTCCTTAAAAGAAATTAAATATTTTCAAAATTTGTTAATACAATTCTTTGCAAAAATTAAATTTTAAGAAACATTCAATATTATTTATTTTTGTATTTAAATAATTGATTTCTCGTAGAATTAAATTATTGTTTTTCGTACCTTTAACTAACAATTCTGTAGAATTAATGTTTTTGAAAAAGTTTAATTGAATAATAATTGATGTTATTAATTTAAAGTAGAATTTTAGTTGAAAATTCTAGAAAATGTTAATTGAATTGAAATGATACAAATAATTTTGAAGAAATTACAGTTAG
This sequence comes from Leptopilina heterotoma, assembly GCF_015476425.1. Taxonomy (NCBI): domain Eukaryota; kingdom Metazoa; phylum Arthropoda; class Insecta; order Hymenoptera; family Figitidae; genus Leptopilina; species Leptopilina heterotoma. Next base: position 743,645 of record NW_025110870.1, on the reverse strand, counting down.
TTTTATAATAATATTCTTATGAGTTGTTCAATTTGAAAAGGTTGAAATTTGAAATTTTTTAACATCTTAATTCCAATGAAAAAAAGAATGATTAAATATTTATTTTAAATAAAACTATTGATGTTTTCGAATAATTTTACTTTTGAAGAAATTTGTAAATAAATTTAATAAAACATTTTTTTGAGTATCTAATAATTTTTGGAGTGAATCAGAATATTCTTTAGGGTCAGGGAAAAAGTGAAAGTTGTGTTTGGAAATCAGGGAAAAGTCAGGGAAAAATAAAGTTAAATTTTTGTGGCAACCCTGTATAAATAAGTTATATTTTTATCTTTATCTAACCAATTTTTATGATCACCTAAAAGTCCCCTATTTTTTAATTTTCGGTCCCCTATTTCCCCTAAAATACTTTTTAGGGGCACTGTGAAGTCTAAACTGAATTGTCACACGTGGAAAAGTTTCTCAGTTCCCGTTTATTCCTTCGGGTGTGAGATCGTTAGATTTTCCCTTATTTATTAGAGACATTTTAAAGAGGACAAGAAAAATTAAATTAAAAGTCCTAATTTAAGATGAAATTACTGCCGAGAAAAGTTTCACTATCTCTGTATGAAATTTGATTAAAATATTATTAGTAGTAGATTTGAAAGCAAAAAACGAATCTTGTTAATGGAAGATATTTGAGGAATACATCACTTAATATAATATATATAAATTACATTCATGTCTGCATGGGGGGGGGGGATATTCCCTGAATGTTAAAAGATTATGCGAGTAATCCAAACTTACCTCAGGGATGTCGCTTACATCGACTACTGATTAAAATTTAAGCTCTGCTTACATGTCCCATCATCCAATCAACGTATACAAGATTGCGGAGTTCGGCTTTATTTAAATATTAAATAGATATAATGCTGACAAGTTTTCCATGAAAAGTGAAACTTCATTTCAAAATTGGCATTGAAGGTATTAATTTTCATTCATTGTTAGTTTTTTTCAGAAAAAATGGTCAAAAGATGCAATGAAAAATACCAAAAATGTCATTTTTGCGAATCGCCATTTTTACGAATTGTCACTTTTGCGAAAAGTCATTTTTGCGAATTGTCATTCATGCGAACTGCCATTTTTTCGAATTGTCATTTTTACGAAATGTCACTGTCATTGCATTTCGGAACAATAAGTATTCGTAAAAATGACAATTCGTAAAAATGTCAATTCGCAAAAGTGACATTTCGTTAAAATAACAGTTCGGATAAGTGCAATTCGGTAAAATGACAGTTCGGACAAATGACATTTGGGGAATAATCATGCGCCTCTAAATTGTAATGCATATATTTGCCTCTCATGACTCTATTTGAAGAAGGTAAATTCACTTCTTTTCGTAGACTTTAATTAAAAGTGTCATTGGAAGTGAAAAGCTTTTTTTGGAAAGCAAGAGAAAAGTTTTGATTGATTTTCTGCCTTGTGATATAACCTTTTAGTTACATGGTATTTCCAGCTGCACTAGTCTGCTTTTATAAACAAGCTACCATACTATCGACAAGAAAAAACTTTTGTACATCGTGAATTCGCGCATCAATCTTTGAAAATAAATGCCACCTTTCTTTTTTTTTTCCTTCACTTGTCAGTTACGTTTTAGTATTGATTTTACTCCATATATACCACATCTCTCGACTTTCTACGATTTTCTTCCCCTCTATTTCGTCTAGCGTTACCGCGAATTTGTCTTCCAGACCCCGAAGCAGCCTCTCTAAAATAAATACATCCGGGGTCGTCAATTTCCAAAGGCCTCCGAGCACTTGTTCCTTTTCCACTAAAGATATTTCTTCTCTTGGTGCTAAATTCAGTTTTATACTAAAAACTAGTTCAGAAATTATTTAAGAGTGACCTGAGGCGGAAGAAAATAGAATTTTATCCTGAAATTGCGAGGAAGAAATGTGTTGGTAAATCTCTAAATAAGAAAAAAAATCTTTTCAACACTAAAGTTTTTAACTAAAGTTGTCTTTTATAAAATGCAAAATGGTGCATGTAAAGTGTGACACTTGAAAATAGTGCATGAAATAGTAATTAAAATTCTAGGTATTCTTAAATGAGAGGAGAGTGGAAATGTTTTCGTTTAGAGGATTATTTTTTGAAAATATAAACCCAGAAGAGATGCTATTTCTTTATTTTATGTATCGGTTTTGAGTGAAGTAGTTGCTTATAAGAAATGAAAATAAGTGGTTGTTCTGTCACTCAATTTAACTGTGACGAATGCACTGTCTGAGTAGGAAACCATTAGGTAATTTTTTGCACCGCTTCTTGAGTGCGACGCCGAGTGGATGTTCTATATATATATATATAAATGTACGGTTCCTTGTTAGACTTGATCTCGAGAACTATAAATTTTCTAGGTGCAACCAACGTCACAAATAGCCTACGAGGGAGAAAAATTATAATTTCATAAGCCATTTTTTTTATAATTTATATATTAGGTATATTCTCATCATTCTAGAAGGTGTTGTAAATAAAAATAACTAAAATTCAACTTTTATATATAAATAGCAGGCCTCGAACTGGGTCCGTAAATACCGTAAAGGTCCGTAAACTAATAAATTTGCTCGAGGTCCGTAAAAGTCAGTTTTTTTGAAAAAAGGTCCATAAAGTCTGTAATTCGATTGCAAAAATACGGAAAGTTGGTAAATTGTACGATATAATTTGAAAAATATTAGAGAATTTACAAATGATTGTAGAAATTCAATTATTTCCAAAAATAATAAAACTCTTCGCAGAAATTCAATTATGATCAAATTTTTTTTAAAAAATCTCGTCAAAATTTCAATTATCTTTAGAAATAATAAAACTTTTCTCCAAAATCTGTAGTTAAAATTTCAATTATAAGTAAATAAAATTTTTATAACACTCTACTCTGTAATTCAATTATTTAAAAAAAATTTTTTTTTATTCTTGTCAAAACTTCAATTATTATCAAAAGTTAAAAAAAATTTTTTTTAATTATCTTTATAAATAATAAAACTCTTCTCTGGAATTCAATTACTCCGAAAATTTTGATAAAATTCTTGGCAAAATTTCAATTATTTTCAAAAATTTTAATTACATTCTCCTCGAAATTTCAATTATCTTCGTAAATAATAAAAATATTCTCTCAAATTTATTCATTTTCAAAAATTTTAATAAAAGTGAAAAAATCTTCTCAAAATTTCAATTATTATCAAAAATTTTTAATAAAATTCTCATCAAAATTTCAATTATCTTTATAAATCACAAAACTCTTCTCCAAAATTCAATTACTTCGGAAATTTTAATAAAATTCTTTGCAAAATTTCAATTATTTTCAAAATTTTTTTAAAATTGTCTTTATAAATAGGTAGCGAAATTCTTCTCAAGAATTAAATTATTGTCAAAAATTTTATTAAAATTCTTCGCAGGAATTCAATTATTTTTAAAATTCATTAAAAATTCTTCACAGAAATTCATTTATTTTTAAAAATTAACCCCTTCGCTGTGAGGAGAAAAATTTATAAAGTGGGTCCAAAATGTTAAGAAATTTTTTGGTGACCAAAATTTGTGAGATTGGGTAGAGTAAGGTTTTGGGGGTCGCTGATGACGAATCTGAAGTTAGATTTTCAAAATCCGAAATGGCGGATCCAAAATGGCTGACGTATGTTTTTTAATTCAACGGATTTGCTTGAAACTTGTTATTCGGGGGTTTTCGAGGTCGCTGATTCCGAATATGAAGTCAGATTTTCAAAATTCAAAATGGCGGAGCCAAGGCTTCGTCCATAAATGACGTCACATTTTTTAGGGGGGAGGGGGTCTATGAAAATGTGACTAATTGTGACAAAGGGGGGGGCCTTTTATTTTGTTATGTCACACTTTATACTCTATTTATTATAATGAGAAAATTGTAAAAAATAAAAACCGCTGCCAAGTTGTATATTTTTTTTATAACGAGAACAATCGCGCGCTCCGGCGCGCGCGTTTTTTCTCTTGCGCATTCCTTTTTTTAATATTTTAATTTTTTTAAACAAAAGTACTTACAATGAGAATAATGGCGCAAATATAATAAATGTTTTAAAGAAAAATTGAAAAAAAATGTTTATGAGAATGATAATCAAGATCACCATCAGCAGTTGTAGTAAAAATTGCTGCAACTTCATTCACACTTTGTAAATTATAACGTCTACTATCCATCCCAGGCTTTAATGAAAATAATAATTGCATCTCAGGCTCAATTTCTGCATTATTTTCAGTCATCGTTTTTTTAATTTCTTCATGCATCATACGGTAGGACTGTGCAAATAGGTTACAATCCCGAAGGGCTGTATCTATTCCATCAACAATATTTCGGATTAATTGAACATTATTCTTACAACGAATTTCGGAAACTTCGCTTTGATCAACAATAAATAACTGTCCAAATGAAGGAGTATCGTTTCTTTGAGACGCATGCTTATTCCCGAAATCTTTTTTAACCAAATAGTTAATTAATTGGTTACTTTTAAAATTGGCGCCGATATCTTTATGTAAAATGTAATTTGTGTGAAATGATTTTTATGTCAAATGAGAATTTTGTTAAATGACTTTTATGTCAAATGAGAATTATGTTAAATGGTATTTATGCTAAATGAAATTCATATAAATTTAATTTTACGTTAAATAATAATTATGTTAAATGATATTCACGTCAAATGAAATTTATGTCAAGCTAATTTTATGTCTAATGATATTTATGTCAAATGAGAATTACGTTAAATGACATTTATGCCAAATGAAATTTATGTCGAATGAATTTTATAACAAATAAAATTTACGTTAAATGAAGTTTTATGTTAAAAGAAATTTATGTTAAATGATTTTTATGTCAATAGAAATTTATGTTACATAATTTTTATGTCAAATGGTAATTAAGTTATCTGAGTTTTATGTAACATAATATTTCTGTTTAATGAATTCTATGACAAATGATATTTATGTTAAATGGTTTTTGTGTGCAATGAAATTTATGTCAAATAATGTGTATATTATGTGAATTTTAAGTTAAGTAGTTTTATATCAAATAACTATTTGGTCAAAAAAGATTTCGGGAATAAGCATGCGTCTCGTTTCTTTCTGCATACAAAGATGTATTCATTTGATAATAAACCTGACCATGTATTTTGAAACAATATGGTCCTGGTCGTCTATTGTTAAAATTAACTAAGTTAGCGTTGAAAGAAGCAAAACTAAATGAATTATTGTAAGGTCGTATATATTATGAAGAAAATGCCCAGATAATTCGTGGGTGCCATCAAATAAATTTTGTAATATGAGTGGAGGAGCAGGTAGATCTTCAAGAATGACTTCGCCATGTTTACAACAATCATGAAATGAATTTTTTTTATTAGATACTCTTTCTGCTTGGAAATGTTTAGCATTACAATGCTCACATGAAATGTTCATCGCACCAGCAAAATGTTCTTCTATATGCGAGACTGAAATACTGTCAGAGAAATTTTGATTCTGTGCAGAATTCCGTTTTTTTGGCGATGAGTTCTTTGATAAGCTGCATTCTTTTGACGACCAGAAATATTAGTATTTGATAAATTTGCTGTAACAGTTACATTATCTTTTGCTAAATATGTATTAACAGTTGTAGAGGATTTTGCTGAATTTATATTTGGTTTAGCCACTGTAATAATACTATCCTTTGTTTGGATTGATTAAGGATTAAGAATTCTATTATTATCTTGTTTTTTTGTCGAAACTTTCTTTGAAAAGCAGCTTTCTTTTGACGTTTCATGACTTGATGTTGTTCTTCTTCCTCTAAAGAACGTATTATTATTCTTTTTTTTACTTGATTTTCATTTTTTAAATTAGTATATTTTGTAACATTTCTTGAATCAATACAATTATCTAATGATCTCGAAGTCATGCATTGTAATTGTCTATTATTAAAAGTTTCCTCTGAACTGTTGATTTTTGAATTAATTGTTGCATTTTTAATAATTACATTATCTTTGTCTTTATAATTTTTTTTGTGTATTACTTCTCCTGATGTACTATTATTATTCTGCGCTGATATTGAAGGCATACTTTTGCAAACTTCTGTTTATAATAATTTCTCCCTCATTTCTATTAGTTTTTGATTTTATAAATAATTCACTGTTAACTTTATGTTCACAAAGTTTTACATAAGAATGATCACGTGTAATGTTATAGTTTGCTCTGCACTAATGAATTCATTAGAATCCAATGATTCAGAGCGAACAATTTTATTATTTTCTCGCTTTTTTTGTCGATGTTTTTTTTGATAAGCAGCTTTTTTTGACGTTTTATGATTTTATATTTTTCTTCTTCTTCAGAAAAATGAACTATAGCTCTTTTTTCTCGTTGCTCCTCAGTTATTATTAATCTTGTATCTTTCATTCCATTGCTTGAATCAATAGAAATATTATTAACATCATTTGCTGGAATTGAAGGCAAATTTTCTAAACAACTATTAACAACATTTTTTTTACAAACATTGCTGGTTGAATTCAACGATGATAAATTATCGTCAACAATTTTATTTTCTTCATTTTGGAAACTTTTTTCTCTAGCTCGATTCCTAAGATGACAGTCCCAATTATATTCAACAGTCATAGTTCTAATATTAGTCGACCTTACTGACGGAAATTTACTTAAACGTTGTTTTTGAACATTAACATTAAATGATTTCTCATGTTATAATAATAGTAATTGACAGAGTGGGGCATAATATTAAAAAATGTCGATGTTGTGAATTGTTAGAATTACTGTTAGAATTGTTATGGAAGTTTAGAGTAAAAATAATAGAAGGGTTAAATAAATGATAAGATGTATCTTTAGTTTAAAACACTCGTATATAACTGTTTATTAATAAAAGCAAATGAGCAATCAAATTGAAATACAAAGTCTGAGGTTATTAAGCAATGACAAAAAATAAGTTTGAGATGGTTCTGTCAACGAGTCTGGCGAGTTACTGAATTGACAGTGTACATCAAGCAATGTCCTAGGTTCGGGTCTAAATCTACCTAGGACGACCGTCATAAAACTTTCCTGATGTTGTCTCCTTTTTCAGCTAGTTGGTTATATCGTTGCAATACCAACATGAATGCTATTGCATATATTCCACAAGCAAGACTATTGTTTGGTTGTTGATCAACAGTTGTGAAAACTACTGGAGGTTTAAAAGGATATAATCTACTTAAATATTTCCTTTGATCTTCATTTAAACATCCTTCATTAAGACTATCATAAATGTAAAGTCTCATTCCATCATAATAAGTGCAAATCCAATGACCTTTCTTGATACAGTACCGTCCGAAATTGTCAGTCCACCCATTTTTAAAGGAATGAAAAAAATTTGTTATCATAAAATTCATGAAAACTAAATTTTTTTTTGGTTTATATTTTAAAAGACGATCAAATTTTGAAGAGAATAAGACCTTACAGAAGTCATTTGGCCAAAATTTGTAGAAGATATTCTTAAAAATCGTCATTTTCAATGTTTCACAAAAATTTGAATAACTTCTAAAATAATGAACGCTTTTTAATAATCTTAGGCTTATTTTAAAGGTCATTTTCTACGGAATAAGAATTACTTATAGGCATTAACCTGTAATTTTTTACTTGGAATAAGCATGCCGTCAAAGTTGGACAAAAAAATTCAAAAAATTTGAAACAATATTATTAAAAGAAAAATAATTTTTGAAATTCAAACATATTGTTTTATTAAATTTTCTTGAAGAATCTACACCATATCATGTTTTATATATGTTCTAGAATAGTTTTTAGTACAAAAAATTTATTTCGAATTTTTCCAATTTTTTTGTCCAACTTTGACGTCATGCTTATTCCAAGAAAAAAATTACAGGTTAATGCCTATAAGTAATTCTTATTCTGTAGAAGATGACCTTTAAAATAAGCCTAAGATTATTAAAAAGCGTTCATTATTTTAGAAGTTATTCAAATTTTTGTAAAACATTGAAAATGACGATTTTTTAAGAATATCTTGAAAAAATATTTGCCAAATGACTTCTGTGAGGTCTTATTCTTTTCATTTATCGTCTTTCAAAATATAAACCAAAAAAAATTTGAGTTTTCATAAATTTTATGTTAAAAAATTTTTTTCATTCCTTCAAAAATGGGTGGACTGACAATTTTGGCCTGTACTGTAGGTCCACTAAAAAGTATTTGAATATGCTTTTTACCTTTTTCAATCAGACTAATAAATTCAAGCGTATATAAATACAAAGTGCTTTGCATGCTAAAAGCAGAATTTGATTCTCTTCTCAATAATTTTTCGAATTCATCAATATGAGTATCAGTTAACATTCCTCCTTCAGTAAGTATAATATTTAAATCTGTAACACTTAAATTAACAGTTTCTTCTTTGTTCGACATGATTTCTTCCAATTTATTGAAAAGATATCGCTTCTAAAAAATAGTTTTTCATAAAATTAATTAATTCAGAACACATGTAAATAATATTACTATTGTCACATTTAACAGTAACTGGAATTTTTATCTTTTCCTTTCTTATTGAAGATTATTAAGAATGTAAAGAATGTATCTTCATCTATTAATCTAATTTCGTCTTATCTCAAGAATGTAAAGAAGGTATCTATTAATCTTTTCATCTAAATTTGTTATGTATTTATTTATACTTTCTCAACAATAAATATAAGTATATTTTTGGTAAGTTTTTCTGTTTTGTATCTGTTTATATTTCTTATTTTTTTATCTTTTATTCTAGTATCTGTTAATCTAGTAGCTCTTGGCTAAATCTCTGTTTACCAAGTATCTGGTATCTCGTAATCACATGTTATCAATAGTACTTATCTTTAATTTTTATATATTTTATCAACAATAAATATATGCGTATTTTTTGTAAGCTTTTCTGTTTAGTAACTGTTAATCTAGTATCTGTTAATCTAGTACCTCTTGACTAAATCTCTGTTTATCAAGTATCTGGTATCTTGTAATCACATGTTATTTTTAGTACTTATCTTTAATATTTATAAAGTTTTTTCCAAATAATAATAACTAACTACCAAAATGTTGAAAAATCAATAATTAGGATTAAGAAAACAAATATAAATCAATATTAAATCACAATTATTACAACTATAATATAATTATGTAATGTACAAACATCAGAATTTAAAAAAATCAATTAATATTCTACATTCAGAAATCAAAATAACAGGCAAATGTCCTTTATTCCTTTAAACTTTAATTAAATTAATTAAATCCTTTAAATTAATAAATCAAATAATTCACATTATATTTACAAACTCCTCCTAATTAATATACAAATAATATTAACAAAAAATTTAATTTGTATTTACATGTATTTTAATACTTACGTACGTAACGTATGTAATGTACTTTAACTTTTTTCAATGTACAAAAAACAAAACCACAAAATTCACAATCAACACTTTCAGAAGAAAAATCACTCGGCAAATAACAGTCAATACTTCTTATCGAAACGATACACGTGTCACACTTTGCAAATGGCTGACAGTTGCTAACACTTGTAACATTTTGTAATTTTTCGTACCAAAAGCTTTGCGTTTCACACTGAGGTGAGGTTACATGGCTGTAGCAAACAAACAATTTTTGTTTGGAAAAAAGATGCGCGCGCAACAATTTTGAAGCGTCTAAAATGAATCATAAAATTAAATATATTTTAATATTAAACTTTTAATTTATTACAAACCAAACCATAAATAAAAATTATTATATTAAACTACTTTTAGTTAATAATTTTAATTAATTATTTTTTTAATTTTAAAAAAGAAAAACGAAAATATAAAAGTGTGAGGTCACCATCATTATAAAATTCAGCCAATGAGGAAACCAAACCATAAATAAAAATTATTATATTAAACTACTTTTAGTTAACTTTTAGTTAATAATTTTAATTAATTATTTTTTTAATTTTAAAAAAGAAAAACGAAAATATAAAAGTGTGAGGTCACCATCATTATAAAATTCAGCCAATGAGGAACACTCATTATAAAATCAGCCAATGAGGAAAAAGTTCTACACTTGAAGTTAGCTGCTTTGACATCAGTAAGTAATGTCACGATTATATCCAATCAAAGTAAAGGATTTTGAAAAAGAGCCTAAAAGTCTAAAAAAAACTCTACAAAATTATGGAAAAACATTTATAGGTGTCCTAACATTTTTTTAAAGTTATGGGCAAAAAACGTTTTTTTTGCAAAATTAAAAATAAAAAAAAAATTAGTTAAATTTTACCAATATATCAGGAAGTACTCTCAATTTATGTCCGCAGGTGACATCTACAATTTAAAAAAAAATTCAACCCAAAAGCTCTTCGTGATTTCGAGATATTTATGAAAATGTGATGTTTATACACACACACAAACACACATACGGAATGACATTTTATAAAAATGTCATTTTTGAACTCCTGAGGTCAAATAACATAAAGATATGTCAAAAAATCGAACTCGAAAAATTTTGGTATTACAATACTTCCTCTATGTGGAAGTAATATCAAATAAACTTGTTTTAAAATTTTTTTAAATTTACTAATTATATCCTAAGTAACTTTATTTATGTAAAATTAGATATTGACAGTGATTCATTTTGGAAAAATTTTTTAAAGGGGGGTTTACGAATTGTGACGTAATTTAGAGTAATTTTTTCTTGAAAAACAAATATATATATACTTTTACACAACACGTACATGGCATGTCCACAAATCTCTGAAGTAAAATTAGCCATTTTTGTCACTTGCATATTTAAAATTAATATAAAAATTATAAAAATATTTTTTATATGGTTATTTTCATTGTAATTATTTAAGTAACATTATAAATAAAATTAATTCTTTCATTACAAAAATTATATTCATACTAAATATTTTAAATCATCATTTTTATTCAAACTGACAGTAGTTGGGGCATTTGCAGTAATTGGCACACTTACCCTAGGGTAAACGTACCAATTGTCGAGGATGGTTCCTGTTGTCGAGTAAACAAACTTTGAATTTTATTTAAACATTGTAGCACATTGTAAATGGAAAAAAGTGATAAATATTAATTTTCTTATGCGTTATAAATGTGAAAAAATGTATTAATATTATATACACAAACAAATGAGACATTTTAGACAATATTTTTTGGTTATTGCCATGGTAACATCGACAAATGGGACACCCTCGGCAATTGGTACACTTACCCTATATTAAAAACTTTTAATGAAATTCTTAGCAGAAATTTAATTATTTTCAAAACTTATTAAAAATCTTCGCAAAAAATTCAATTTTTTCAAAATTTATTAAAATTTTTCGCAGAAATTCAATTATTTTAAAAAAAAGAATAAAATTCTTCTCAGAAATTTAATTATTTTTAAAATTTATTAAAATTTTTGGCAGAAATTCAATTATTGTCAAAAGAATTCAATTATTTGAAAAAAATTAATAAAATTCTATGTAAACATTTTCATAATAAATAAAATTTTTACAGGAATTCAATTATTTACAATTTTTTTTTTTGAAATTTCTTCGCAAAAATTCAATTATTTTCGTAATAATAAAATTTTTTGACAGAGATTCAATTATTTTCGTAAATAATAGAATTCTTTTTAGGAATTCAATTATTTTCATAAATAATAAAATTAATCGCAGAATTTCAATTATTTTTAATACAATTTTAATTATTTAAAATTTTATTGACAAAATTCTTTATGAGAATTCAAATATAAGATACATGCAATTATTCAATAAAATGTTTTTTGTATTTAAATAATTAAATTCTAGTAGAATTTTCTAATAAACATTGTTTTAAAAACGGATTTCAATTACAATTTCAGATTATAATTAAATATTTAAAGCATTAGAACGTGAATTTTTAGAAATCATTGAATTTTGAAAAGGTTTCAAATTAAAATCTTTAAAAAATTGATTTTTTCATATTTTTAGCTAACAATTCGGTGGTATTAATTTTTTCGAAAAAGTTTAATTGGATTTTTTTTTAAATAATTATTTGAATTTTTTATTTTCTACTAAATATTTAATTGAAGAATTTCTGAATAATCGAAATTATTGATGAAATTGAATTGTAAACAATTAAATTTGTGAAATTCTCAAAGAACGTTTTCGAAAATTATTAAAAATAATGCATTTACAAAAGACTTTTAATTAAAAACACGAAAAAAAAATTTAATTTTGGAAAAGATACAAATTACTGCAGAAATTCAATTATTTTCAAGTGTAATAATATTTTTCGCAAAGATTAAATATTATTAAAAAGCAGTAAAATTCTTATTAGGGATTCAATTATTTTCACAAATAATAAAATTCATCGCAGAATTTCAATTATTTTTAATACAATTTTAATCAAATTTCTTCGAAAATGTAATTATTCTTAAAAATTTTATTAAAATTAGTCGAAAGAATTCAATTATTAAAAAATTTAATTTCTAGTTTCAAGTAAAATGTTGTGGAAAGGTAAAATTTTTAGTTTTGAGTAAAATTTAAAAAATTTTAAGTTTTCGTATTTGACTCTGACTGGTTGGAACTGAATGTTTCTTATACAGGGTTGCCACAAAATTTTAACTTTGTTTTTACCTGATTTCCAGACAGAATTTTACCTTTTCCTGCGAAAAGAATGTTCTGCGATTCACTATAAAAGAATTTTATTAAAACACACTTTTAAAGAATTGAATTATTTTGACGAATTTTAATAAAATTTTTATGAATAATTACATTTTTCGAGGAGTTCGATTAAAATTTTATTAAAAATAATTAAAATTCTGCAATGAGTTTTATTATTTATGAAATATTGTTTTTTTGAAAATAATTAAATTTTTGCGAAGAATTTTAATAAATGATTTCAATTTAATAAAATTTCCAAAAAAATTCAATTAAACTTTTTCAAAATAACTAATTCCACAGAATTGTTGATTAAAAATACAAAAAATTCAGATTTTCAAAGATTTAGATTTAAAATCTTTTCAAAATTCAATTATTTCTAAAAATTTATGCTAATTCTTTTAATATTCAATTATTATATCTAAAATTTTAATTGAAATTTATTTCTAAATCAATTTTTATTAAAAAAAATCTACGAGAATTCAATTATTTAAATACAAAAATAAATAACTTATCCAATAATTGAATGTATCTAAAAATTTAATTTTTACAAAGAATTTTATTAACAACTTTTGAAAATATTTATCCTCTTTTAAGGAATTTAATTAAAATTTTACTGCAATTTATTATATATAAAGAATTTTTTAAAAAAATTTTTAAAATAAATTGAAAACTTTTTGAAAAATTTTATTAAAGTTTTTAAAAATAATAATTGAATTCCTAAGTAGAATTTAAATAATAATTTATATAAATAATTGAATTCATACAAAGAATTTTATTAAATTTTGTTTAAATAATTGAAATTTCGCCAAGAATTTTATTAAAATTTTTGCCAATAATTTAATTCTTGAGAAGAATTTCGCTATTTATTTATATGTAAACATAATTTAATTTTTGACGATAATTTTAAAAAATTTTTGAAAATAATTTAATTTCTGCAAAGTAATTTTATTACTTTTCAAAAGAATTGAATTTTGGTGATAAACTTTTTATATTTATCAAAATACTTGAATTTTTGTGAAGAATTTGATTAAAATTCCTTAAAATAATTAATTTTCTGGGAAGAATTTTGTTGTACTTATCAAGATTATTGAATTCTTTTGCAGAATTAACTGAAAATTTAAAAAAATAATTAATTTTCTGCGACTAATTTTACTAAAATTCCTAAAAATGATTGAAGGTCTGTGAAGAAATTTGTTTTTTATGAAAATAATTGAAATTTTTCGATGAATTTTATTTAAATTTTTGGGTAAAAATTTTGTTATTTGTAAAGATAATTGAATTCCTGACAAGATATTCGTTAAAATTTTAAAAAATAATTGAATTTCTTCGTAGAATTTTATTACTTTAGAAAATAATTGAATTCTTGTGATGAATATTGTTTTTTATGAAAATAATTGAATTCTTGCAACGAATTTTATTACATTTTTTACAATAATTAAATCTTTTAATAAATTTTATGAAAATATTAAATATTGAAAATTATTAAATTGCGAAAAACTTCTGAAAATAATTGAAATTTTGCAAAAGAATTATATTTTAATTTTTGAAAATAATTGAAATTTTGCAAAAGAATTTTATTTTAATTTTTGAAAATAATTGAATTATTGGCGAAAAATTTTGCTATTTCTAAAGATAATTGAATTCTTGACGAGATATTTATTAAAATTTCGAAAAATAATTGAATTCTTATGATAAATATTGTTATTTATGAAAATAATTGAATTTTGAAAGAATTTTTTTTTTAAATTCTTTGAAATAATTGAATTTTTGTGAAGAATTTTGTTATTTATCAATAGACAATTGCGTTAAAACTTTTGAAATAATTAAATAATATTAAAAAATTCATTTTTGTCAGAAATAGAAAAAATTGTTGAATTTTTTTAAGCCAATTTTTCTAAAACTTTGTTGGAAGGTGTATTTTACACCAAAAAATAGGAGAAAAATACAGTGAACCTGAATACAATTGATTAAAATACAATGAAATTACAATAAGTAAGTTATCGTTGATTTTGGAGTAAATATTTTTAAATTATTAAGTACTAAAAATAAAGCATGCAATATGGCATTAAAATTTTTCAAACTTTAAAATTATAAAATCTAGTTTTTAAGTGCTCAAAAACGAATGCTTTAAAAAATTGTTCATCATTTAAAATTTTTACGAGCGAAAATGAAATTTTTGGAAAATTTTAAATTCATAATTAACGATTTTAATAGTCGCTGGTTATAAAAGGGATGGCAATATAAACTGCGTAAAGGATGTGTACTTTCCTGCATAAAAGGTTTAATTATTTAATTAAAAAGTAGGTAAATGTAAATTTGTATAGTTAGGGTTTTTAGAGTTTTTTTTAGGTATTTTTTTAGAGTTAGAGTTTAAAGTTTTTAGAGTTTTTAGAGTTTTAGAGAGTTTTTAGATTTTAATTTTTTTAATTTTGTTTTTTTTTTGAGTTTTTCCTTTTTTTAAAATGGAAACTGAATGTTCCATTGAAGCAATTATTTTCAATTACTTGAAAAATAAAAGAAAGTTATTTTTTCATTATTCTCGTCTTTTACAATTGCTTTTTTCCAAATGCTTTGTGTTTTCCTTGCTTTCAAGAACTTTGATGGAATTTTCGAATTTTCCACTGAATTCGAATTTTGTTAATTGAGATTTGACTGCGAGGCATCCATTCAGACGCGAGTAAGAGATTCACTTAACGTTGACGAGCGGATAGCGTGATAGTCTCTGCAGGGAATTCGCCTAATTTATTCGGATCGCTGACGCTGCAAGAACTGGAACCGCGGTTCACCATAAATTATAGTACCTTCGACTAAAAGTACTTTTACATAAAGATATAAAAGTGTCCTTTAACTTTCAAAAAGCTGTAAGAAAAACTGGATGAATAAACTTGTTTCGTGGCGCGATGTGATGAAAGAAGAAAATGGAATATTCTATGATTATTTTTTAAATAAAAGATACTTTTGTTTACTTTTTTATGCGCGAGAAAAAAAATAATTCCCTGTATATTGAGAGACAAATCAATTAATTTTTTTTCCAATGCAATTAATTTTTTTCATTTAACCAATTATGCTGCTGGATATATAAATAGCAGGAAACAATTCTATCGATTTCTTAATGAAGTTTTAATTTTAAGTAAGCAATCAGTGTTTTCGTTTATGTAAAGGAGTTTTTTTTTCATGTTTCTTTATAAAACAGAAAATAAAAATATTGCTCTCGTTATTTCAAACTTAAATTGCATTTTTCGTTCTGTATTTCTTGGAATGGTTTAAAAATAATTTCATTACTATTAAAATGAGATTTATTTACCTAATTTGAATGCAATATTTCAGGCAACCAACTTTTTAAATTGTTCAAGTTTAGTTTCTTCTTGTCTGACGTTTATCCTCACTTGTCAACGAGCTTTCTACCTTTTTGTAACTTTTACTGTACTTTTACTGTACAAAACTATTCCTTTATTCTACATTAATTCAATCAACATTTACCTCTCCCATTGTAGGAATAAACGCCGTCAACTAAGTCAATATAAAAACTTGCGAAAATTGCAGACTTCTATATTGTTTTATTCTCGTTTCTTGCACGCATAATGTTGCGAATCCAAAAGTACAAACTTAAATTGAAAATATTAAGACTTAAGCTGATGTTAATACGTGCGAATAAAATGCTTTAAAATGTATAAAAACTTTGTATTATATATTTTCGTTTCACTTTAACATTTATGACAATTTTTTTAGAATATTTACTCGAGTATCATTGACTGAAAATATCGTAAAAAATTTTGTGTGTCGTTAAAAATTTTATAAAAGCCAATTTTATAAAAGTTAAATTTTTTTAAATTTTGTATCTGAAATCATTCAAAAATTGTAGATCATTTTTAAAAATAAAGAATTTTGTAATTTACATCATTATAATAAATGAAATGGCCAGTTTTTCTTCTTATTAATATAATATTTGTAAAAATTGAAAAGGCAACTTTTATAAAATTCAAATATTTTTTGAATTTTTCAATAAAATTATTCCCTAATTTATTTAAAATAAATTCAATGTCAGATCTGTAAAGTTTAATATTATTTTTAGAAATAGAAAGAATTTAAAATTATGTAATTTGAATATTTTCTTTTTTCTAAAAGCTGTTGCGTTGGACAACAAAATTGAGAATTTTCTTATGAATTCTAGAAATTTAATATTTTTCTTGAACTATTGATAAAAATTCCCTGACTTTTCCCATATTTTCTGACCAGTGTCAACCCTTAATATGCATTTGAAATATTTTTTTACAAAATAAAACGTTTCTATAGAAGAATATTTAATCTTTTTTAATAAAATATAAGCAGGCTTCACAGTCTGTCCCCTATTTCCCTAAAAGTCCCATTTTTAATTTTGTCCCCTAAACGTACCCTATTTTGAAAATTTTCCCTATTTTTTTCGTAGCAGGAAATCAATTATTTTTAATAATTTTTAAGTAATTCTGCAAAAGAATTCAATTAACTTCATAAACAACAAAATTCTCCTCATAAAATTAATTATTTTTAGGATTTTTAGGATCAATTATTTTTAATGAAATTCTTTTTTAAAATTCAATTATTTTTATAAATATCAAAATTCTTCAAATTTATCAAATTCATTCTTCATCAAATTCAATTATTGTCTAAAATTTCAATTAAATTCTTGGCAAAATTTCAATTATTTAAACAAAATTTAATAAAATACTTTGCACGAATTCAATTATTTTTATAAATATAGCAAAATTTTTCGCCAAAAATTCAATTATTTTCAAAAATTTAAATCAAATTCTTGCAAAATTTCAATTATTTTCAAAAGTTTTTCGCAATTCAATATTTTTAAATATTTACTATTTTCATAAAATTTATCAACAGATTTAATTATAGATAAAACTTGTTGATACAATTCTACGAAAAGATTCAATTATTTTCTAAAATAATAAAATTTCATTTACGAATTCAATTATTTTCATCGCAGAATTTCAAATATTTTTAATACAATTTTAAATAAATTCCTGGAAAAATGCAATTATTATCAAAACTTTAATTAAAACTTGTGGAAAGAATTAAATTTTAAGAAACATTCAATTATTCAATAAAACAATAAAAATTCGTTGCAATAATTGAAATATTTTCATAAGTAACATTTAATTCGTCGCAGAAAATAAATAATTAAAAAGAAATTTTAAGTAATTTTGCAAAAGAATTCAATTAACTTGATAAACAACGAAATCGCATAAATTCTTCCCATAAAATCAATCACTCTAAGGAATTTCAATAAAATTCTTTTCCTAAATTCAATTATTTTGATAAATATCAAAATTCTTTTCAAGAATTCAATTATTGTCAAAAATTAAAATAAAATTCTTTTGCAAAATTTCAATTATTTTCAAAAGTTTTTCGCAATTTAATAATTTTCAATATTTAGTATTTTCATATAATTTATCAAAAGATTTGATTTAAAAAAAATGTAATAAAATTCGTTGCAAGAATTCAATTATTTTCATGAAAAAAAAAATAATTCATGGACCTTTAATTATTTTTAGGAATTTTAAGAAAATTCTTTGCAAAATTCAAATATTTTCAAAAATAACAATATTCATCACAAGAATTCAATTATTTTCAAAATTAATCAAACTCTTCGAAGAAATTCAATTATTTAAAAAAATTTTAACGAATATCTCGTCAAGAATTCAATTATCTTTACAAATAGCAAAATTTTTCCGCAAAAATTCAATTATTTTAAAAAATTTAAATAAAATTTTTTTGTAAAATTTCAATTATTTTCAAAAGTTTTTCGCAATTCAATAATTTTCAACATTTACTATTTTCATAAAATTTATCAAAAGATTTAATTATTAAAAAAAATTTAATAAAATTCGTTGCAAGAATTCATTTCTTTTCATAAAAAACAAAATTTTTCAAAGACCTTAAATTATTTTTAGGAATTTTAATAACATTCTTTTCAAAATTCAATTATTTTCATAAATAACAATGTTCATCACAAGAATTCAATTATTTTCAAAAGTAATTTATAAAAACATTTAAATTATTAAAAAGAATTTTTGATACAATTCTACGAAAACATTCAATTATTTTCATAAATAATAAAATTTCAATTAGGAATTCAATTATTTTCATCGCAGAATTTCAAATATCGCAGAATTTTCAATACAATTTCAAATAAATTTCTCGAAAAATGTAATTATTCTTAAAAATTTTATTAAAACTTAAAGAAAAAAATTCAATTCTATGAAACATTCAATTATTTAATAAAATAATAAATTTTGTTGCAATAATTCAAATATTATTATAAATAACTTTTAATTAGTTGCAGAAAATGAATTATTTTTCAAAACTTTTAAGTAATTCTGCAAAAGAATTCAATTATTTTCATAAACAACAAAATTCTTCCCATAAAATCAATTATTTTAAGAAATTTTAATAAAATTCTTTTCCAAAATTCAATTATTTTGATAAATATCAATATTCATCACAAGAATTCAATTCTTTTGAAAAGTAATAAAATACTTTGCAGAAATTAAATTATTTTAACAATTTTTTAAAAGTTCTCGTCAAGAATTAAATTATCTTTATAAGTAGATAGGGAAATTCTTCTCAAGAATTAAAATTAAATTATTGACAAAATTTTTTTAAAAATTCTTCTCAAGTAGTCAATTATTTTAAAAAATTTTAGTAAAATTCTTCTCATGAATTGAATTGTTTTCAAAAATTATTATTTAAATTCTTCTCAGGAATTCAATAATTTTTAAAAAATTTAATAAAATTCTTCAAAAAAATTTTCAATTATTTTTAAAAATTGTTATAAAATTCTTTAATATTATAAATTTCATTAAAATTTTAATTAAATTTCTTAAAAGAAATTAAATATTTTCAAAAGTTGTTAATACAATTCTTCGTAAAAATTAAATTTTAAGAAACATTCAATATTTATTTAAGTTACTTTTACGGGCAGAGCCCTTAATACAAAAAACGGTTATAAAAATTAGTAAGGACTGTCGCAAATTAGTGTGTCAATAAGACTTGTTTTCGCAAATTATTAGTAAATGTGTTCTCGTTTTGCTCAAAGACATCAATTCTATCACAATATTCATTCACCTCAGCAGCCATTCTAGAAATAGCTGAGTTTTTACCATAGTTAGTTCTATGGGATGGTACACGAATTAAATTGTAAGAACGTAAATTTACAGGTGGAGCGAATAAGTTCACCTTCGATAACAATGCTGAGCAATTAACAGAACCCTTGATTATTTATTAAAAAAAATAACAAATCTGTATATAAAAAACGCGCTGACAACTTTGGAATACTCAAGGCCATTCTGACATTAGTGTAATCATGACTATTTCGTTCATAAAAAATTCCCAAACAATACGCAGCAAATCGAAGAAAGCGATTCTGGACTCTTTCAATACGTTGAATGTGCACCTCATAATAGGGGAACCAGATTAAAGAAGCAAATTCCAATATTGGCCTAACCAAAGAAAAAAATAATATTTTAAAAACTAATGGTTTTTTAAATAGACTTGCGTTTCTGGTGATGAAGCCAAGTACTTAAGAGCTTTGCTCACTGTATAGACGAGATATGTTCGTAGGACAATTTCTCATTAAATATAATTAAATATTATTTAATTTTGTATTTAAATAATTTAATATTAAATTATTGTTTTTCGTACCTTTAACAAACAATTCTGTAGAATTTATTTTTTTGAAAAAGTTTAATTGAATAATAATTTATATTATTAATTTAAAGTAACAATATTCTTATAATAATAAACTAATGATTTTGTCAGTCGGTCATCTTTAATTATTGTAAAACATAAAGAAATGGATTGATATCTTTATGTTTTATAATAATATTCTTATTAGTTGTTCAATTTCAAAAAGGTTTGAATTTCAAATTTTTGAACATTCTAATTCCAATGAAAAAAAAAATGATTAAATATTTATTTTAAATCAAACTATTGATGTTTTCGAATAATTTTACTTTTGAAGAAATTTTTAAATAAATTTAATAAAACATTTTTTGAGTATCTAATAATTTTGAGAGTGAATCAGAATATTCTTTAGGGTCAGGGAAAAAGTGAAAGTTGTGTTTGGAAATCAGTGAAAAGTCAGGGGAAAATAAAGTTCTATTTTTGTGGCAACCCTGTATAAATAAATTATATTTTTATCTTTATTTATTTTTATGGTCCCCTAAAAGTCATATATTTTTTAATTTTCAGTCCCCTATTTCCCTTAAAATACTTTTTAGGGGCACTGTAAAGCCTTTATAAGTAATATGTTTTAAAATAAAATATTTTGTTTTCTCACATAATAACCAGCTTTTCTATTAAAAAAAAAACTCTTTTTAATAACAAAAATTCTAAATTCCCGGTCAAGAAAATTATAAAGATAAAACGATTATAAATATAATCTAACAAAATAAGCATCTGCAGTTTTTGAAATATTAAATTTTCTATAAAATCCGTGAAGTTGTCATTAAATATCGTATACCTTTGGTTATAAAAAGTTGAAAGTGCAGATTAAAAGACTAGAAGTGTATAAAAATCGGGGTCTTTGATAATTTTCTCCATATATACTAAAAATGGTATGTATAATGATTCTCTAAAATGCCTTTTCGAATCTAACTTTATTTCACAAACAGCTCGTTTACCCAATGTACACATGTACATACGTACAAATAAATGCATATCCCGAACCGTGTTTTATTAATTATAAGTAAGAAACAAAGCGTAATTCGTATAAGTACTTGCAGTGCGCAGCCACGAGAAAATACAAAAGCTTTAGTACATATACATACCGTGGATTTGTGACTGCGACAAACATTGCCCTGTACACCTGACCTAATTACCTTCCTTAGAAAATAAAGAAACTTTGACATTTTTAATTTGTTCTAAAAACAGAACAAAAACTTTTTAAATTATAATTATAGGAATAGAAAAAAAAGTATTTTTATTTCTACACACATATACGTTAAATGAATTCGATAAACATTTTCTACTATCAAACAGAAATTATTTTTACGACAAAAATCTTCTTAACCAGCATTCACTTTCAGAGTTACTACAAAAAATTATCCAGACAAAATTTTGATTTTTTCCCTGACCCTAAAGAATATTCTGATTCACTCTAAAAACGATTACATACTCAAAAAAATGTTCTATTACATTTATTTACGAAATTTTTAATTGTAAAATTCTCTTTTGAAAGAATTTTATTAAAATTTCTTGAATTGTTTCTAAGAATTTTATTTAAATTTTTGAGAACAATATTTTTATTCCAACTATAGGCGAATTTAAAGTAGTGCAAATTCTCAAATATAGAAGAAAGTAACAAATCTAAAAATTATCAAAATAGTAGCAGATCGTAAAAAAGTAGTAAATAGTAGGTTATTTTAGTAGATAATTACGAATCATGTAATTTCAGTAAAAGATAATATTTTATTTTCATTCTAAAAATTGATGAATTTCTTGATTTGAGTTGTACAAATAGTAAGTAATTGTAAGTAAGTAGAATATAAGTATCTTAAAAAAATGTTTGAAATTACTACTTAATGAAGTCAGTTGGTTTTGTAATAATAATGAATTATTTAGTTTGAACAACTGTGTTTGATGTGACATATCGCATTAAGTGCACTCACTTTTATCACATGTTACTCTCTAGTGTGCTCAGAAATGTGGTGAACTTGCAGTGACAATCAGTTGGTGCGTGACTAAGTTTCAGTGATTTTGTAGTATTAGTGCTTGCAGCTCGTTTTCCCAAGAGCTCATACATACAATATTTTACGTTACAGTGAAAAGTTCTCTCTACCTCGATGTGCTAGATATTTTACTGAGGTAACGGAATATTATACCATTTTCCATAATTTACTCCTTTTTCAGACACTGTATCTTTTTAAATTGAAAAATCCGAGTCTAGATATCACAAGATTTTTAAAAAACACTGATTTTCAACTAGGAATAGAAGAGAAATTTTCATTGTTTACTTATGTTTTTGAATAAAATAAATATTAACCCTAAATGAAAGAGCAGAGTTGCCACAGGTCAGGGAAAAGTCGGGGATTCTTTATTAAAGTACTGGAAAAACTTGAATTTCGGAAAAGTTATAAATGATTGTAGAAATTCAGTTATTTTTAAAAATTATTATTATTATTTAATTATTATTTTTTAAATTTTTCTTCGCAGAAATTCAATTATGTTCAAAAATTAAAAAACATTCTCGTTAAAATTTCAATTAGCTTTAAAAATAATAAAATTCTTCGCAAAAATTCAATTCTGTTCAAAAATTAAAAAAAAAATTCTCGTCAAAATTTCAATTAGCTTTGAAAATAAATAAATAATAAAATTCTTCTCCAAAATTTTCGAAAATTTTAATAAAATTCTTGGTAAAACTTCAATTATTTTCAAAAATTTTCCTCAATTCAATGATTTTCAATAACTACTATTTTAATAAAATTTCTCAAAAGGATTCAATGATTTAAAAAAAATGTTCATAAAATTCTAAGCAGACATTAAATTATTTTCATAAATAGTAAAAATTTCACAGGAATTCAACTATTTACAAATTTTTTATAAATTTCTTCGCAATAATTCAATTATTTTCATAAATAATAAAAGTTTTTACATAGATTCAATTATTTGAAAAAAAATTTAAACTCATAATAGATTTTTAATTATTTTTAATACAATTTCAATGGAATTCCTCGAAAAATGTAATTATTCTTGAAAGTTTTATTAAAATACGTCGAAAAAATTCAATTATGTTGAGAAAATTCTTTATGAAAATTCAATTCTGAGAAACATTCAATTATTCAATAAATTATCTATGTTTGTATTTAAATAATTGAATTCTCGAAGAATTTAAAAGAAATTATTTAAAAATGAATTTTAGTTACAATTTTAGATGATAATTGAATATTAAAAGCGTTATAGCTTGAATTTTTAGAAATAATTGAATTTATAAACGGTTTCAAATTAAAATAATTGAATTAATTTTTTTGAGAACGTTTAATTGAATTTTGTTTTGAAATTATTTCAAGTTTTGATTTTCTAAATATTTAAATAAAGAATTTTCAAATAATCGAAATTTTGTAAAATTGAATTGTGAACAAATGGATTTGAAAATTCTCAAATAACTTTGGCAAAAATTATTAAAAATAATTAATAATTGAATACTTTCGACGAATTTTAATAAATTTTTTGAAAATAATTATATTTTTCAAAGAAATTATTTAAAATTGTATTAAAAATAATTGAATTGGTTTAAAAATAAATTTCAGTTACAACTTTAGATGATAATTGAATATTAAAAGCCTTATAGCTTGGATTTTTAGAAATAATTGAATTTATAAACGGTTTTAAATTAAAATAATTGAATTAATTTTATTGTGAACGTTTAATTGAATTTTGTTTTGAAATTGTTTCAAGTTTTGATTTTCTACACTGAAAAAAATTCGGTCGAAATCTTTAACTACTATTACCTAGTTGAGTTGAAAGTTGTCAAATTAATTACTTTTTTAGTTTTACTAACAATTTTTGTGTAGTTGATTTTACTACTTTGAATATAGTTGAAGAATAATAGTTTATATAACTAAAAAAAGTAGTTAAATTGCAAAAACAACTACAAAATCTAATTACATCAACTAAATTCTTAGTTCTTTTTACTACTTTCGGTAGTAAATATAAATTTTTAAATTCAGTTGAGGACCTATTGAATCACTCAGGGTAGTTAAAAAGTAGTCAAATCTACTAGTTTTTTTTTTGAGTGTAAATATTTAAATAATCGAAATTTCGTAAAATTGAGAATTGTGAACAAACGGATTTAAAAATTCTCAAATAACTTTTTCAAAAATTATTAAAAATAATTAATAATTGAATTCTTTCGACGAATTTTTATAAAATTTTTTAAAATAATTGAAATCCTGTGAAGAATTTTATTATTTATGAAAATAATAGAATTCTTGCAACGATTTTATTACATTTTTTTAAAAAAATAATTGAATTCTTTGGAGAAATTTTATTTGTAAATATTTGAATTTCATCGAAGAATTTAATTATTTTTGCAATATAATTGAAATCTTGCAAAAAATGTTTGAAAATAATTAAATTTTTCGAGTGTTATTTATTAGAATTGTATTAAAAATAATTGAAATCCTATGAAAAATTTTATTATTTTTAAAAAAAATTGAATTTTTACAACAAAATTTGTTACATTTTTTTTAAATAATTGAATTCATGTGAAAAATTGTATTACTTGTAGAAATAATTGAATTCTTGTATGAATTTTTTATACTTTTAACTGTCAATTCGGTATAAAATTAGTTTTCTTGAAAAAGTTTAATTGAATTTTAAAAAAAATTATTTCTATTTTTTTCTAAATATTTAAATGAAAAATTTCCGAATAATCAAAATTTCGTAAAATTGAATTGCAAACTTTGAAAATTTGAAAATTCTTAAAGAAACTTTTACAAAAATTATTAAAAATAATTGATAATTGAATTCTTTCGAAAAATTTTCATAAAATTGTATTAAAAATAATTCAAATTCTGTGAAGAATTTTATTATTTAGGAGAATAATTGAATTCTTGCCACGAATTTTTATTAGATTATTTTTAAATAATTGAAATCTTGTGAAGCATTTTATTATTTTGGAAAATAATTGAATTCTTGCAACGAATTTTATTACATATTATTTAAATAATTGTATTCTTTTGAAAAATTTTATTAACATATTGTATATTTTAAAAATATTTAAATTTTAGCGAAGAATTTCATTATTTGTGACATGTAATTGAATTCTTGCAAAGAAAAATTTGAGAATAATTACATTTTTCGACGAATTTACTTAAAATTGTATTAAAAATAATTGAAATCCTATTTTAAAATAATTGAATTTTGAAAAGGATTCAAATCAAAATCTTTGAATATTTTTAATTTTTCATAGTTTTAACTGTCAATTCTGTAGAATTCATTTTTTGAAAAAGTTTAATTGAATTTTTTTTGAAATTATTTCAAGTTTTTATTTTCTAATTATTTAATTAAAGAATTTTCGAATAATTGCAATTTTCAATTATCTTTATAAATAATAAAATTCTTCTCAAAAATTCAATTATTTTCAAAAATTTTAATAAAATTCTTGGTAAAAAATGTACTCAAATATTTAATTATTTTCATAAATGATAAAAATTTTATAGGAATTCAATTATTTACAAATGTTTTTATAAATTTCTTCGCAATATTTCCATTATTTTTATAAATAATCAAATTTTTTTACAGAGATTTAATTATTTTATTACAATTTTAGTCGAATTCTTGCAAAAAAAATTTAATTACATTTTTCGACGAATTTACTTAAAATTGTATTAAAAATAATTGAAATCCAATGAAAAATTTTATTATTTTTGAAAATAATAATTGAATTCTTACAATGAATTTCATTACATTTTTTTAAACAATTGAATTCATGTGAAAAATGTTGTTACCTGTAAAAATAATTGAATTCTTGCAAAAGGATTGTATTAAAATTTTTGTAATTAATTAATTTTTTTTTCTTGGAAAATTTTATGGAAAATTTAAATTATTACAAAACTTTCTTATAAGCGGTTGAATTTCAAAAGGTTTAAATTTGAAATTTTTGAAAATTTTAATTCTTGTGGAATAATAATAATCATTAAATATTTATTTAAAGAAGAATTTATTGATTGTTTTGAATAATTTTACAATTAGAAAAAATACGTAAATAAATGTAATGGAACATTTTTTTGAGTGTCTAATCATTTTTAGAGTGAATCGCAGAATATTCTTTAGGGTGAGGGAAAAAATCAAAATTTTGTCTGATGGATATCAGGGAAAAATAAACTTAATTTTTTTGGCAACCCTGATAAGAAAAAGATTTTTAATTCTTGTAACACTCTAGTGATATTAGAATTTAGAATTTATAATCTATGAAAGAAACTTTTAGCTGCAGAGTAATCGTGAAAGTATTTTTAAAATTCACGATAATGTGAAAAAGTTTACCGAGAGTGTATTAAAGAGTATCTCACTGAAAATGCGAGTTCGCCGAGAGACCATTTGAGTTGATTTTTTACACAATGGCCTACATATATATGTGAGTATGTATATGAAATATGAAAATATATAGAACAAGCAATAAGTGTTTATGGATAATTCTGAAACGATGTAATCAAGGGCGCGCATACGCGTACAGGAATTTATCAATATTCTCAAAACACGCTTTGGTCAAAGGCATAACCTCTGCCGCACTCGAGTTTGCAAAGGAATTTCAATTCCCATAAAACGACAGCAGCTTTTATGGAGAATAAAACAATATTTCATCTCTCCCCCTCTATGTTTGTGCCGTTGCCTCTCCTTCTTATATAGAAAACCGCTTACATCGATCGACAGCGTGACCGATAGAATAAGAAAGGGGTAAAAAGCTCTTGGAAAAATTCACCTCAAAAGGAAATTAATGATACTTTTCAGGCGTGTATAACAGGTAAATTTTTCTATCCATTAATCACACTCTCAAAAAATTAATTAGGAATCTATGAAATTTTTATCTTTTTTTTTAAAATTTACTTTCTCTTCACTACAAGAATACGATGAGTGAAGAAAATCGCTTGATCAAAAATTCAGTAACACAAGCGAGCAATTCTTTTTGCTCACTTTTCCGAAAGGAAATTTACGACCATATGTCGTAGCACTAAAATGACGTTTCATGCATGATTCAAATGCTCTCGCATCTGAATCATAAAATAATGGTGAACTTATTGCATTGTTTAATAAGGTGTTAAACATTCAAAAGCCAAGAGCTCCTTTATAGGTTTTGGAAGATGTATATAGCTGAATAATAATTTTTATCAAAATATGCAATATTTTCGAGGCAATTTTCATGTTCGCAATGTTCGCATTAAAATTCATAAACTATACTCAGTGTTTGTGTATTGTGGTTAACCGTCAAATATTTGCATTGCCATTATTACAATCATCTATATTGAATACTAAATAGCTAAACAATTTTCATTTATAATTGTGCATAATTAATACATTTAAATATTTGTGCTTTGATACTCAAATGGAGTAAATCCCTAACAATTAGGATCGTTGATTACGAATCCAATGACGGATTTTCTAAATTAAAAATGGCGGATACAATATGGACGATTTTAAAAAAAAATCAACATATTTTAATTTAAAGTTCAATTTATTTAACATAAACAATTTTTATGTCATTTCTTAAGTTGCGAGGTTTTGATGGTGTTTACCATCTTCGGACTAATTTAATTACTAAAAAAAAAATTAAATTTCCACGTGGTTTCTTAAAAATTAAAGAAATGACGATCAAATTTTTTTCAGAAAGACCTTATAATTGACAATTTTAAAACATGTTAATACGAATAAAATATTGTAATAAATAAAATAGAAATTTTTTTAATTAGGAATGAAAAAATGGTTACAATTCATAATTTACTTTATTAATGAAGTTCTTCGTATGAATTTCGCGCAGTAAATTGCCTCCTAGATGGCATGAAATGTTTAAAAAAAACTTTTTCGGCTAAGCAAATTAATATTGTAATATAATAATAATTTATAATTTATGTTTAAAATGATAATCAAACAAATTTCCAACAGCAATTGAAGTAATATGCAAAAATTCATTTATTAATAAATATTTTTTATTCTGTTTCAGGTACGTACTTTATTGACAAATATTGACGATTGTTCACAATCCTGTAAGGTAAAATTTTTATTTTACTACACTATGATGTTTTTCAATAATTTGTACTGTTATTATTTTTATTGTTAACTTTCTATTTAATGTATAGTAATTCTCTAAAAAAAAAATAAAAAACGAAACTAGTAAGCTAATATTTTAATAGTTTTGTTAAGTTTATAAAAATTTCTTTTGTAGAAATTTGCAAACATAGAAAATTAAAATAGCAGATGTAAAAAATTCTATTACAAATAATTTTCAAAATAACTTTAACCCCTTAAATGACAATATGAAAAAATATGTTACTATAGTGTGGATGATAATCCCGAATTATAATTAAATTCGATTTTGGATTGTGAATACCAGAATAAATTTATAGAATAAGCGAACTAGGTCCGTAAATCCCGTAAAAATCCGTAAATTTGTTTAAAATCTGTAAAAGTCAATTTTTTTAAAAAAAGGTCCGTAAAGTCAGTAATTTCACTGAAAAAGCAAGAAAAGTTCGTAAATTTAACGATATAATTTGGAGAATTTTTTAAAAGTTACAAATAATTGCAAAAATTCAATTATTTTCAAAAGTAATAAAATTCTTTCCCGAAATTCAATCATATTCAAAATTCTTTTTAAATTCTCATCAAAATTTCAATTATCTTCATAAATAATAAAATAATTTAATAAATTATTAAGAAAGACGATTATTGCAAAAACTTGAAAGAAATTGTTCATATAAAATTCAATTACTTTGAACACTTTCAATTAAAATTATTAAAAAAAACTCCATTACTTAAAAGAAACTCAAAGAAATTCTTCAAAAGAATTTAATTAAGATTATGAAAAATTTTAATAAAATTCTTCCCAAATTCAATTATTTTCATAAATATAATAAAATTCTTTGAAAAAATTCAATTATTATGAAATTTTATGATAAAATTCTTTGCCAGAATTCAATGATTTTCATATTTTTTATAAATTTTTTCCCAATAATTCAATAATTTTCATAAATAATATAAAATTTTTACAGATATTCAATTATTTTTGTAAATATAATAAAATTCTTTTTATGAATTCAATTTATTATTTTCATAAATAATAAAATTTTCGCAGGAATTTAATTATTTGCAAACACAATTTTCATATAATTTTTCGAAAAAAATCAATTATTTAAAATGATTTTTATCAAATTCTTCGCTAGAATTTAATTATTTAACAATTAAAAATTAATAAAGTTCTTCGTAAGAATTCAATTATTTTTGAAAATTTTAATGAAATTTGTTTGCAAGAATTCAATTAATTTTAAAACTTTTTATAAAATTCTTCGAATTAATTCACATATTTAAAAAATTTTTTATAAAATTCTCTGCAAAAATTTCGATTATTTTCAAAAATTTTCCTCAATTCAATGATTTTTAATATCCACTATTTTAATAAAATTTCTCGAAAAATGTAATTATTCTTAAAAATTTTATTACATTTTGTCAAAAGAATTGAGTTATTTAGAAATTTGTTGAAAAATTCTTTATGAAACATTTTCCAAAATAATTTAATTATTTAAAAAAAAAAAATTATAAACTTCTACTCGCAAACATTTTCATAAAAAATAAAATTTTTACAGGAATTCAATTATTTAAAAATTTGTTGATAAAATTCTTTATGGAAATTGACTATCAAGAAACATTCAATTATTCAATAAATTATTTATTTGCATATTATTTGTATTTAAATAATTCAATTCTAATAGAATTTTCTAATAAAAATGGATTTAAAAATGAATTTCAGTTAAAATTTTAGCTAATAATTGAATATTAAAAGCAATGTAGCTTGAATTTTTAGAAATAATTGAATTTTGAAATTAATTTTTCTAAAGCAGTTTAACCCTTTAAAGCCCGAATTATTTCCACCGATTCGATTTCAACTACACTTGGTATATAATGGTTTTTGGGGTCGCTGATTACGAATCTGAAGTCAAAATTGCAAAATTCAAAATGGCGGATCCAATATGGCGGACGAAAAAATTAAAAATTAATAAGATTTATATGAAACTTGTCTCTCGGGGGTTTTTGAGGTCGCTGATTACGAATATGAAGTCGAAATTGCAAAATTTAAAATGGCGGATCCAATATGGCGGACGAAAAAATAAAAAATAATGGGATTTATATGAAACTTGTCACTCGGGGGTTTTTGGGGTCGCTGATTGCGAATATGAAGTCAAAATTGCAAAATTCAAAATGGCGGATCCAATATAACGGACGAGAATTAAAAATTAAATAGGATTTACTTGAATATTGTTACCAGCTGACTATAATTTGTTCTTTTTCATTCAAGTCATGCGCTCCAGGGTTGTCAATTGTTTTTATTGATTGGCCAGCTGATTTTTATTTGTTCTTTTTCGTTCGAGTCAAGCGTTCCAGGTTTCCTTTCACAAATGGATTAAATTTCTTACTTTTATTAAACATAATTCGCCCTATTAGATCCACCATTATGATTCTTAACATTTTAACCTCAGAAACCCCAAAAACCCAAAGCATCAAATTTAATGTCAATCCCATTAATTTGTTATTTTTTTGTCTTTCATATTGTATCCGCCATTTTGAATTTTGCAATTTTAACTTCATATTCGTAATCAGCGACCCCAAGAACCCCCGAGTGACAAGTTTCATATAAATCCCATTATTTTTTATTTGTTCGTCCGCCATATTGGATCCGCCATTTTGAATTTTGCAATTTTAACTTCATATTCGCAATCAGCGACCCCAAAAACCCCCGAGTGACAAGTTTCATATAAATCCCATTATTTTTTATTTTTTCGTCCGCCATATTGGATCCGCCATTTTGAATTTTGCAATTTTAACTGCATATTCGTAATCAGCGACCCCAAGAACCCCCGAGTGACAAGATTCATATAAATCCCATAATTTTTTATTTTTTCGTCCGCCATATTAGATCCGCCATTTTGAATTTTGCAATTTTGACTTCATATTCTTAATCAGCGACCCCAAAAACCCCCGAGTAACAAGTTTTAATCGAATCTGATTAATTTTTTTTAATTTTTTCGTCCGTCATAGGAGAAAATGTATCTTGACACTTTTTTTATTTATTATTATTTTATTTATTTATTATTATTTTTTTACTTTTGTTTTTTTTTAATTATCTGCTGGAAGAGTTTTACTACAGCTAAGAATTT
Source organism: Leptopilina heterotoma (assembly GCF_015476425.1). Lineage (NCBI taxonomy): Eukaryota > Metazoa > Arthropoda > Insecta > Hymenoptera > Figitidae > Leptopilina > Leptopilina heterotoma. The sequence continues at coordinate 712,106 of NW_025110870.1, read as the reverse complement.
AAAATTTTTAGTAATATGTATTAGTTTCAAAGTTATGATGACTTTAATGCATTTGTGGTACAGCGTATGTACCACTGGGCGTTAAAGGGTTAATTGAATTTTTTTTTATATTATTTGTAGTTTTTATTTTCTAATATATATATTTAATTGAAGAATTTACGAATAATTGAAATTTCGTAAAATTGAGAATTGTAAACAAATGGATTTGAAAATTGTCAAAGAACTTTTTCGAAAATTATTAAAAATAATTCGATTTAAAGAAGAATTTTTGTTAAAAATTCTTGAAAATAATAATTGAATTAAAATTTTCCAAAAGAATTCAATTATTTAAAAACATTTTATGAAATTTTGCGCAAACATTTAATTATATTCACAAAATAATAAAAATTTCACATGGAATTCAATTAGGGTAAGTGTACTAATTCCTGCGGTATTTTGGTCAAGACGTCTTTTAACTATAAAATATAATTTTTATATTGATCAAATTGAACTTATGTCTTATTAAATTTGTAGTTTGTGTTATTAAGATATGTTTACAATAAATAACATCTCTAAAATATAATTTATTTTAATAAATTTAATGAATTAAAAATAATATTCAATGCGTTTAATTCTGCGCGTTTGAGTCAGTTGCTGCGCATCAGTTGCTGCGCGAATTCAATTCCTGTGGGTCAGTTTCTGCGCATAATTTCGTGTTTACTATGAAATCAAAATGGGACAATGATTTTAATCAATGTTTAATTGAATAGAATATAAATTTATTAAAAATAAATATATATCATATATTAACAAAAGTAACAAATAATTTCTGAATTATCACATTTTTGAAACATTTAGTTAAAACTTAATAACAGAATTCTTCCTTAATTAATTTATGTATTTATTAAATTTTCTTTAGTTTTTCCTCCATAATCTTCATTTTTTCTTTCATTTTCATAATTTTTTCTTGCTCTTTTTCAAAATAGATAGTCTATTGTAACCAGTCTTAGTTGATTTTCTGAGGGCGCAGAAATTAAATCAAGCCCAAATTCTGTGTTAATTACTACTCTTAAAAATAAAATATAATAACAGACAAAAATAAAGTAAAGTTTAATTTTTCTTTTAAAACAAGGTTTTCTTTATCTAAAATCATCATAATAATAACCACTTTAAGTCTAAAAACAATAATAAAGCCTTTTTTATGTAGGTATTTTTGCACCGCCAGCAAAGTTAGCAATGAAAATAAATAAAACCTTGAACACGTCAACTTTTAATTAAAATAAAATACATAAATATTAAGTTTTGGTATATACTTCCTATATCTATTTTAAAACTTACATCGTTAAGTAATTTTTAAAAAAAATTTCAAAATTATTTGTGCCCTGAACAAATGTATTCACTTTAATTATTAAAATGCCGCAGAAACTGAAGCACCCGCAGCAATTGACGCACTTACCCTATTTACAAATTTTTTATAAATTTCTTCCCAATAATTTGACTATTTTCATAAACAATAAAACTCATCATAGAATATCAATTATTTTAAATTCAATTTTGATAGAATTTCTCGAAAAATGTAATTATTCTTAAAAATTTGATTACAATTTGTCAAATGAATTGAGTTATTAACAAATTTGTTGATAAAATTCTTTATGAGAATTCAATTTAATGAAACATTTAATTATTCAATAAGTTATTAATTTTTGTATTTAAATAATTGAATTCTAGTTGAATTTTCTAACAAAATTTTATTTAAAAATGAATTTCAGTTAAAATTTTATAGATAATAATTAAATATTAAAAGCATTATAGCATGAATTTTTAGAAATAATTGAATTCTGAAAAGGTTTCAAATTAAAATCTTTGAAAATTAAAATTTTAATTAACAATTCTGTGAAATTAATTTTTTTCAAAAGGTTTAATTGAATTTTTTTGAAATTTTTTGCTGTCGTTATTTTCTAATACATATTTAATTGAAGAATTGTGAAATAATTGGAATTTCTTAAAATTGAATTGTAAACAAATGGATTTGAATATTGTCAAAGAACTTTTTCGAAAATTATTAAAAATAATTGTTTAAAGAGGAATTTTATTTTAAAATTCTAGAAAATAATAATTGAATTGAAATGTTGAAAATAATTTTTGAAGAAGTTGCAGTAACAAAATTCTTATAATATGAAATAATTATTTTATCAATTTGACATCTTTAATTATTATAAAACACGAAGAAAGCGATTACTTCGAGTCTAAGACTCGGAGTAATCGATATCTTAATGTTTTATAGTTATGAAAAATTAAATTTCTGGTTTTAAGTAAAATGTTCTCTTATTTGACTCGGACTGGTTTTATTGTTGTCAGAAATAATTGGTCCGTAAATGGTCCGTACCGTATTTTTAAATACTTTCACTGGTTCGAGCGTGGAATTTTGAGCATTTATTTTTTAAACAGAACTTCTTTTACTTAATCTATTTTTTAATACGTAATATAAAATTCACACCCACAACTGTAATGTCGTGAGAATATTATTAGTAAATGATAAGAAAATACATTTTCTTATAAACTCTAAAAGATTCATTGCTGTGTTTGTAGATAAATATTATTGATTATTCTATTATAAAATTCTATCGCATGAATTTTATTTTGAAATTTATTTGACGGATTTTCTTCAACACATCACGATAGAAAGTATTTTCAGGACCATTAAAATTTACGTATTCACGTTGGTTTCACAAAGCGAGTTTGCGAATCTGTGTACACGCTTCGCGAACTTCAAAACCGAAAGATATACAATAGTCTTCAGAAAAAGACTGCCTTGAAAGAGAGATTCGTTGTGCACCTTACAGTTTACAAACATTCTTTTCTCTAAAATTTAATTGAAGGGGTGCCATTCTTTTTATAGAAGGCGCTATTCAAATATAAAACGGAAGAAATAAAATTCATCGTATCGTATTTATTTCAGAATTCAATTTGATTTGATCTGGGAAAATTGTCTTTACTTTTTTTGCAAAGAAATCTTTTTTATCATTGATGTATTTCAAAGGACGACACTTTTTGGAGTTGATTCTAATTACTAAGCAAAGTCAGGGAAATCAGGGAATTTAGGGAAAAGCCTTAAATATAAAAATAAAATTGCTCAAGAAGAATGAAATGTAAAAAGTTTTAGTAGATACTTTCGAAATGCCAGTCTCTTTACATATTATTGAATATTAATGTCGACGCTTAAAATAACATGAAACGTAAAGTAATGTCAATTTTTCGTTGAAAACAAATAGAAGTACTAAAAAACGTTTGCATGCAATTACTAAACAACGAATTTTTCAGCACTCGTTTCTCGTTTGTATACAGCTCGCGGAAACGTAAAAACGTAAAAGATTCATAGACTCTCGACAACAACTTCGTACAAGAGCAAAGAGCAAGATTGTACACGAGCGACTTTTCGACTGCATTTATCATTTGCCAACCGAATTTTCAAGTTGGTTTCTAAATCCACACATATCTTTAACTTAAAACGTCAAAATATTTCTTTAAAAGAATGACAATTTAAATATGCTTTAATAATTATTTGTCAAAGTTTTACAAATTTTGAAAAAATTTACAGCATTTATAATTGATAATTTTTGTACTTGTAAATTTTTATTTATAATTTATATCAATTGGGTCAGAATTCGTGAAATTTTTACAGAAAATAAAATTTTGTTTAATGCAAAAAAATTCATTTTGCAATAAATTTTATTAAAAAAATATTTTTCTGTTCTTTGGTCGTGTTTTTGGTGTTCTTTTTCTTTCCCGTCATAAGGCCAAATAGAAATGTTTTTTCAACATTTCGATTTAAAAAAAAAAAAATACTTTTTATTTTCTGTGAAAATTTTACGAATTCTGACCATATCATAAATCGTCAATTTAGAAAATTAAAAAATATTGATTAGAAACAGACCGCTTTTTCATGAAAAAAATTCCCGGTCATGAATTATTTTTTCCCGATCATGAAGAAAAACTCTCAAAAATTATTTTCAAGATTTCAATTCAATTTATTTTTTAGAGAAATTTTAATTAAAATTCTTCTCTGATTTAATTATTTTTAACATTTTTTAAAAAAAGTTACTTAAAAATTCAATTATTTCAGAAAAAAAGTTCACCTAAAACGAAAATATTTCTAAAATCCACTTGTTTACAAGACAATTTCATGATAATTTGAAAATTATTATTATTATTGATAATTATTATTATTAAATTAGAATTTGCATAAAAAGAGTCGATAGAAATCAATTATTTAAAATTTTTTATAAAATTCTTCGCAAGAATTAAATTTTTTATATAAATATTTAAATTCTTTGATGAATAATAAAATTCGTTGCAGGAATTCAATTTATTAGCAGTATAAGAAAAAAGTAAATATTTTTGATGAAAATTGGGAAAAAGTGAGGAAAATAAAAAATATGGAATGGAATTTTTGTCAGTTTTGTGAAAATGTCTAAAATGCATTGTTTTGGTCGTCAAGTTTAATTTTTTGATAGATACTTTTTTACTACTTTTTTAGTTTAAAAGTTAACTTTTGCTACTTTTTAAAATAAATTCTCGAGTGCGAAATCTAATATAGTTGTTCATATATATAATCTATAAAAATTGAAGGAGCAACTTTTATAAAATTCAATTATCTTTTGAATTTTTAACTAAAATTATTCGCAAACTTATTTTAAGTAAATTGAATTTCAAATCGGTCTGGAATTTTAAATTATTTTTTATGAAAATAATTAAATGTTTGCACAAAATTTTATTAAACTTTTTTTTAAATAATTGAATTCTTTTTGGGAAAATTTATTAAAATAGTAGATATTGAAAATCATTAAAATTAGAAAATTTGTTAAAAATTATTGAAATTAGGACAAGAATTTTTTCTTCAAATAATTGAATTTCTGCAATTATTTGAAAATTCTATTATTTTTATTCAAAAATTTTTCCGAAAAAATGAATTTTGTTTTTAAATCAGATTTTTTATTTTATAAATATATTTTAATAAAATTTTTTAAAAATAATTGCACTTTTCGCGGAATTCATTTAAAATTGTATGAAAAAATAATTGAAATTCTACATTGTAATTGTATTTTATTATTTATAGAAATAATTGAATTTTTGCATCCATTTTAATTGAAAAAAAATTAAATTCTTCAGAAAAATGTTATTATTTAGAAAATTAATTGAATTCTTGCCCAAAAAATTGATTAAGATCTTTGAAATAATTAAATTCCTCACAAGAATTTTCTTACTTTTATGAAAATAATTGAATTTTGATGAAGAATTTTGTTAAAATTTAAAAAAATAATTGAATTCCCCTGAAAAATTTAATTATTTATAAAAATAATTGAATTCTTTACAAGAATTTTATTATTTTTTGTAATACTTGAATTCGTCAGAAGAATTTTATTATTTATGAAAATAATTGAATTTTTGTAAAGAATTTTGTTAAAATTTAAAAAAATAATAGAATTACCTAGAAAAATTTAATTATTTAAAAAAAAAAATTGCATTCTTTACAAGAATTTTGATTAAAATCTTTGAAATAATTGAAATTTTGTAAAGAATTTTATTATTTTTTGGAAATAATTGAATTCTTAGGAAAAATTTTAATATTTTTTATATTATTAGAATGTTTGAGAAGAATTTTTTAACATTTTTTTTTTTTTAATAATAGAATTGTTTTGTGAAATTTTAGTAAAATAGTAATTAAAATTTGAATTATTTTTGGGAAATTTTATTAAAATAGTAGATATTGAAAATCATTGAAATTAGAAAATTGCATTTTATTTTTGAAAATTATTAAAATTAGGACAATGATTTTTTTGACGTTTATGAAAATAATTGAACTTTGGAGGAGAATTTTGTTATTTATAAAGTCAATTGGGATTTTTACGAGAATTTTTTTAAATTTTGGAACATAGTTGAATTTTGTAAGAAGAATTTTATTTTTTTTAATTATTATTTGTAATTATTTCAAAATTGATTTTTTTTAGTGTTTTCAACATGAATTTAAATTAGAAAATTTTTAAATTCTATTATTTTTAAAATTACTAATTATGTTTAAAAAAGGTCGTTCAAAAGATGGGTGGCCACTTTGGGGCGACTTACCCTAAAATTTAAATTTGAGTCAAAAAAATGTTCGGCTTTTTTTCAGCAGTTAAAAGACAAAATATAAAATTTATTTATACAGGTATAGGAACTAAAAAACTCATCAAAGACGTTACTATACAGCAGCTGCAGGTAATTGTTAGAAACAATAAAAAATGATAATTTTCTACTTGCCAGCGATTTTCCTCTGTTTAATCTAATTTAAGAAGCAAAAGATGCAATGTGTCAAGAAAGATGAGAGAAAAGGGTAGAAAGACCCCTTTCTAATGATGGTGGAGGATAACCGATTGATAGTAGATTCTACTGCACGCTAGAGTCGAGCAAGAGGTATTTCTATCGATATCGTTTCTACAAGCATTATCCTCTGGATTATTGATAAATACGCTCCAGTTCCTGTTCTCTTCCGAGTACGTATACGTATGTGAAGCATGCAATAAATGAACTGAGGAGATATCCTCGTTCATATACAGCTAACCATCTCCATTAAGCTGCAGTCTTTATTTACTCAATAATCGGACTTCAAACAATTTTACCTTTTAAATCATTCCCGATACAAGTCACGAACATTAATTCTCTTATTAAAGTCAAAATCTCTTACGGAACAATAAATTACCTTTGAAAAGCAGCACTTGAAACAAATTACTATTTTATATAGTAAAACTTGTTGTATTATGTAAAAATAAAAAAAAAGAAATTCAATCATGAAAAAAGTATTGAAAATGTATTTGTATTTTTTGCAAGCCGCCTTTTTTTTTATCAGTTTGAGGAATGGAGATTTTTTTACGAGATTTCACGTAGGTGAAGTTCCGTAAGGAGAACCTCTATGGTATTTCCTATCTTCTTTTCAACGTTTTTTCACGGTTGACACATGCATCCGGAGATTGCGAAGCTCAAGAATTTTCAACGAGCGAACTCCATTTCATGAAAATGACGACCAGCATTCTACGTTGAAAACGTAGAACGATCTTTTTTAAGCGCTTCCCTTTTTATGGTATCGATGACTCTGCATAGAATGAAAACACATAGCCTTGTGAATTGAGAGAGCCTTCCAATTCAGTGCAATGTTATTCAAACAACAATCTACCAAATGGCTTTTGGTGATGCTCGATTTTCAAATAAAAACATTTATTCTCGTCCTGCCTCGGAATATTATGTATATTATATTTGTTTGCATTTGCAATAATGAAAAATGAAATAACCTTTATAACATTTTACAAAATATCATATATTCAAAGCAAAAATATTTCAAATCTTATCCGCAACAAACTCGTTCAACAATTTCAAAATGTTTCATTTCATTTTCCCTCAAAATTCAAATATATTTACTTCTGAAATATTAATTACCTATATAGAATAATAATTATAAAGTGCACTGTTATTTTCAAATATATATACAAATTTTCATTTTAGAAACTGATTTAATAGAAAATAAAGATTATTATTTAATAGCTTCAACAAGAGGATTAAAATTGATTTCTTCTGAATCAATTGACTTTTTTCCACTTGACATGCCCAAAAATACCAGAAAAAAAATCAAAACAACATTTAAATAGTATGCCTGCAAAGTCGTATTTTTTATGAGCAATTCCACAGGAAGTGATCTGAAGAATTTTCGATGATTTTAGCAATATTAATAATACTTACCGAATTTGTTCCCTTATATACATGGAATAAAAATGTATAAAAGTTTTTTCAAAATTTTCAAAATTTTTTGAGTTACCGCTTACTCAAAATTTTGGTCGGTTTTTCAAAAAAGGCACATAACTTTTTTCTTTGTTAACCGATTAAGATAATTTCTTTTGGAAAATACTCATAATAAGAAGCACTTTAAAGAAAAAAATAAAAAGAAAAAAAAATTTTTTTTTTCCCGAAAAAATTTTTTGAATGAAAATTTTGAAAAAAATACCTCTTCGATTTGAAAATTTTTTTTTTGTAGTTATTGTCTATAAAGTCAAGAATACTTCCTATAAATTTAATTATGGGACAACAGTAACTTTACGAGAAAAAAAAATAAAGTGTCCAGCGCGGCATGCCGGGACTCGTGCATGTATTCGCTTATGGCGGCGCAAGTATCGTTCCAAATCACTCTACAAGTCACAATTTTTTGCCAAAACGATTTTTCTTTTTTTCTAAATCTTCGTAATTAAGTTTTTTATCGATCTCTCGAGCCCGGTTTTAAAGTTTTGTTTTTTAACATTTTTTTAATAACAATAAATTTTAAAAAAATCATAAAATCGTAAAATATATTTTTTTCAGCTTCAATCATTCAGAAAATTAATCAAAAAACCTATTAAAAGAATGTTTGAATGTTTCTGATGAAGTATGTATCCTATACTTCTGGGAGAAAAATAAAGTAGAAATAGTATATTACGATACTAGGCCAGAAAGTTGGATTTCCTGGCCGGCGTGATATATAAGGCCGAGGCGAAGCCGAGGCTTTATATATCACGCTCGCTAGGTTATCCAAATTTCTGGCCGTGTGTCGTATACAATTTTTCTGTATCCCCAGCCGAAAGTACGTTAAATAATTATTGTTTGAATAATAAAATAGCTCAATAAGTTGCCCGCCCGACTTTTGCAAAGTCGAGGCGAAGCCGAGACTTAGCTGGTCGGGGCGGTCATGAAAAAAAATTATAAGTAAAAAATAATTGGAAGTAAAATTTAAAAAATAGTAAACAATAAATTTTCTTTTACAAATAAATATTTAATAATATACAAAATATAATAATAATAAATAAAAGAAAATAAGAAATTTCATGCATTATTTTGATGACTGTCAGTTGTTTTCAAAACGTGAGCTCTGTAAGTAACGTGTTTGTGTGGTTGCTATGCTAACATGTACGTGTGTTGAAATTCTTGTAACCAATCAGAGCGCTCGTTGGGTCTGTCGAGCCGGCCACAAAAGTCGCTATTCCCGGAGCCAAATCAGACCGGGAAGACAGTACTTTCGGCAAAGGGATACAGAAAAATCATATTTGGTTAAAAGACGCGAACATTAGTTGACAAAAAATGAATTTTTTCTGAAAAAAATTGGAAATAATTTTTTAAAAAATTTCTAATTTTTTCCTTCTAACCAAATATGATTTTTCTACTTTATTCAACTCCCAAAAGTATAGGAGAAAATAGTGCACCACTTATGTTTAGTCAAGGAAAAAATTAAAAATTTTTTAAAAAAATTTTTCCAATTTTTTTTAGAAAAAATTGATTTTTTGCCAACGAATGTTCGCGTCTTCTAGCCAAATATAATTTTTCTACTTTATTCAACTCCCAAAAGTATAGGAGAAAATAGTGCACCACTTATGTTTAGTCAAGGAAAAAATTAAAATTTTTTTAAAAATTTCCAATTTTTTTTAGAAAAAATTGATTTTTTGCCAACGAATGTTCGCGTCTTCTAGCCAAATATAATTTTTCTACTTTATTCTACTCCCAGAAGTATAGGAGAAAATAGTGCACCACTTATTTTTAGTCAAGGAAAAAATTAGAAATTTTTTAAAAAAATTTTTCCTTTTTTTTCAGAAAAAATTGATTTTTTGCCAACCAATGTTCGCGTCTTCTAACCAAATATGATTTTTCTACTTTATTCTACTCCCAGAAGTATAGGAGAAAATAGTGCACCACTTATTTTTAGTCAAGGAAAAAATTAGAAGTTTTTAAAGAAATGTTTTCCAATTTTTTTCAGAAAAAATTGATTTTTTGCCAACCAATGATCGCGTCTTCTAACCAAATATGATTTTTCTACTTTATTCTACTCCCAGAAGTATAGGAGAAAATAGTGCACCACTTATTTTTAGTCAAGGAAAAAATTAGAAATTTTTTTAAAAAATTTTTCCAATTTTTTTTCTGAAAAATCTGATTTTTTGCCAACCAATGTTCGCGTCTTCTAACCAAATGTGATTTTTCTACTTTATTCTTCTCCTAGAAGTGTAGAAAAAAATAGTGCACCACTTATTTTTAGTCAAGGAAAAATTTAAAAATTTTTTAAAAAAAATTTTCCAATTTTTTCCAGAAAAAATTCATTTTTTGTCAACCAATGTTCGCGTCTTCTAACCAAATATGATTTTTCTACTTTATTCTACTCCCAGACGCATAAGAAAATATAGTTTACTATTTATTGTTAGTCAAGGAAAAAAATAGAAATTTTTTTGTATATTTTTAAACTTATTTTATCCTGAAAATAATAAAGTTATTTATTTATATTATTATACAATATTAATATTTCTTATAAACTACAATTATTTATTATTTATATAATAATGTAATTATATAAATAATAATCATATATTATTTGTATTTGCTAATGATATTTATTTTATTTTTGAATTTTAATTGAATTGTTTGCATTCCGTTAGAGCCAGCTGAGCGCCTGACGTTGGTTTTCTTTTGTTTTATTGCCAACACAAAATTTTTTAAAAATTAACTGGTTGCTGATAACTGGGTGCCAGTTTCAGCTTCATATTATTTAAAAAGATGTTTATAACACTCTTCGCAAGAATTCAATTCTTTTTTATAAATAATAAAATTCTTCTCAGAAACTCAATTATTTTTAAAAATTTTCATAAAATTCTTAGAAACAATTCAAGAAACATTTTAAAAAAATTTCAAACGATTCAAAGACCTATGTCTAAGAAATTTCCAAAACTTTAATAATTTTTAATACAATTTTAAATGAATTTCTCGGAAAATTTCAATTATTCTTAAAAGTTTTATTAAAGTTCTACAGAAGAATTCAATTAAAAAAAAATTTTGATTTAATTTCTTTTATTAGAATTTAATAATTATTTTCAATACATTTTTAATTAAATTTTTTAAACAATTTAATTATTTTCAAAAATTTTAATTAAATTCTTCGTAAGAATTAAATTATTTAATAATATTATTTAATGATATTTTAATGTTATTTTGAATTGATTAAAGTTTTGAATAATTTTATTTTTAAATTTTAACAAAAAAAAGTTATTGAATTTTGAAAGAATTACGGTTGTAATTATTTGAAATAATTAAATTTCAAAAGCTTTGCATTGAAATCACTAAAAAATATTTTAATTCCTGTGGAAAAATAAATAATTATTTAAATATTTATTTTAAATTAATTAATTTAATTTAAAATTAATTAAAATAAATTAATTGATTTAATTTTAATCCAATCCCACACAGCACCGAAACTTTCCTAAAAATTTATTAAAGATTTACTTGCAAACTTCGAAGTATTTACTTGAAAAGTTTAGTGAAAATTGTGTAAAGATTTAAATGTCCCACTTCAATAAATGTTTAGCGTGAAACTTTCCTGAAAATTTAAAAAAAAATTTCGCCTACTGTATATAGGCGAAAATTTAATTTAAATTTTCAGGAAAGTTTTGAGTTACATTTTCGCTTATAAGAGAGAAGTCGAAAATTTAATTTAAATGTTCAGGAAAGTTTTAAGTTAAATTTTTAGGAAAATTTGACTATAAACATTTATTTAAGTGGGACATTTAAATCTTTACACAATTTTCACTAAACTTTGCAAGTAAATTTTTCGAAGTTTGCAAGTAAATCTTTAATAAATTTTCAGGAAAGTTTTGGTGCTGTGTGGGATACGTAGCTTGTGAATAAGGAGTTTTTTTAGCGAAAAAAAATGAATTTGACTTTTAGAATTAAAAATGAATAATATTTTTTGTCTTCATTAAAAACAATTATTATAACTAAATAATTAAATATTATAATTAGAAACAATTATTGCAATAGTCCAGAAACATAAAATTGAAACAATTTTATTCAATTAGGTAGAGGAAAATTTGGAAATGAAATGAAAAACTGAAAAATTTTTGTTAATTTTTATTAAAACAGTAGAGAGCTTTAATGCGAATATTTCTAAATAAATGTATATTTGTTAATGGTCCGGCAGAGTCTGGAAAAAACTTTTTCGTATTTCTACCCTTATAGCTTTTTTTATGAAGCAAAGGAAAAAATGCAACATGGCATTTGCAGATATTACTATGAAACTTTATCATGGAAGAATATTGTGAAAAATTTGAATTATTCTTAAATTTAAAAACTTTTCCACACACGAAAAAAATGGAATGGATAATTCATCTAATTCGTTGAATTCTATCCAATAAATTGGTTGCACTGACTATATATTTCTTGAACAGCGCAATTAACTGGTTAGCTATAAAAACTTTTTGATTTAACTGTAATTAATTTTAGCTTCATCCCGCTTGAAAATCTAACGATTTAAATATATTATTCAATCCTTTGTTTCTGTGCTGGAAACAAATTTATAGAAATCTATAAATCCAGTAAAAGTTGTCAATAGTTAATTGAATGACACTATATTAATAGAATATTGGATTTTAAGTGAAAATAATTCAAGGAAATGTAAATATTGTTAAAGAAATAAACGTCAACGATAGGGAAAAGAAACCAAAGACTTTCCTAAAATATTACGTCGTTTTTAGGGTTCCGTACACCTACGGTGTATCGGCGGAACCCTATTGGTGAGACTCTGTTGTCCGTAGCCAAATCGTGTCCCCCCCCTAGCGGCTAAACTATTTGACCTAAAGAGCTCAAATTTGGTACAGATACGTATTTTCACACGTAGATTACAGGAAAAATATAGAGAATGTGATTGGAGGTGATGGTCATAGCTTTGTCAAGGAAATAACAAGATTTTTGGCCAAAAATGCATAAAAAGTGATTTTTTTCAAAAAAAAATTTTTTATTTAATTTTTTTTAGTATAAACACGTGGCATTAAATATTTTAAGGAAGAGTGAAATTTTAAGAGAATAAATGAGAGATTGTTTTCTGAATTTAATTTCTTAACTAAAAATAAAAAAAAAAAATTGGACAAGTGCGAGTTGTACTCGCACTGCAATGGCGGGTTCCGCACACAAATATTAAAACAATACTTGTAACATTGATCGGTAATTGGTAGAATTAAAATAAACAATTATAAAAATATATTAAAATCATTTGATAAAAAAAAATAAATAAAAACATTAAAGTATTGTATATTAATATTGTAAACAATAATAAGCAGAGGAACAAAATTTTCAAAATTATAGTTCCTCTGCTTATTATTGTTTACAATATTAGATATACAATACTTTAATTTTTTTAGTTATTTTTTTTTATCAAATGATTTTAATATATTTTTTTAATTGTTTATTTTAATTCTACCAATTACCGATAAATGTTGCAAGTATTGTTTTAATATTTGTGTACGGAACCCGCCATTGCAGTGCGAGTACAACTCGCACTTGTCCAATTTTTTTTCAAGATTAGTTACAAATATCCAATTATGTTCAAAAATTTAAAAAAAATCCTCGTCAAAATTTTAATTACCTTTAAAAATAATAAAATTCTTCTCCAGAATTCAATTATTTTTTAATTAATTAATTAATTATTTTTTTTAAATTTAAAAAAAAAATTTTTTTTTATTATTTTTTTCAATTATTTTTTTAAAAATAATTGAAATACAATTGAATACAATTTTTCAAAAGAATTCAATTATTTCAAAAAAATGTTAATAAAATTCTACGGGAACATTAAATTATTTTTATGAATAATAAAAATTTTACAGGAATTTGAATTCCTGTGTTTACAAATTTTTTTATAAATTTCTACGCAATAATTCAATTATTTTCATAAATAATCAAATTTTTTACAGGGATTCAATTATTTTCAAGAATAATAAAACTCATCATAGAATTTCAATTATTTTTAATACTTACAATTTTAAACGAATCCCTCGAAACATGTGATTATTCTTGAAGATTTTATTAATATTCGTCGAAAAAATTCAATTATGTTGATAAAATTCTTTAGGAGAATTTAATTTTGAGAATCATTCATTTATTCAATAAATTATTTATTTTTGTATTTAAATAATTGAATTTTCGTAGAATTTTCTAATCAAAATTTTTTTGATATAATTGAATTCCTGAGAAGAATTTTATTATTTATAACAATAATTGAATTTCTGTGTAAATTTTATTATTTCTGAAAATAAATTAATGTTTGCACAGAATTTTATTAAATTTTTTTAAAATTATTATCGAATTCTTATAGGAAATTTTTTGTTAAAATAGTACCTAGATATTGAAAATAATTAAATTTTTTAGAAACAATTGAATCGTTTAAAAGAATTTTATTAAAGTTTCTTGAATTGCTTCCAAGAATTTTATTTCAATTTTTGATAACAATTGCAATTTTTCGAGGAAATTATTTAAAATTGCATTAAAAATAATCGAAATTATGCAATGAGTTTTATTATTTATGAAAATAATTGAATTCTCCCCACGAAGGTTATTAAAATTTTTTTAAATAATTGAATTCCTGAGAAGAATTTTATTATTTATAATAATAATTGAATTCCTGTAAAAATTTTACTATTTTTGAAAATAATTGAATATTTGTAAAGAATTTTATAAAATTTTGTTTTTTAATTATTGAATTCGTAAGGGAAATTTTTTATTAAAATAATAGATATTGAAAGTAACTAAATTTTCGAAATTTTTTGTAAATAATTCAATCGTTTCTAAGAGTTTTATTAAAATTTTAAAAAATAATTGAATTTCTGAGAAGAATTTTATTATTTAAAAAAGTAATTGATTTCTTCCGAAGAATTAATGAAAATTTTTTTTTTATATAACTAAATTTCTGTGTAAATTTTATTATTTATGAAAATAATTGAATTTTTGGAAATTTTTTAGAAACAATTGAATTTTTTAAAGAATTTTTTTAAAGTTTCTTGAATTGTTTCTAAGAATTTTATTTAAATTGTTGATAATAATTGCAATTTTTCGAAGAATTCTTTTAAAATTGTATTACAAATAATTGAAATCATGCTATAAGTGTTATTATATTATATAAAAATAATTGAATTCTTGCAACGAAAATTATTCAATTTTTTAAAATAATTGAATTCCTGAGAAGAATTTTATTATTTATAATAATAATTGAATTTCTGTGAAAACTTTATTATTTATGAAAATAATTGAATTCTTTCAACGAAGGTTATTGAAATTTTTAAAAATAATAATTGAATTGCTGAGAAAAATTTGATTAGTTATGAAAATAATTGAATGTTTGTAGAGAATTTTATAATGCTTTGTTTTTTAAATTATTGAATTCGTTAGAAAAATTTTTTATTAAAATAATAGATATTGAAAATAATAGATATTGAAAATAATTGAATTTCAAAAATTTATATAAATAATTGAATCGTTTGAAAGAATTTTATTAAAACATCTGGAATTATTTCTAAGAATTTTATTTAAGTTTTCGATAATAATATTTATTTCAGCTGTTAGCCAATTTAAAGTAGTGCAAATTCTCAAATATAGAAGAAAGTAGCTTTTAGTGTTAAAAATCTAAAAATTATTCAAATAATAGCAAATCGTAAAAAAGTAGTAAACAGAGTAGATTTTAGTAGATCAGAACGCAACCTGCATTCATTGAAAACATAATTTTTAAGATAAAACTCTTTTGTTCTATCCACTTGATTTTCTGAATGGGAGACAAAAATATAAAACCTATTGATTTGTCATCCGAAAGGAGACTTTAACTTAAAAAAAAATTCTTATCTGTTTAACTTTCCAGAGGAAACAAAAATATCCGCACTTGAAACTTTGTTTTCGTTCTTGTCGGAATGAAATTTTTGTCATTTCAAACTTTGAAATTCTGTAACTCAGCGATTTTCACACCTCTCAAAATTTTACAAATTTTGTAAAAAAAAAATTCGCCAATATAAATATCCAACAGTCCTTAAAGATGGTTTGTTAAAAAGAAGCCCTTGTTTAGATAGCATTGTCTCAATATTTCCATAAAATCATCTTTCCGCTTGAATACCATCAATATTCGACCATAAATATTTTTCTGACATTTGCTCTCAAAGTAGTCCCCAAAGAAGTTAACATTTTCTTCCTTCAAATTTCTTAGGTCGGCAGGAAACTTCTTGAATAGAAATATTTCAAGTCTCAGACCAAGGGTTAAACCACTGTGAACTTTTGTAAAAATCGAAAAGTTTTATTCGTATTAAAAAGTTGTACTCTAGGGTCTTTAAAATAAGAAATAATAATAAATAGCTTTTTATTTTTTTAATAATTTTTTCGTACCTTAAATATTATCAATATAGACCATAGTTAAATATGTTGCTATAGTAATGATTAATAATTAATAATGATTAACATTTTTTTACTTCCTTTTCCTTTTTCCTGTGGAAAAATCTCGAAATGATCAGTAATTTAAAAATTTATCTTAAATAATAAAAAAAAGGACTTACACATAAAACGATAAAAGAAGTATTTGAAATAAATGTGAAAGGTTTTGTTTATCTGTGGGCATATATTGACAGTATACTGCAGGCATTGTTTATATTGCTGAAAACGTTTCTGTGTATTTAAATCGAGTTGCATTATATAGTATAAACTGCACATAAAACTCAGGCTATGCGAATTTTATGAGTGATTCTATATTATTCCTCGACTCAATTATAATGAAATAAGAGAATGATATTTGTAACTATCGGCTTTAAGGGGAAATGAAAGTATAAAGAAAATTATGAAAATAGTTAGTGAATTTTATTAGATTCAATCATAGTTTGAACAAATATTAATTTCTACATCTGTACCTACTTATCTTAAAAAGATCCTGATAACTAAAAACAATAAATAATAAGGTGCAATTAAAATAAATAATTCAGGACTCGAACTAGATTTGTAAATCCCGTAAAAGTCCGTAAATTTGCATAAAGTCCGTAAAAGTGAGTTTTTTTTGAAAAAAGGTCCGTAAAGTCCGTAATTTTATTGAGAAAAGACGGAAAGTTCGTAAACTGAACGATATAATTTGGAGAATTTTAGAGAAATTACAAATGAATGCAGAAATTCAATTATTTTCAAAAATAGGTAATAAAATTCATCGCAAAAATTCAATTAGGGACTGTCTATAAATTGTGTTCAACATTTTTTTTTCAATTCTCGTCAAAATTTCAATTATCTTTATAAATCATAAAACTTTTCTCCAAAATTCAATTACTTTCAAAAATTTTAATAAAATTCTTCGTAAAATTTCAATTATTTTGATATTTTTTTTCACTCTTATGATTTTTAATATCTACTACCTACTTTAATAAAATTTTTCAAAAGAATTAAATTATTTAAAAAAAAAATTTAATAAAATTCTACGCAAAAATTTTCATAAAAAATAAAATTTTTACAGGAATTCAAAATTTTTTTTTAAATTTCTTCGCAATAATTCAATTATTTTCATAAATAATAAAACATCGTAGAATTTCAATTATTTTTTATACAATTTTAATCGAATTCGTCAAAAAATGTTATTATTCTTAAAGATTTTATTATTAAAATTCGTCAGAAGAATTCAATTATTTAAAAATTTAGTGATAAAATTCTTTATGAGAATTCATTGAATTTTAAGAAACATGCAATTATTTAATAAACAGCTGTTTTTTGTATTTAAATAATTGAATTCTAGTAGAATTTTCTAATAAACATTGATTTAAAAATGGATTTCAGTAATAATTTTAGATTATGAATTGAATATAAATTTTAATTAAATTTTAATTTAATTTAAATTTTAATTTTAATTGAATATAAAAAGCATTAAAGCGTGAATTTTTAGAAATAATTGAATTTTTTTTTTTTTATTATTTAAAGTTTTTTTCTACTAAATATTTAATTGAAGAAGTTCAGAATAATCGAAATTTTTGATGAAATTTAATTGTAAATAAATAAATTTGATAATTCTCAGAGAACGTTTTCAAAAATTATTAAAAATAATTCATCTACCGAAGAATTTTAGTTAAAAACACGAAAAAACATTTAATTTTGGAAAAGTTACAAATTATTGCAGAAATTCAATTATTTATTATTATAATACAATTTTAATCGAATTCCTCAAAAAATGTAATTATTCTTAACAATTTTATTGAAATTCATCGAAAGAATTAAATTATTAAAAAATTTGTTAATAAAATTCTTTATGGGAATTGAATTTTAAGAAGCATTCAATTACACAAACCGACAAAATTTTGGCGAATCTCAGAACCAAGAACCGGACAATACTTTTCCGAAGATTTTTGACGTGCTGAATCCGAATCTGACCTCAGAATTTCCCCATCACGTCAGGTTTTTGAGATATTCTAACCTAAAAGTGTCAAAAACATGTTTTTTGGGCATTTTTGAAGTCCTGTACAATCAACAGAAATTTTTTTCTAAAAGTTATTTGCGGCATCTGAAAGTACTATTCTTCCCCTTTAAAAAGCCTTTTGAAACTTGAAAAAATCTTTATTTTTCACTGAGATATCGTCATTTGAAGTCGGCCTGTGTTATTCAATAAATTATTTATTTGCATATTATTTGTATTTAAATAATTGCATTCTTATAGAATTTTCTAATAAAAAAATTTATTGAAAAATGAATTTCAGTTAAAATTTTAGATTATAATTGAAATTAAAAAAAAAAATTTTTTTTTTAAATTTAAAAGGAATGTAGCGTGAATTTTTAGAAATAATTGAATTTTGAAAATAATTTTTTTGAAACAGTTTCTTTGAATTTTTTTTATATTATTTGAAGTTTTATATTCTAATATATATATTTATAATTAGAGAATTTACGAATAATTGAAATTTCGTAAAATTGAATATTGTAAACAAATTGGTTTGAAAATTATCAAAGAACTTTTTCGAAAATTATTAAAAATAATTCGATTTAAAGAAGAATTTTAGTCAAAAATTCTTGAAAATAATAATTGAATTAAAATTTTTCAAAAGAATTCAGTTATTTAAAATTTTTTTATTAATTTCTTCCCAATATTGCATTAATTATTTTCATAAATAATAAAACACATCACAGAATTTCAATTATTTTAAATTCAATTTTAATAGAATTTCTCGAAAAATAGAATTATTCTTAAAAATTTTATTACAATTTGTCAAAAGGATTCAATTATTTAAGAATTTGTTGATAGGATTCTTTATGAGTATTCAATTTAATGAAATATTCAATTATTTAATAAACTGTTTTTTTGTATTGAAATAATTGAATTCTGGTAGAATTTTCTAATAAACATTGATTTAAAAATGAATTTCAGTTAAAATTTTATAGATAATAATTGAATATTAAAAGTATTATAGCATGAATTTTTAGAAATAATTGAATTCTGAAAAGGTTTCAAATTGAAATCTTTGAAAATTAAAATTTTTTATACTTTTAACCTGTAAAATTAATTTTTTTGTAAAAGTTTGATTGAACTATTTTTTAAACTATTTCAAGTATTTTTAAATACTTTCACTGGGGTCGAGCCCTGATAATTGATACATGATAAGTAATCTAATGAAGAAATAAAGAAACACTAAATCATAAATGTAATTAAATAAAAAAAAACAAAAACCTGAAAAACTAATCAGAAATTAAAAAAATTACAAATTCTAATTAAACCCATTGGAAAATATATAGTTGTGCAGTCTTTTTATGTTTCTGGTAACTTGGATAAAACAAACGTGCTTCCAAAGTTCCATTGTTTTTCTTATTTGCCAAAGAGTCGAACCATCGGTTTATCTTTGTGATCAAAGGAATACTACATCCTCTTAACTTCCGGAATTGATAAATATGTGAACCTCATTTCTCTCGTTGCTTTAAAGGGTAAGTTTTCATTAACACTTTATTATAGGATTTTGCACACAATACAAAATTCCATAAATAAATAAATAAATAAATAACACAACAGTCGGAGATCAGATTGTCATTACTCAATTATTTAAAGGAAGTCTCTATACACTTGATACATTTTTAAACGAAAAAGTATACAAAAGAAGAACATTCATTTTCTTTGACATCTTCTTGCGTGCCGGTTATTGATTTACAAAAGTCGACTTAAGACGTGACTTTGCATTAGAGTCTTCTCAATTTATTCGGTACTACTCTCCTTTACGCAAAGTCGGTCATGAGGACATGAAATCTATAAGAAATTTTATATATTTTCTGCTTCCTAACGAAAGTCAATAATATTAAGAAGAAAGAAGCTATCAATTATCCGAATCAAATTTTTACTAAATAAATTAAATATCTTAAATAAATCTCTATAAGTCAATAATGTTACAAAAATAAAATAAATGTACACACTTGACTTTGTATTTAACTTATATCAAAATTAGTTACAATGGAATATAGAGAGCTTTAGTTTAGCAATTAATTAGAAAAGGTATGTTGACATTGTAACTCCATTCACAAGTTGGGAAACAAAATAATTAATTTATGATAGTGTTAACAGTCAAACCCCTCTCAAGTTTCTCTATACTTTAACAGAGTTGCCTCAAAAAATTAATTTTGTTTTTCCCTAATTTCCGCAGACAAAATTTTCACTTTTTCCCCGACCCTAAAGAATTTTCTGATTCACTCTAAAACGATTACATACTCAAAAAAAAATTCTATTAAATTTACTTCAGAATTTTTTTAATTGTAAAATTATTTGAAAACAGCAATAAATTCTTTTTTAAATAAATATTTAATCATTATTATTGTTCCATAGGAATTAAGATTTTCAAAAAATTTCAAATTTAGATCTTTTGAAATTCAATAACTGTTAAGAATATTATTATAAAACGTAAAGATATCAATCACTCCGAGTCTTCGACTCAGAGTTATTGTTATCTTCATGTTTTATAATAATTTAAATTTCCATAACATTTTTCAAAAAGAAATTTAATTATTCACAAAAATTTTAATAAAATACTTCGTAAGAATTCAATTATTTTTACAAGTAATACAATTTTTCACATGTTTTCAATTCTTTAAAAAAAAATATAATAAAATTCCTTATAAGAATTCAATTATTGACATAAATAATACAATTTTTCATAGGAATTCAATTATTTTTAATACAATTTTAAATGAATTCCTCGACAAATGTAATTATATTCAAACATTTTTTACAAGAATTCAACTACATTTCAAAAATAATTCAATTCTTCGCTGAAATTAAAATATTTTCAAAATTTTTCAATTTCTTGAAAGAATTAAATTATTTTTAAAAATTTAAATAAAATTCTTTATAACAATCCAATGTATTTTAAAACAATTTTATTCAAATTCTTTGTAGAAATTTAATTAATTTGAATAATTTATCAAAATTCAATTATTTTTAGTATCCACTATTTCCATAAAATTTCACAAAAGAATTCAATTATTAGAAAGAAATATTAAAATTCGTCTCAAGAATTCAATTATTATTCTAAAAAGTGATAAAATTCTTCGCCGAAATTTAATTATTGTCAGAAATTTAAAATAATTCTTGTCCAATTTTCAATTATCTTTATAAATAATTAATTTTTTTTCCAGAATTCAATTATTTGCAAAGATTTTAATAAAATTCCAAGCAAAAATTCTCCGCAAACATTAAATTATTTTCATAAATAATAAAAATTTCATAGGAATTGAATTATTTACAAATTATTTTATAAATTCCTTCACAATAATTCAATTATTTTTATAAATAATCAAATTTTTTACAGAGATTTAATTATTTTTAATACAATTTTAATCGAATTTCTTGAAATATAAAATTATGCTTATAAATTTTATTAAAATTCGACACAAGATTACAATTATTTAAAAAAATGTAATAAAACTTCTATTCTGAAATAGTAGATATTGAAAATAATTGAATTTGATAAATTTATTGAAATTAATTAAATTTCTACGAAGAATTTGATAAAAATTTGTTGGAAAAAAATTGAATTTTTTATAATGAATTTCATTAAAATGTTTGAAAATAATTTAATTTTTCCAAGAAATTTAATTAAAAATAAAATGACAATAATAAATTCGAATAAATAAATTACATGTGGCAAAGCTTATTAAAATAATTGGATTTCTTTGATGAATTTTATTAAAATTTTTAAGAATAATTACATTTTTGGAGGAATTACATTAAAATTGTATTAATGAAAATTGAAATTTGGCGATGAGTTTTATTATTTATGAAAATAATTGAATTATTGTGTAGAAATTTATAAAACATTTGCAAATGATTGAATTCCTGCAAAGAATTTTATCAAAAAATTTGATAATAATTGAATTTCTTCGAAGAATTTTATTGTTTATGAAAATAATTGAATTTAGGAAGAATTTTATTGAAATTTTACATAATATTAATTAAATTCGTTTGAAGAATTTCTTTGAGTTTCTTTAAAATAATGGAGTTTCTTTAATAATTTTAATTGAAAGTTTTGAAAGTAATTGAATTTTCTATGAACAATTTCTTTCAAGTTCTTACAATAATCGTCTTTCTTAATAATTTAAATTAAACATTTAATTCTTGAATTTTATTAAAAATTTTTGGAAAATGAATTTTTTGGAAAAATTTCTTTAATTTATTGAATACAATCGAATATTTTAATAATTGTATTGAAAATAATTGAATATCTGAGAAGAATTTCATTATTTATGAAAAATATTTTAATTCTTGCGATGAATTTTAATAATATATTTCTTTTGAAATAATTGAATTCTTTTGTGAATTTTTATTGAAATATTAGATATTAAAAATAATTGAATTTTGATATTATTGAAATTAATTTAATTCTACGAAGAATTTAATTCAAATTATTTTGAAAAAAAATCGAATTGTTAAAAATTATTTCATTAAAATCTTTGAAAATTAATTTTAATAAAAATCTTAAGAATAATTACATTTTTCGAGAAATTCCATTAATATTGTACCAAAAATAATTGAAATTCTGCGATGGTTTTTATTATTTATGAAAATAATTGAAAACCTACATACCTATAGAATTTTATTATTTATGAAAATAATTGAATTCCTGGTTAAAAAAATGTTATATTTCATGAAAATAATTGAATTATTGCGAAGAAAATTATAAAAAATTTGTAAATAATAGAATTCCTCTGAAATTTTTATTATTTATTTTATTTATTCAAAATTGTCATTTTCTAAAATTTCAAATTAAAATTTTTTTTAAATAATTGAATTCGTTTTGGGAAATATTTTATTAAAATCGTAGATATTGAAAATCATTAAAATTAGAAAAATTTCTGAAAATAATTGAAGTTTGGAGAAGAATTTTGTTATTTATAAAGATAATTGTGATTTTTACGAGAATTTTTTTCAAGATTTGAACATAGTTGAATTTAAAAAAAGAATTTTATTTTTTTTAAAGAATTTTTGCAATTATTTTTAAATTCTACAAAATTGAATTTTTTTTAAGTATTTTCAACAAAAATTTAAATTTTATTAGTTTTAAAATTGCTAATTTTATTTAAAAAAGGTAGTAAGAAGTTAGCCGCGCGATTTGTTGCTAGTAACTTATAACAGAAAATAAATTTCCTTACACTATCGTCGGAAATTATCCGTACGGCTGCACATGGACAATCCAAAAACACATAAAAAATAATTGAATTTTGGAAGAGTTATGATCTTCAAGTTTTACAAATAATTGAATATCGTAAGATTTTTAATTTTTGGAAAACTTAATTATTTTTAAAGATAACAATATTAAATATTTATTAAGAAAATTATTGATATTATAAATAAATGTATCAAAAACATTTAAATAAATTTATTTAAACATTTATGTAAACATTTAATAACATTTATGTAAACGATTAAAAAAATAGCATCAAGAATTTCTTTCCATTTGGTTTTTATAGTCTGTATATCGATGAATGCATGAAGGTGTAAAAAACATTTTGTTACCCTTCTCCACTACAATTTGAATAAGGTAAATCGACTGAATAGACTATTATGATAGAGGTAAGAAGTAAAAACGAATGTAAAGCAACATTTGAAAAGAAGATCCTGGTCATACACTCTCTCTCACACAACCCGCTGTCATTTTCCGTGTAAATGGACGTCGAAACCTTTAGATTTCATTTTCTGTGTTGCGAAATACGAAGCAACATTTTTCTAAGAAGTTTTATCAAGAACGTAAATTTTATCATCACAAAAAGAGCCAAGAGATCCTCTTTGTGCACCTCTTGATCAACTATTGTAGCAAGCACACTGTACATGAAAAATCAACTTTTTCTGTTGAATTCTCAACTTTTACGTTTCCTCGTCTGCCTCAAAAAGCAGAATCAAGTTTTTTTTTTTTTTTTTTTTTTTTTTTTTTGAAAAAATAAATTGCTACAATATTGAGACTTAGTGCTAAAAAGATCATTTTGATCATTTTTTTACTAACACGAGTAAATTTTAGTAACTCAATTTTTTCTGAACTAAAATTAAATTTGCTTGAAGAGAGACTTAAAAATGAAATAATATTTATTATCTTACTTTGCAAGCTGTAGTTTGTTTCATAATTAAACTTGTTTCGCCGTTGTTTTACTTGTCTTTAGTTCGCGCGGAGTAAGAACAACGTGTAAGCTAGGCCATTAAGAGTCTTTAGAAGTTTGAATTTAATGTAAACTAGACCATTAAACATCTAAGTGCTTTGACAAGGAAGCTGGTCAGCGTTTTTATCGAATATTATTTATTGAACTTGTGAACTCTATTTCAAACTTTATTGACTACCTATAAGAATATAAATCCCACAATTTTTATTTTAAAAATAGGTCAAATTTTTATACAATAATTTTTTTACAATTCAAAAATATTTTACAGCCGGTGTTTCAACTTGACTGTAGTTTTCTTTTGCACGTGAAAATAAAAAAAATCCCCCACTTTCTGGGGTTGAAAAAGACAAAATTTTAGTCACGCGTGTCCAGTGGGAATAGAACTTCTGAAATCGCGCGGAAATATGTTTTGGACTTCAGTTTTATATGTTTTGAATTACAATTTGAAATACCATAAGTAGAAATTAATAATAATAATAAAAAAAAATAATTCAGCTATATTCAGGTCTCGAATTAGGTCCGTAAATCCCGTAAAAGTCCGTAAATTTGTTTAAAGTCGGTAAAAGTCAGTTTTTTTGAAAAAAGGTTCATCGTAAAGTCCGTAATTTCATTGAAAAGGCAAGAAAAGTTCGTGAATTTAACGATATAATTTGGAGAATTTTTGAGAAGTTACAAATAATTGCAAAAATTCAATTATTTTCAAAAGTAATCAAATTCTTTGCGGAAATTCAATCATATTCTAATTTTTTTTTTTAAATTCTCATCAAAATTTCAATCATCTTTATAAATAATAAAATTCTTCTCCAAAATTCAATTATTTTCAAAAATTCTTGAAAAAATTTAATTATTTAGAGAAATTCTAAAAAAATTCTTCAAAGGTATTCAATTACTTTTATAAGTAGTAAAATTCCTTGCAAAAATTCAATTATTTTAAAATTTTTAATACAATTTTAATAACATTTCATGAAAGAATTAAATTTTTTTAAAAATTTGACATTTTTCGAAAGAATCCAATTAATTTCTAAAATTTTAATAAATCCTTCAAAATAATTCAATTATTTTTAAAAATAGTAAAATTCATCGCAAGACATAAATTATTTTTCATAAATAATAAAATTCTCCTCAGGAATTCAATTATTTTCAATACAATTATTGACAAATTCGATTGTATTTAATGAATTAAAGAAATTTTTCGAAAGAATTCAATTATTTTCTAAAATTTTTAATAAAATTCAAGAATTAAATGCTTAATTTCAATTATTAAGAAAGAGGATTATTATAAAAACTTGAAAGAAATTGTTCATAGAAAATTCAATTACTTTCAAAACTTTCAAATAAAATTATTAAAGAAACTCCATTATTTTAAAGAAATACAAAGAAATTCTTCGAAAGAATTTAATGCAAAGATTATGAAAAATTTTAATAAAATTCTTCCTAAATTTAATTATTTTCATAAATAATAACATTTTTCGAAGAAATTCAATTATTATCAATTTTTTTGATAAATTTTTTTTAAAGAATTCAATGATTTGCAAATTTTTTATAAATTTTTTCGCAATAATTCAATTATTTTCATAAATAATATGAAATTTTTACAGAGATTTAATTATTTTTGTAAATAATAAAATTCTTTTTATGAATTCAATTATTTTCATAAATAATGAAATTTTCGCAGAAATTTAAATACACTGAAACCCCACTTATTTGAACATGGTCCACGCAATTCGACACGAAGTGACGCGTTTATTTGTATTTTGGTCGACATAACCTATTTTGATGACGTAATTCGATAAATTGACATGATTGGTTGGTTTTGTTTGAACTCAACCAATGGGAATGTAAGTATCTTCCCATTGGTCGCGTACTGCGCATGAGCTAAAATAAGTGAGGTTAGGGCTGATTCTAACTACAAATAACTGAAGCAAAAACGGGTTCAAATAAACGCGACTTTAAGTAAATGAGACTTTAAATAAGTGGGGTTTCAGTGTATTTACAAACACAATTTTTATAAAATTTTTCGAAAGACATCAATTATTTAAAATGATTTTTTATAAAATTCTTCGCTAGAGTTCAATTATTCAAAAAAAAAAAATTATTAAAGTTCTTCGTAAGAATTTAATTATTTTTGAAAATTTTAATAAAATTTGTTGCAAGAATTCAATAATTTTTAAAAATTTTAATAAAATTCTTCCAATCAATTCAATTATTTTTTTAAATGTTGATAAAATTCTAGGTAAAAATTTCAATTATTTTCAAAAATTTTCCAAAAGAATTCAATTATTTAAAAATATTTAATGAAATTCTGCGCAAAATAATAAAAATTTCACAAGGAATTCAATTATTTTCATAAATAGTATAAAATTTTTACACAGATTCAATTATATTCGTAAGTAATAAAATTAAAAGAATAAAATAATCCGTTTAGTCAGTCAATTATTTTTATAAATAATAAAACTCTTCTCCGAAATTCAATTATTTAAAAAAATTTTAATATTTTCAAAATCTCAATTACCTATCTTTATAAATAATAAATTTCTTTTGCAAAATTCTATTATTTTTAAAAATTCTAATAAAATTCTTTGCGAAATTCAAATATATTGAAAAGTATAATAAAATTCTTCCCAGAAATTCAATTACTTTCAAAAATTTTTTTTAATTTCTCGTCAAAATTTTAATTATCTACATAAATAATAAAATTCATCCTAGAAATTCAATTATTTAAAAAAAAGTTAATAAAGTTCTTTGTAATAATTCAATTATTTTTGAAACTTTTAGTAAAATTCGTTGCAAGAATTCAAATATTTTTAAAAATTTTTATAAAAATTCTTCGAATCAATACAATTTATTATTTAAAATTTTTTTTATAAAATTCTTCGAATCAATATTATTAATTTAAAAAATTTTTATAAAATTCTTCGCTAGAATTCAATTATTTAAAAAAAATTTTAATAAAATTCTCCGCAAAAATTTTAATTATTTTCAAAAATTTTCCTCAATTCAATGATTTTCAATACCTATCTTCTATTTTAATAAAATTTTTCATAAATTTCTTCCCAATAATTTCATTATTTTCATAAATTATAAAACTCATTACATAATTTCAATTATTTGAAATTTAATTTTAATAGAATCTCTCGAAAAATGTAATTATTTAAAAATTTTTTTTATAATTTTGTATAAAAATTGAGTTATTTACAAATTTGTTGATAAAATTCTTTATGAGAATTCAATTTATAGAAACATTCATATATTCAATAAGTTATTAATTTTTGTATTTAAATAATTGAATTCTAGTTGAATTTTCTAATAAAAATTGATTTAAAAATGAATTTTAGTTAAAATTTTATAGATACCTAATAATTGAGGGTCCCTATCAATGAACCGGTTATGAGTTTTTGAAACTCAAAATTCTCGACCTCTAAATAAAAAAAGGATTTAAAATTTTAATTTCTTGAAAACATTTTGTATTGGTATAAAGATTACCCCAATGTTTCTCAAAAAATTGGGATTAAAAACAGTTTACTTTTTTATTTACAGGGCAATGATTTCGAGCTTAAAAAACTTATAACCGGTTCTTCGATAGGGACCCTCAATTGAATATTATAAGCATTATAGCATGAATTTTTAGAAATAATTGAATTCTAAAAAGGTTTCAAATTAAAATCTTTGAAAATTAAAATTTTAACTAACAATTCTGTGAAATTAATTTTGTTTAAAAGATTTATTTGAATTTTTTTAAAAAAATTTTTGAAGTTGTTATTTTCTAGTATATAATTAATTGAAGAATTTTTGAATAATTGAAATTTCGTAAAATTGAATTGTAAACAAATGGATTTGAAAATTGTCGAAGAACTTTTTCAAAAATTATTAAAAATAATTGTTTAATTAAGAATTTTCTTTAAAAATTGTAGAAAATAATAATTGAATTGAAATGTTGAAAATAATTTTCAAGAAGTTGAAGTAACAAAATATAATGATTTTATCAATTTGCCATCTTTAATTATTTTAAAACATGAAGAAAGCTCCGAGTCGAAGACTCGGAATAATTGATATCTTCATGTTTTCTAGTTATGAAAAATTAAATTTCTAGTTTTAAGTAAAATCTTCTCTTATTTGGCTCGGATTAGTTTTATTTTTGTCAGTAATAATTGGTCCGTATTTTTTTATTTTTGGTCCGTAAAGTCCGTATTTTTAAATACTTTCACAGGTTCGAGCCTTGCAGTCACCAGAATAAATAAATAAATAAATAAATTTTTGTAAAAAGTAGAACATTAGTGATAAATAAAATATAGAACAATTATTTGAAGCACTTGAAATAATCATTACTAGCAGAGAAATCGTATTCCATTTCATCTCGAATTGTAGTGTCCTTTGTCTATCCATTCATCTTTAGTCGCGGTGACATGAAGCTCTGTGGCAATCAGAGCTGTCGCTTCAGACTGGAACCCCTACAACGAAACTGATGAGGTTAAAATTTGATAAAACTTTCCAGCCAACGAATGCATTATTATATTTTCATCAACGTTTTGATTTAAACATATTTTTCAGGTAGGTGAAGTTCACAACGTTTACGATCAACGAAATTAAAAAAAATAGAAGTATAAAAAGTTAATATGTAATAAAAATTATTTAAAAATGCCGTTTTCTGCAACGCGCGAAATTTTTTTTTTGGAAATCATTTTACATTCAGCCAATATTACAAACAAAAATTTTGACCCTAATCTGAGTGGGGGAACCGCCCCATTTACCACCCCCCCATGTAATAAAAATGATTAAAAATTATATTTTCTGCCACGCGCGAAATTTTCTTTTTGGAAATCATTTTACATTGAGCAAAGACTTCAAAAAAAAAATTTTATCCGAATCCGAGTGGGGGAACCGCCCCATTTACAACCCCCCATGTAATAAAAATAATTAAAAATTATATTTTCTGCCACGCGCGAAATTTTCTTTTTGGAAATCATTTTACATTGAGCCAATATTACAAACAAAATTTTTCACCCCAATCTGAGTGGGGGAACCGCCCCATTTACCACCCCCCATGTAATAAAAATGATTAAAAATTATATTTTCTGCCACGTGCGAAATTTTCTTTTTGGAAATCATTTTACATTGAGCAAAGACTTAAAAAAAAAATTTTATCCGAATGCGAGTGGGGGAACCGCACCATTTACCACCCCCCATGTAATAAAAATGATTAAAAATTATATTTTCTGCCACGCGCGTAATTTTCTTTTTGGAAATCATTTTACATTGAGCCAATATTACAAACAAAATTTTTCACCCCAATCTGAGTGGAGGAACCGCCCCATTTACCACCCCCCCATGTAATAAAAATGATTAAAAATTATATTTTCTGCCACGCCCGAAATTTTCTTTTTGGAAATCATTTTACATTGAGCAAAGACTTCAAAAAAAAAATTTTGTCCGAATCCGAGTGGGGAACCGCCCCATTTACCACCCCCCATGTAATAAAAATGATTAAAAATTATATTTTCTGCCACGCGCGAAATTTTCTTTTTGGAAATCATTTTACATTGAGCCAATATTACAAACAAAATTTTTCACCCCAATCTGAGTGGGGGAACCGCCCCATTTTCTTCCCCCCATGTAATAAAAATTATTAAAAAATACATTTTCTGCCACGCGCGAAATTTTCTGTTTGGAAATCATTTTACATTCAGCCAATATTACAAACAAAATTTTTCACCCCAATCTGAGTGGAGGAACCGCCCCATTTACCACCCCCCATGTAATAAAAATGATTAAAAATTATATTTTCTGCCACGCGCGAAATTTTCTTTTTGGAAATCATTTTTCATTGAGCAAAGACTTAAAAAAAAATATTTTATCCGAATCCGAGTGGGGGAACCGCCTCATTTACCACCCCCCATGTAATAAACATTATTAAAAAATACATTTTTCGCAACGCGCGAAATTTTCTTTTTGGAAATCTTTTTACATTGAGGAAAGACTTAAAAAAAAAATTTTATCCGAATCCGAGTGGGGGAACCGCCTCATTTACAACCCCCCATGTAATAAAAATTATTAAAAATTACATTTTTCGCAACGTGCGAAATTTTCTTATTGGAAATCATTTTACATTGAGCCAATATTACAAACAAAAATTTTGAGGACCCTAAAGTTTTGAACGTTCATTTGAACGAAATTTTTTTTTCTTCATTTAACAATTTTTTCTCAATAATCCTGATTAGAATAGTAAATAAAACAAATATCAATCAAAAAATTCCAAAAATTTTAATATTAAGGGTGAAAAACCACCCTTAATCAAATAACATATATATGCACAATAATAAAGTGCACAATATCACTACTATGCGTTCGGATATTTTTCTAACAACAATTCCAAAAATTCCCAAAAAATATACCAATCAATTTCCAAAAGGTTAGAATGCTCGCTCGAATCCCCAAAACCCACCCTTAATTTAAAATACTTAAAAATAATATATAAAAGTCCAAAAGCGAGAGAATGCGTTCGTATTTCTTTCTGAAAATATTTCTAAAAATTCCCTAAAAATATACCAAGCAATTTCCAAAAGGTTAGAATTGTTATTTTTGAAAGTTTATTCTTGAAATCTAATTTTAAATAAATATTTCAAAATTAATTAAATTTTAAATAATTTTCGTTTACAGTTATCATAAGTACAGATGATTTTTAAAAGATTTTAATTTGAAATTTTGTAAAATTTCATTTATGAATGAATTTAATTAGAAATTGTCTTAAGGAGGATGGTGACACCATACATAACCTCAAAAGTAAAATATTCTCGAAATTGTTTGTAAAACAAATAAAAATATAATTTAAATAAATTTGATCACACTTTGAATGATTTAGTTATAAAATGTTAATAAAACATTTATATTTAGTTAAAATATTTTTACAAATAATAATTTTTTAACATTCTATATTTCTTCTTTCAACTTCAGAGAAAAACTACAATTTTTATCCAAATTTAACGAACAATAGCTCATTTTACTCGTTGAAACATTATCTATAATCTTAATCTTTTTAATGTTGTTGAAAATACGTTGTTAAAAAATTGTTTAAAAAATAATATTTAAATTGTTTATATTTTTTAAACACAATATTTTCAACAATTTTAAAAAGATTACGATTATAGATAATGTTTCAACGAGTAAACTGAGCTATTGTTCGTTAAATTTGGATAAAAATTGTAGTTTTTCTCTAAAGCTGAAAGAAAAAATATAGAATGTTAAAAAATTATTATTTGTAAAAATATTTTAACTCAATATAAATGTTTTATTAACATTTTATAACTAAATCATTCAAAGTGTGATCAAATTAATTTAAATTATATTTTTATTTGTTGTACAAACAATTTCGAGAATATTTTACTTTTGAGGTTATGTATGGTGTCACCATCCTCCTTAAAGAACGTGGATTTTTGAGAAATTTTAATTACCTATTCCAACTCTTCTGAAATTAATTAAATTTTTTAATATATATTTTTAATTGATTATTAATAATAATGGATTTATAGAAGAATTTTAATTAAAAACACTGATAGAAATTGAATTTTAAAGTAATTACAAATGATTGCAGAAATTCATTTATTTTTAAAAGTAATGAAATTCTTCTGAGAAATTCAATTATTTCCAAAAATTGTATTAAAATTCATGGCAAAATTTTAATTATTTTCAAAAACTTCTATTAATTCAATGATTTTTAACAAATCTACTACTTTAATAAAATTTTCCAAAAGAATTTAATTATTTAGAAAAAATTTTAATAAACATTTAACATTTCATTATTTTCATAAATAATAAAACTCATCGCAGACTTTGAATTATTTTTAATACAATTTTAACAGAATTCGTCGAGAAATGAAATTATTCTTAAAAATTTGATTAAAATTCCTCAAAGAAATTCAATTATTTTAAAAACCTTTATGCTACAATTCATTTATTACAATTTAAGTATTTTTTTCTATATAAAGTTTTAATTAAATTGATTCAAAAAATTTAATTATTTTCAAAAATTTTAATTAAATTCTTTGTACATAATAATTAAATTTTTTTTTAAAATAATTTTAATAAAATTCTTCATAGAAATTTTAATAATTGAAAAAAATTTGTGAAAATTAAATTCTTTTTAATGTCTACTATTTCAATAAAATTTCATAAAAGAATTCAATTATTTGAAAAGACATTTTAATAAAATTCATTTGAAGAATCCAATTATTTTCAAAAATTGAGCCGCCGGATCGTAGAAGGGCACGTAAATTTTTCTCGGACGATTTCTAAGTCCCCTGAACACTCAAAATTCAACTTCTGAATTTCAATATTTTAAATACACATCCTTATAGAAAATTTCATTCCGCATCTTTTTTTCTTATGAAATTTTTTTCTATCTATTTCCGTTTTCGAAATATTTGGGAAAAACTGTTTTTTTGAAAACTGTAAATTTAATGACATTTTTCACTTCAACTCGCGATATTTTAGACAATTTAAAACATTTTTTAATGAAACAAAAAAGAAAATACGTCTTAAGGTATTCTACGAATAATAAAAAAAGAAAAAAGTGGTTTTCTTTATAAACAAAATTGTTATTAATTTTTTTCTTTATTAATGTAAAAATCACGAACTACAATCTTCACGGCTCTCGTTTAACGGGCGAATTTTGAGTAACAGAGAACTTTGAGTGAGAAAGTTGTTCATTATGATCCAAAAAAGTTTTCTGGAAAATCACAGGGCTAATAATTAATTAGTGTTGAAATGGTAAATGTTTAAAGTTGCTAGCAGCAAACGTATAGAACGCGTCACTCGCCACGGTTGCATGGGAGTGTTGTTTCATAGGTTATGGCCAGTGGCGCGTGCTACACGTTTGGCTGCTAGCAACTTTAAACATTTACCATTTCAACACTAATTAATTATTAGCCCTGTGATTTTCCAGAAAACTTTTTTGGATCATAATGAACAACTTTCTCACTGAAAGTTCTCTGTTACTCAAAATTCGCCCGTTAAACGAGAGCCGTGAAGATTGTAGTTCGTGATTTTTACATTAATAAAGAAAAAAATTAATAACAATTTTGTTTATAAAGAAAACCACTTTTTTCTTTTTTTATTATTCGTAGAATACCTTAAGACGTATTTTCTTTTTTGTTTCATTAAAAAATGTTTTAAATTGTCTAAAATATCGCGAGTTGAAGTGAAAAATGTCATTAAATTTACAGTTTTCAAAAAAACAGTTTTTCCCAAATATTTCGAAAACGGAAATAGATAGAAAAAAATTTCATAAGAAAAAAAGATGCGGAATGAAATTTTCTATAAGGATGTGTATTTAAAATATTGAAATTCAGAAGTTGAATTTTGAGTGTTCAGGGGACTTAGAAATCGGCCGAGAAAAATTTACGTGCCCTTCTACGATCCGGCGGCTCAATAATTAATATGATTCTCCGCAGAAATTTATTTTGTGTTCAACAATTTACAAAAATTCTCGTCAAAATTTCAATAATCTTTATAAATTTTTCTCTAAAATTTAATTATTTTCTAAAATTTTATTAAAATTCTTTTCAAAATTTCAATTATTTTCGAAAACTCTTATAAAATTCCTTGTGTACTTCACAATGTTTTAAATTTAAATTTTTTATAAAAATTGTTTTCAGCATTTGTATAGTAATCAAATATTTTCAAAATTTTATAAAAACTTAATTAGTTTTTTAAATTCCTAATTTTTTTTAAATAATTATTTTCAAATATTTTAATGAATTTTCTGACAATTATTTAATTTTTTTCAATCATATAATACAGATTTAAAAATTCTTCAATAATTGTTTTAAAATATTTTTAAAAATATAAAAATTTAAGAAGATATAAACATTTTATTAAAGCGAGTTGGTACTGAGACAATTCAGCGACTCTAAAAACGCGAAGCTGAGCCAAGCTGTGCCGAACGTACTCAAGTTATATTGTGTCCTGTTTCGAGTATATTCGTCAAAGCTCGACTTCTGTCGGCTTCAAAGCCTCGACACTTTCACATATACCGCGAAGTGAAAGGAGAATCGTCAGCGCTTTCAACAATCAACGTGTGCCGCATGGTGGGGGAAGGCTACATTTTCTCGATTCCTTCACGCGGGACTTTCTTGAGCATCGTGCCTCTCGAAGACTCGACAAAATCAAGCCTCCCCACTCCGCTCTGTAACCAGCTGTTCTGGCAGACAGCGGAGGCAAACGGCTTCCCACTCTCGCGGTAGAATTTCTCCTTCCAACATGCTTACTGCTTACTCCTACAATCATATGCCAGACTTTCGCTCTTGTCCGTGAGCCTCTTTTTCGCTTTTCTTTAAGCACTAGCAGAGATGCTATTCGGCGAAGGAAATCGTGTTTACTTATTCCAAACTTATTTCTTTTTGAAAAAAATAATACTTTGTAATAAACATTGTAATTGTCTAATATTAATCATGATAGTTTTTTTCATTTCTTTCAATAAAAAATTTAAGTTTTGTTAAAAAGTAGGTATTGTAACAAAAAAATTGAAATTATGAAGATTGTTCTATATTTTCATTAAAACTGTGAATTAAAAAATGAGTCGCCGGAAAGTAAAACCACACAAAAAATTTCCACAGACGTTTCAGTTGGCCTCTGATGGTTGAGGTTGACAAATCGATTATCAGAAAAAATAATTTTTGAAATCGCTTCCTTATTGGAAATTGGATTCCACATCATTTTTCTTCCATAAAAAATTGATAACTTACCATTTTCAAGAAAAATGAAAAAAATGGATTTTTTCAAAACACATTTTTAATTGAATTTTTGACTTCAACTCGCTGTAAAACATAAAGTTATGAATATTTTCTTTTTATATTTTCAGGGAGTATAGTTTAAACTATCTTTAAAATAACAAACTTTGGAAGAAAGTAAAATATTTTATTTAAAAAAAGTTATTAATTTTTATCATACACATTGTCAAAATTATTACTTACAATGTTCGAGAGCTTCGTTTATCTGAAAAATTTTTAGTGGTCGAAAACTTCCAGTGAAGAAAATGTTCATTAAGGTGTAATAAATATTTTTGCCTAGTAGTTTCACTCTAGAATTAACCGTTTTGTAAATATTATTAAAAAACTGTTTTCTGACCAACGCGAGCGGCTATACATAAACAACCTAGACTCCTGACTCGCGCGCGTTTGTCAGAAAATAGATAAGCAGTTTAAACTATACTCCTTATAAATATCAAAAGAAAATATTCATAACTTTATGTTTTAGATCAAGTTGAAGTAAAAAATTCAATTAAAAATGTGTTTTCAAAAAATCCATTTTTTTCATTTTTCTTGAAAATGGTAAGTTATCAATTTCTTTAAAGAAGAAAAATGATGCCCAATACAACTTCCAATATAAGGAAGTGATTTCAAAAATTATTTTTTATCATAATCGACTTGTCAACCTTCAGAGACCAACTCAAACGCCTGTGGAAATTTTATATGTGGTTTTACTTTCCGGCAGCTCAAATTAAGCTCAGGAAAACGGAAAATATTCCAATCTCGTGTTTTTCTATTCATAAATAATACAAATTAATTTTTCTGTATCCCTTTGCCGAAAGTACTGCCTTCCCGGTCTGATTTGGCTCCGGGAATAGCGACTTTTGTGGCCGGCTCGACAGACCCAACGAGCGCTCTTATTGGTTACAAGAATTTCAACACACGTACATGTTAGCATAGCAACCACACAAACACGTTACTTACAGAGCTCACGTTTTGAAAACAACTGACAGTCATCAAAATAATGCATGAAATTTCTTATTTTCTTTTATTATTTTTTAATTATTAAATATTTATTTGTAAAAGAAAATTTCTTGTTTACTATTTTTTAAATTTTACTTAGGGGAGAGTGGGGCAAAATGGGGTAGGCGGGTCAAATGGGGTACCTCTGTTTTTCCATGATAGGTACTTTTAATTTTTTTATCCTCGACATATATCATTCATGTTGATAAGAAACTGTTATTAATTATGAAGACACTCCAAAGAAAATTTTTTTTTGAAAGTTATACAACTTTTAAGTTTTAAGCAAAAAAAATATGAATTTTTTTCAAAATTAAAGTGCTTACCAAACTTTTTGGGATAATGCATTTAATTTGGCAAGTGTGGTATCTTTTTCAGTACTTATTCTAGAGTAATTTCCAATAGAATAGATTGTTTAATTGTTTACAATAACTTGTAAACATTGCATTTTGTTTTAATATGCAGTGTGGGGCAGAATGGGGTACCTAAGTGTGGGGCATGCCGGAAGCTACGCCGCTTCATTAAAACTATTTAAAAACATTATATTATGCATATTTAAAGGTTTCCTGCAGAAGAATCAATATTTTTGTTTGGAAATTTATACCATTGATGTTTCATTATCGATATATCGATATTTTGCAATATAGATGTTTTTTTGTTAAATTCCAATAAATATTACTTGTTTTTTCATAGTAATAAAGAATCCTACTTTTTGTTTGTATTTATAATCTCATACAACAAGAATTTAATGAATTTTGAAAAATATTCCATGTTTTGTATAGTTATTTGATGACACCCCATTTTGCCCCACGGGTGGGGCAAAATGGGATTTTAGCACTTTCTCAGAAAATACGATATAAGTTCTTTCAAAAATTTTTTTCTCCGCTATTATCATAATTTCCTCAAAGCTAAGTGTACAAAGAAGAATTCTGAAGTTTAGCTGAATCGATTTATTCGTTTGGTTCTCTGTAAACAGCCAATTTCAAAAAGGTACCCCATTTTGCCCCACTCTCCCCTACAATTATTTTTTACTTATAATTTTTTTTTCATGCCCGCCCCGACCAGCTAAGTCTCGGCTTCGCCTCGACTTTGCAAAAGTCGGGCGGGCAACTTATTCAGCTATTTTATTATTCAAACAATAATTATTTAACGTACTTTCGGCTGGGGATACAGAAAAATTATATACGACACACGGCCAGAAATTTGGATACCCTAGCGAGCGTGATATATAAAGCCTCGGCTTCGCCTCGGCCTTATATATCACGCCGGCCAGGAAATCCAACTTTCTGGCCTAGTATCGTAATATACTATTTCGTAATTAAATTATAACATTAAAGAGAGAAGAAAAATTTTGTACAATGGATAGTAAAAAATTATTTTGAAAAAAAGAAAAAAGTTTCTGTTATTTGTTCTCTTTAATGAAGAGAAATTATAATAATTTTTTAAAAGTAAAGGAAAAGAAAAAAATTTCATATTAAAAACATTAATTTTAATATTTAATTTAAAAAAGTATACTGTTTTATTAAGATGTAATAGATTTTTTAAAGTTTTTAAAGAAAAATTTTTTTAAACAACATAGACAAAAAAAGACTATTGCATTCTAAATCGGCCTTAAATATTTAATAAAATTTATACCTAATATTATTAAAACTTATTTTTTAATTTCTACTACAAATTGTATGTATCACAAATTAATGCATAAATATTTATAAATTGTAAATTTAAATTGATAATTATATGCCCTCTATGAATACAAACTAAGAATTAAAACTAATTTTAATATACTTGTTTATAGGGTGGAGTACAGAGACATAATTTCTTCAAAAGATTTAGAAATACGTTGATTATTGAAAGCGTAGAAGATTTTCTTTTCGTTCTTAACCATAGACATATTAGAATAGACTGCGCAAGAGGATTCAAATTCAGCTTGTGATATAGAAAGAGACATCAATGCGTTCGACCGAGACGGATAGAGCAGAAGAACCGATTGTCAGACTCTTTCTAGCGCACGGCATGCTTTGGAGTGAGGGAGAAAAAAGAGAGTTCTTACGCTCTATCCGTCTCTTTTCATACCACCGGCTTGCTCCTCTCATGGGAATCATGAAACTCGCGCAGTCTATTCTTATATGTCTATGTTCTTAACCTTCTTAACTTCCGGGGAGTGTGGCGGGGCTTCAGAGTCGACAACAGTCGAGCGACGCCGAATATTACCGAAGTAGAACCTAGTACAAAATACTATCTCTGTCGACACTCGACGGCCGCCTCCTTTCCTCGTCTCTCATTCTCTGCTATCTCAGTTCAGTTCCCTGCCTCATTTTTAATTCATTATTACAAATTTTATGTATTTTTTGTGTATTACATATACAATTGAACTTACACAAACATAAATGTAAGGAATCAGAAATTCGGGAACGAATTATAATCATTAAAAATTAGTATCTAAAATTCGGTTAAAAATATTTTTTTTTAAAAATTTTTTAAAAAATATTATTCATCCCAAATAATGCCCCGTCGATCTAAGACTTGAGAGCAATAAAAAGCGTTTCATTCATTCCATGCAAGACACCTTTCCTTCGGTGTATATGCGCAAGTGCAGACAGAGAGAGAGACTACAGAGCCGAGCTTTGCCGAAAAAACCCGATGGTTGCTTGTTCTTAACTACAATTTTTGACTTTCCTATCCGCTTTTCTCGACAAAATTCATCTCACATTATAGACTACAAAATCAAAATTTACTGCAATTATTTGACGTACACATTTAAATTTTCAAAGATATACAAGTGAAAATATTGATAATATAATTAAATTTTAAAAAAATTTCACTGAAAAAAATGACAACGTCAATTTTGACATACAAGTACATGGTTAGGATGTATAGCTGAAACAGCAATACTGTATTGCTATTCCCATTAAAATACAGTATTGGTGTTCTCCACATACATATTACTGCCTCTCACATACATATGGCCGTTCTACGCTGCGTATGGCTGAAACAGCAATACTATATGGCAGTCCCATATCCACCAAAAAAATATGTGATTTTAATATAATGAGAAATTTTAGAAAATAGTATATTTTTAAGGAATCTCAATTTTAGACAATTACACAATATTTTTAAGTATTTTAAAATAGGGGTGGGTTTTGGGGGTTCGAGCGAGCATTCTAACCTTTGGAAATTGCTTGGTATATTTTTAGGGAATTTTTAGAAATATTTTGAGAAAGAAAGACGAACGCATTCTCTCGATTGTGGACTTTTATATATTATTTTTAAGTATTTTAAATTAGGGGTGGGTTTTGGGGGTTCGAGCGAGCATTCTAACCTTTGGAAATTGCTTGGTATATTTTTAGGGAATTTTTAGAAATATTTTGAGAAAGAAAGACAAACGCATTCTCTCGATTGTGGACTTTTATATATTATTTTTAAGTATTTTAAATTAGGGGTGGGTTTTGGGGGTTCGAGCGAGCATTCTAACCTTTGGAAATTGCTTGGTATATTTTTAGGGAATTTTTAGAAATATTTTGAGAAAGAAAGACAAACGCATTCTCTCGATTGTGGACTTTTATATATTATTTTTAAGTATTTTAAATTAGGGGTGGGTTTTGGGGGTCCGAGCGAGCATTCTAACCTTTTGGAAATTGCTTGGTATATTTTTAAGGAATTTTTAGAAATATTTTCAGAAAGAAAGTCGAACGCATCCTCTCGCTTTT
Source organism: Leptopilina heterotoma (assembly GCF_015476425.1). Taxonomy (NCBI): domain Eukaryota; kingdom Metazoa; phylum Arthropoda; class Insecta; order Hymenoptera; family Figitidae; genus Leptopilina; species Leptopilina heterotoma. The sequence goes on along the minus strand of NW_025110870.1, from coordinate 672,187 downwards.
GGACTTTTATATATTATTTTTAAGTATTTTAAATTAAGGGTGGGTTTTGGGGGTTCGAGCGAGCATTCTAACCTTTTGGAAATTGCTTGGTATATTTTTAAGGAATTTTTAGAAATATTTTCAGAATGAAAGACGAACGCATTCTCTCGCTTTTGGACTTTTATATTTTATTTTTAAGTATTTTAAATTAGGGGTGGGTTTCGGGGGTTCGAGCGAGCATTCTTACCTTTTGGAAATTGCTTGGTATAGTTTTTGGGAATTTTTGGAATTGTTGTTAGAAAAAAATCCGAGCGCATAGTAGTGATATTGTGCACTTTATTATTGTGCATATATGTGTTATTTGATTAAGGGTAGTTTTTCACCCTTAATATTAAAATTTTTGGAATTTTTTGATTGATATTTGTTTTATTTACTATTCTAATGAGGATTATTGAGAAAAATTTGTTACATGAAGAATAAAAAATTTCGTTCAAATGAACGTTCAAAACTTTAGGGTCCTAAATTTTGACCCCAATCTGAGTGGGGTAACCGCCCCATTTACCACCCCCCATGTAATAAAAATGATTAAAAATTATATTTTCTGCCACGCGCGAAATTTTCTTTTTGGAAATCATTTTACATTGAGCCAAGATTAATTTAAATATATCAATTTAAAAGTTATTATTTTTTTGTACTTTTTATATTTACTAATAATCGTTTAACTTCAAATGAAGAAAAAATATTAAATTATTTTCATTATAAAAATAATAAAATTCCTTAATTAATCTAAAGTGTAAGGTAAAGGAGAATGCCGGAAATTCGTTCAAAGCCGAAAGGCAGGAACTATGTATAATAAATAAATAATAAATAATAATAAAATTCCTAAAAATAATTTTATTATTTATGAAAATAATTAAATTTTCTAAAAATAATTTTTACTTTTAAAAATAATTGAATTCTTGTAATTGAGAAAAGAATATTATCAAAATGACTCAAAATAATTAAATTTTTGGGAATAACTTTGTTATTTATCGACATAATTGAATTTTATCGAAAAATGATTTATGTAAATAATTGAATTCTTAGGAAGAATTTTTTAAAATCTAAAAGAATAATGAATTATTTTTAAAAAATGTAATTAAAATTGTATTTAAAATAATTGATTACTTTTGAACAATTTTATAAAAATATTTGAAAATAACTGAATTCCAGTGAAAACTTCTAATTTTTTTGAAAATAATTGAATTCTTCCAAAGAACTTAAAAAACATTTTTTTTAAATAATTGAATTTTCCAAGTAATAAAAATTAAATTTTTTTAAATAATTACATTCTTTGAACAATTTCTGTAAAATTGTATTAAAATTAATTGAAATCCTGCGATTAATTTTATTATTTATGAAAATAATTGAATCTTGCGACAAATTTTAGTAAAATGTTTGAAAAGAATTGAATTTCTATATGAAAAATTTTGTTATTTTTCAAAATATTTGAATTCTTCATAAGAATTTTATAAATACTGTTTTAAATAATTAATTTTTTCGAAATATAATAAATATTATGGAAATTTTATTTTAAAATATTCAATTCTTGTCAAAAATTTATTTATAAAAATAATTTAATTTTTCGATTAATTAATTTAAAGTAGTATTTAACATAATTGAAATTCTTCGAAAATTTTAATATTTATAAAATAACTGAATTTTTCCTTAGAATTTTATCAACAATTTTTTTAAAAAATTGATTTCTGTTTGGAAATTCAAATTTCCAAATCCAAATTCAATGATTTCCAATGTCTATAGACATTGGAAATCATTGAATTGCGAACAGTTTTTAAAAATAATTAAATTTTACAAAGAATTCTATTAACATTTTTAAGAATAATTGAATGTCTGTGTGGTATTTTATTAAAGCTTTTCAAAAAGAATTGAATTTCTGAAAAGCATTTTAATATTTATGAAAATAAGTAAATTATTTCAAAAAAATGTAATTAAAATTGTATTTAAAATATTTGATTTTTTTTATACAATTTTATTAAAATATTTGAAAATAATTGAATTCCTGTAAAAAATTTTAATATTTTTGTAAATAATTGAATTATAGCAAAAAATGTTATTAAAATGTTTAAAAAGAATTGGATTTCTCTAAAAAATTTTGTTATTTTTCAAAATAATTGAATTTCTCATAAGAATTTTATAAACATTGTTTAATAGAAATAAAATAATAATAATAAAATTGTTTATTAAAAATACTTCTTAAAAAAGTATATTATTTTTAAATTTCGCGCCTCATTTTTCGAGCAAGCCAAGGAAAACGACGAAATCGAAAAAGAAGCTCACCGACGAGAGAAGAAATTAGACGTATGAATGTGTGTGTGCTCATATGGAACATATTCCTAATGCACAAAAGTGTCGATTTCAGATAGCAGATGACAGGGAGTAAAAGTTATTCAATTGTTCGACTTGTATAAAAACGGTCGCTATTTTCATACGGTTGAAGAAATTAATGACGGCACTGCCTATAACTATTCTCTCCATGTAAGTAATAAATTTATGATATAGTTGTTCAAGAATTTCGCGCGTTGCGGAAAATGTGTATTTTAATAATTTTTATTACATGGGGGGAGGCAAATGGGGTGGTTCCCCCACTCCAATTTGGATCAAATTGTTTGTAATCTTGGCTCAATGTAGAAGGATTTCCAAAAAAAAAATTTCGCGCGTTGCGAAAAATGTATTTTTTAATAATTTTTATTACATGGGGGGAGGAAAATGGGGTGGTTCCCCCACTCGGATTTGGGTCAAATTTTTTGTTTATAATCTTGGCTCAATGTAAAATGATTTCCAAAAAGAAAATTTCGGCGCGTTGCGGAAAATGTATTAATGATAATTTTTATTACATGGGGGGAGGAAAATGGGGTGGTTCCCCCACTCGGATTTGGATCAAATTTTTTGTTTGTAATCTTGGCTCAATGTAGAAGGATTTCCAAAAAAAAAATTTCGCGCGTTGCGAAAAATGTATTTTTTAATAATTTTTATTACATGGGGGGAGGAAAATGGGGTGGTTCCCCCACTCGGATTTGGGTCAAATTTTTTGTTTGTAATCTTGGCTCAATGTAGAAGGATTTCCAAAAAGAAAATTTCGCGCGTTGCGAAAAATGTATTTTTTAATAATTTTTATTACATGGGGGGAGGAAAATGGGGTGGTTCCCCCACTCGGATTTGGATCAAATTTTTTGTTTGTAATCTTGGCTTAATGTAGAAGGATTTCCAAAAAAAAATTTCGCGCGTTGCGAAAAATGTATTTTTTAATAATTTTTATTACATAGGGGGAGGCAAATGGGGTGGTTCCCCCACTCGGATTTGGGTCAAATTTTTTGTTTGTAATCTTGGCTCAATGTAGAAGGATTTCCAAAAAGAAAATTTCGCGCGTTGCGAAAAATGTATTTTTTAATAATTTTTATTACATGGGGGGAGGAAAATGGGGTGGTTCCCCCACTCGGATTTGGATCAAATTTTTTGTTTGTAATCTTGGCTCAATGTAGAAGGATTTCCAAAAAAAAAATTTCGCGCGTTGCGAAAAATGTATTTTTTAATAATTTTTATTACATGGGGGGAGGAAAATGGGGTGGTTCCCCAATTCGGATTCGGGTCAAATTTTTTGTTTATAATCTTGGCTCAATGTAAAATGATTTCCAAAAAGAAAATTTCGCGCGTTGCGAAAAATGTATTTTTTAATAATTTTTATTACATGGGGGGAGGAAAATGGGGTGGTTCCCCAATTCGGATTCGGGTCAAATTTTTTGTTTGTAATCTTGGCTCAATGTAGAAGGATTTCCAAAAAGAAAATTTCGCGCGTTGCGAAAAATGTATTTTTTAATAATTTTTATTACATAGGGGGAGGCAAATGGGGTGGTTCCCCCACTTCGATTTGGATCAAATTTTTTGTTTGTAATCTTGTCTCAATGTAAAATGATTTCCAGAAAGAAAATTTCGCGCGTTGCGAAAAATGTATTTTTTAATAATTTTTATTACATGGGGGGAGGAAAATGGGGTGGTTTCCCAATTCGGATTCGGGTCAAATTTTTTGTTTATAATCTTGGCTCAATGTAAAATGATTTCCAAAAAGAAAATTTCGCGCGTTGCGAAAAATGTATTTTTTAATAATTTTTATTACATGGGGGGAGGCAAATGGGGTGGTTCCCCCACTCGGATTCGGGTCAAATTTTTTGTTTGTAATCTTGGCTCAATGTAGAAGGATTTCCAAAAAGAAAATTTCGCGCGTTTCGAAAAATGTATTTTTTAATAATTTTTATTACATGGGGGGAGGCAAATGGGGTGGTTCCCCCACTGGGATTGGGGTCAAATTTTTTTTTTGTAATCTTGGCTCAATGCAAAAGGATTTCAAAAAAAAAAATTTCGCGCGTTGCGAAAAATGTATTTTTTAATAATTTTTATTACATAGGGGGAGGCAAATGCGGTGGTTCCCCCACTTCGATTTGGATCAAATTTTTTGTTTGTAATCTTGTCTCAATGTAAAATGATTTCCAGAAAGAAAATTTCGCGCGTTGCGAAAAATGTATTTTTTAATAATTTTTATTACATGGGGGGAGGAAAATGGGGTGGTTCCCCAATTCGGATTCGGGTCAAATTTTTTGTTTATAATCTTGGCTCAATGTAAAATGATTTCCAAAAAGAAAATTTCGCGCGTTGCGAAAAATGTATTTTTTAATAATTTTTATTACATGGGGGGAGGCAAATGGGGTGGTTCCCCCACTCGGATTCGGGTCAAATTTTTTGTTTGTAATCTTGGCTCAATGTAGAAGGATTTCCAAAAAGAAAATTTCGCGCGTTGCGAAAAATGTATTTTTTAATAATTTTTATTACATGGGGGGAGGCAAATGGGGTGGTTCCCCCACTGGGATTGGGGTCAAATTTTTTTTTTGTAATCTTGGCTCAATGCAAAAGGATTTCAAAAAAAAAAATTTCGCGCGTTGGAGGAAATATATTTTAATACATTTCATTACATATTAACTTTTTATACTTCTATTTTCTTTAAATTCGTTGATCGTAAACGTTGTGAACTTCACCTACCTATTTTTCATTTGCCCTAAAAGAATAAATTTGTATGAAAAAAATATATATATTTTTCAATTAAACGGAGTTTATCAAACATTGTAAAAATTGTCTTAAGAAGAAATATTTAAAATGAAAATTAATTCCTTGAACTAAGTAGACAATATTTTTAATTAATAAAACACTGTGCTTTATCTTTAAATTTTTAATATTTTATTTTTAGTGTAAAATTATATTATTCATTAATTTATATTTAATATTTCTCCCTTTAAAGACATTCAGCACTTCTATAAGGTAAAGCTTTTTATAAACTAGTTTCATTTTACTGATGGAATGGAATTTGAATTAAATATTAAAATCAGTTAATTAATTTAGAGCTAAATTCGATCATTGAAAGATGTCCAAAGGAAACTTGAGAAAATTCTATTTTTGATTTCTATTTCTATATCTACAAATTTAATTTTTTTTTTTTTTTTTTTAAATTTTAAATTTGCCGAAGCAAATTTTTAGCTTCGGGACCATTTTTATAATTTGACTTTCTTATTAAATTTCCGAATTTCCTTTCTAAATAATAAAAGACCATTAAGTAATTTTCTACAGGATAAATAACAAAAGTAACGTGAAGCTCTTATTTCTTAATGTGTTTCCTTATTTCTATAATTTACAATTGCAGCGCGTCTTTAAAAATTCTCGCTTAAAGGAAGAAGGGATTTTCCCCTGTACAATATGTTTGAAAGGATACTCTATAGTGTCCCTACGTTCGTAATTCTAAACTCTTGGCAATTACTTATCTTCTTACGATTTCCTCGAGTGCTTTGTGTTTAACAAAACAACAATTAGGGGCATTCTATTTTAATTATAATTTATAGTTGGAAAAACAGTGGAATTTAAATAAGGGAAAAGGATAGATTACTTCATTATTTTTTTAAAGAATTAAATTTTATTGTTCATCAGTTGAATCGTAAAGCTATATTGGAACAGAAAGTAGTAGACGATATAAATTATAAATCTAGATCAAGCAATTATTTAAAATTAAAAATCTGAAATAAATATTTAAAAATACCACAAATTAAATTTATTTCATATAAACAGGGTTGCTACAAGCAGGAAAATAAGGAAATTCACGGAAAAGAAGAATTTATCAGGGAAAACTCAGGGATTTTTTTTATTAAAGTACTGAAAAAAAATTAATTTTGAAGAAGTTACAAATGATTGCAGAAATTCAATTATTTTTAAAAGTAAGAAAATTCTTCGCAGGAATTTAATTATGCTCAAAACTTTAAAAAAAATTCTTGTCAGAATATTCAATTATTTTTAAAAATAATAAAATTCTTCTCGAAAATTCAATTATTTTCAAAAATTTCAAAAATGCCAAGAGTTCTTGGCAAAACTTTCAATATTTTCAACAATTTTCCTCAATTCAATGATTTTCAATATCTACTATTTTAATAAAATTTTTTAAAAGAATTCAATTAATTAGAAAAATGTTGATAAAATTCTAAGGAAAGTTTCAATTATTTTCATAAATAATAAAATTCTTTTACAGAGATTTAATTATTTTCATAAATAATGATACCCATAGAGTTTTAATTATTTTTAATACAATTTTAATCGAATTCTTCGACAAATGTAATTATTTTTGAAAATTTTATTCAAATTCGTCAAAAAAATTCAATTATGTTAATAAAATTCTTTATGAGAATTCAATTTTAAGAAATATTCAATTATAATAGAATTATTTATTTTTGTATTTAAATAATTGAAATCTCGTAGAATTTTCTAACAAAACTTGATTTAAAACTGAATTTCAGTTAAAATTTTAGATATTAATTGAATATAAAAAGCATTATAGCTTGAATTTTTAAAAATAATTGAATTTTGAAAAGTTTCAAATCGAAGTCTTTAAAAATTTGAATTTTTCATTCTTTTAACTTACAATTCTGTAGAATTAATTTTTTTCAAAAAGTTTAATTGAATTTATTTTTGAAATTATTTCAAGTTTTTGTTTTCTATAAATATTTAGTTGAAGAATTTTTGAATAATCAAAATTTTCAATTATCTTTATAAATAATAAATTTTTTTTTCAGAATTCAATTATTTTCAAAAATTTTAATAAATTTCATGTCAAAAATTATATGCAAACATTTACTTATCTTCATAAATAATAAAAATTTCATAGGAATTCAATTAATTACAAATTTTTTATAAATTTCTTCGCAATAATTCCATTATTTTCATAAATAATCAAAATTTTTTACAGAGATTTAATTATTTTTAATAAAATTTTAATCGAATTTCTCGAAAAATAAAATTATTTTTAAAAATTTGATTAAAATTCGTCAATAGAAATTTAATTATTGAAAAGTTTGTTGATAAAATTTTTTATAAAAGTTCAATTTTAAGAATGATTCAATTATTCAATAAATTATTTATTTTTGTATTTAAATAATTTAATTCTCGTAGAATTTTCTAATAGAAATTGAATAAATATGAATTTCAGTTAAAATTTTAGAAAATAATTTACATTTTTTGATGAATTTTCTTAAAATTGTATTAAAAATAATTGAAATCCTATGAAGAATTTTATTATTTAGTAGAATAATTGAATTCTTGCAAAGAATTTTTATTAAATTTTTTTAAATAATTGAAATCCTATGAAAAATTTTATTATTTATGAAAATAATTGAATTCTCGCAACAAATTTTATTACATTTCTTTTAAATAATTTAAAATCTTGTGAATTTGATTTTAATTTTAATTGAAATCTTATTATTTATGAAAATAATTGAATTTTTGCGAAGAATTTTATTATTTATTTTATGAAAATAATTAAAATCCTGTGAATATTTTTATTATTTATGAATGAATTTTATTAGATTTTTTTTTTAATAATTGAATTCGTTTGAGAAATTTTATTAAAATAGTAGATTTCGAAAATATTTGAATTTCAGCGAAGAATTTCATTATTTGTGAAATGCAGTTGAATTCTTGCAAAAAATGTTTGAAAATAATTATATTTTTCGAGGAATTTATTTTAAATTGTATTAAAAATAATTGAAATCCTGTGAAGAATTTTATTATTTATGAAAATATTTGAATTCTTGCAACGAATTTTTATTACAGTTTTTTTAAATAATTGAATTCATGTGAAAATTTTTATTACTTGTAAAAATAATTGAATTCTCGCGAAGGATTTTATTAAAATTTTTGTAAATAATTTAATTTTTTGGAAAAATTTTATGGAAATTTAAATTATTATAAAACGTGAAGATATTTTTAAAAGTTGTTGAATTTCATAAAGGTTTGAATTTGAAATTTTTTGAAAATCTTAATTCCTATGGAAAAATAAGAAATTTTGTCTAGAAATCAGGGAAAAATAAAATTAATTTTTGTGGCAACCCTAAAATTAGATTTATTTAATATTCAAGTTTCTAAAGGGTTTTGATTGTCAGTGTTTCTTTTCTGAAAGATGACAAAAGAAAGGGTCGAGTACTGTTCTTTATTTAGAAATTAATCTCTGATAGCAACGAAATATTTGTTAATTTTTCATCTTCTGAATACTCTTCAACTTTCGTTTTACAAAATCTATAAGACGTTTCCCGTTTCACTCTCTTGAAGTTTGTGAGAAGAATACGAAAAAAATGCCAAAAGAGGATTCAGTTTGCAAATTAAAAAAATAGGTATTATCTCTTCTGAATTAAGGATTTATTTTATCACGTCGGTCCGAAAGATCTTGAAGTATATTGTCCTTAATCTTATAAAGTAATTGGAAAAAATTGACTACTATAGTTTTTGAGTAATCAATTCAAAATAATAAGGAATAGAAATCGCTGCTTAACAAAGTGTCAGAAAAAAAGGAAATTCTTAAAGTTGTAAAATTATTCATTTAATTCTTAAGCTCTCGAGCAAATTGTCGAAAGGTATAAAATTTAGCAATCAAAAATCTATAATGTACAAATATGTTTTTGATAAAAAAAACTATAAATCTGATTAATTTTTTACCAAGTGAACGAGTTTTTAGATGTATTAGATGTATGGTGTCCCAATAAATATGCAGAAGCAACTTCCTGAAAAGTTTTTTTTTCACCAACACATCCGTATCTGTATTTCTTATCTTGTTTACCTGCTGGATAGGTTTCGCCATTGTCTAGTATAAGTATATATGACTCTGGGGGGACTATTGCTCTTAGATTCGACAGTCGATAAATAGGAACGAATCTACTTTATGTTACAGAGATTCAGAAGACCCAGGCTATGGGAAAACCTCTCAGGGACCAAAAGTACGTGGACATCTATCGTGAGAAGCCAATAAGAGTTGCCGTCAAGGTTTTGGTGCCAGTTCGTGAACATCCCAAGGTACGTATCCAATGTCGTTCATTAAGTACATTTAGGAAAAAAATCTATAACTGTTACATATCACATTTGTTAAAATTGCAACAACCTATACTTAGGTGTCAGAGAAGTGAACCTATAATGTGTATTCATTGTTATTTTGTACATTTTCTTCTCTTTAGGATAATAATAATAATCTTCGTATTTCATTCTCTCATTTTTTTGTATGTACACTTTGAAGTTAGTTTTTGCGTATGTTTTCAATTTTTATGAAAAAAAAATTTGTATTACAAATTTTTGCATTCTATTATTTTTAAAAATTGCTAATTTTATTTTTAAAAAAAGTGAGTAAGAAGTAAGCCGCGCGCGAATTGTTGCTGGTTTAAAATAAAATTCATCACATGAAAAGAACCGTTATTTGTAAGACTCAAGGTATTTCTGTTAAAATTAAGAAAAAACATTCTCCATTTACATAGAATGTACTTTTTCTGAGTAGTTAATTAGAAGTAAAAGTGAGGGAAAGAAATAGAACTCCGTTTACCATAAAAAGGGAAATAAATATGAAAATTCTCATTCCTTTTAGGATGACATTGGACGCATAGCATGTAACAAACATAAATTTCTCGCTCCACAGTTGCATGCACTAAAAAGAAACATCAACACCGAGATGAGCTTTTATTCAATACATCAAGGAGATGCGTTGCTTGCCTACTTTTTCAAATTCCCTTCTTCCTTCACCCCACTACTAGTTGCAAAGCCTACGTACTAGCACAGCAGCCACAAAAGTAAAAGGATGTGTTGTTAGATTACTAGCAAAAAAATTCTACACTGAATGTATGTTAAAAAAAGAAACAACTAATTCCCAACACCAAAAAGTTTCCGGTTTTACAGAGAATTTTCACAAAAAAAAAAATTTTACTTTCATAAAGAAGTTATTTAATGTCGCTGTATAACTTGAAGATAAAGTTTTAAAAAAGAGTATTTAACAATTTTAAATAAATATTTTAAGTTGACTAAAAATCAAGTTTGCTCTAAAAATTGGTTTAAATATGTTGGAATGTATTGACACTATCTTTCAAATCAATAAAAAAGTGATAGCAAATATTTATTCATTTCAATTAATATTAGGGTAGAGGGCCTCAAGGTGTCCACCCTAGGGAAATTCTTGAGCATTATTTGACAGCACTGAATGCTTCATTTGTTAAAAATAGTACCATGCGTTCCGAAATCCTTTAACTTGACTCGTGAGCGTTTCCCATAATTACATAAGCTTTAAAATAATTGATCCACTAGGATTATAATTACCATCGACATATATGATCTAGGTGGTCAGAGCTTTATAGAGGTAATTCAATCAGAGTAAAAAATTCATGTCTGGACACACCGACAATTCTCTCGAGAATACCTATTAAATCGTCATTTTTTTCTCTCTTACATTATACCATCCCTTTTCACTTCTAAATTGCGAGTTTCGTCGCCTTATCTTAGGTGGATTCCACGTCAGTTCAACACACTTATTTTCATGACTTGTTGGGATTTGGCTGTACTTTTGTAAATTTATTACTTTTATAGTGATAAACAACTCCACCAAATATTTTTTCAAAATTTTGAAAATTACCAAAAATATGGCATTTTCAAAATTTTTGTCTTTTTTTTTAAAGTGCTATAACAAATCCCAACAAATCATGAAAATAAGTGTGTTGAACTGACGTGGAATCCACCCTTAGTTTTAAAATGAATAGTTTCTATCTAGCTTATAGTACCTACATTTAAAAGAACTTTTAACTAGTATGGAAAAATACCAAATCCTAAATTATGCTTTAAGAAATATAGTACTTTATCATCTGGTCATACAGGTCAAAATAAGTAGTTAACAACCTGTATTTATACTGAATACGATGTTAAAAGTCCCTGTTACAAATTTTAGCTCGAAAGTGTTATCTACACACCGAAAATTGGAGAAATTTTTAATTTTATCCAGTCCAGCAGATAAAATTTTCACCATGAAAATTGAATTTGTTATTAAATAAGATAAATATTTTGTTTTCTAAATTCTTTTGGGTATAAATACAGGCTTTGTTTAACCTGTATGTACATATAGTAAGTTGCACGAAAGAAAGAAAAAAGTGGAATGTTTACCATATTTAAAATTACCCACAACAAAAATAACACTCAGTTTTCTATGTCCTTACAAAATAAAGTTCTTTTTCTCTTAACACAATGAGATAGCACTTAAACAATTGAGGTGCTTAATACAAAAGTATCCCTTTCATGTCCCGGAGAAATCCACTAAGTTCTAGTGATATTGATACGTTTGAACAATAGATAGTTGATTGTTTATTTTTATCATTCCATCCCCTCATTTTTATGGAAAAAACTCTTTTTCGTAAATTTCCTGTCAAATCAACAAAAATAAATATTTTTTGATCGGATTACTCTACTTCTCTTCAGAAATATTCAACTTAAAACATCAAATTAATTATTTATATTATTTAACATAATTTCTTTACGAACTTAAAGTGAACTAAAATTGTCTATTGTTTATCAAAATTCATAACTTTCAAAATATGAACAATTTTTACACACAATCAGGTTATTTATTATTATTTTAATTTAGCAATTTTTCATGGAACAAAAAATAAATAATTTGAATAAGTACAATAATTCAGCTATATTACGAACTAGGTCCGTAAATCCCGTAAAATTCCGTAAATTTATTTAAAGTTCGTAAAAGCCATTATTTTAAAAAAAAAGTTTGTAAAGTCCGTAATTTCATTGATATAAAGCAAGAAAATTTTTCGTTTTGAATTTCTGAAATCTGACATTAGATTTCTAATCAGCAACCCAAAAAACTCGCTGAAACGATGTTTTATGGAAATTGTTAAATTTAAAAAATATTTATTCGCCATATTGCATCCGACATTTTTAATTTTGGAAATTTGACTTCAGATTTGTATTAAACGTGTTTTTTTATGCTATCAAAAACTCTGGTTAAAGAATATTCAAAAATATTGTTGATTCTCTGAAATCAGTTACAAATCGACAAATTTTCCTTCAGCTGCGTTGCATTCGGAATAAACAGAGAATATGATTTAAAGTAATAAATCAGATTGCCACTTTATTCCAAAGTTGTCTAGTATAATATAAAGAAGCATTTTTCTTTATATCTTATGAACATCGACCGAAACACGTAAGATAAGAATTTATATTACAGAATTGTTAATTCATAATATTGATATATGGAGAAAATCCTTTTTGAACCCAAATGTATAAATTTTATTTTTCAATTTATTAACACAGAGACAAAATTAGATGACAAAAAAGATTATTTTTAGTGTTATTAAATTTTCTATTATACATATATATATATATATTGAGCGGGACAATTCTTTGGATATTCTCCATACCACCACTGTCCACACTTTTGTATCCAATCTGGAGATTTACGATTCGGTATCCGAGGATCGATTCATTTCAATTACAGAAAATATATCTAGAATCTGAAATAACTTCTGCAAATCAATTTTGTTTTTTCCTTTCGGTGTAAAATTGAAATCAAGAGTTTATTTTGTGTTGAATTGTTTTTTTAGCGTATCAGGTTAGTCAACCTAATGCTGCTGGAACATTCAAATCATCGTAGTTCACCAGTTAAAATTTCGGAACCCAATTTATTCATTGCAGTTATTACAAAAAAAGGAAATATCACTCTATTGATGAATAAATTTTAATTTAAAAAAATTAATTTTAGACTCAATCAAAGTGCAATAATTGGAGAAATTATAAACTCTCATTTTCGATATAATTTAATTATTTAGGGGAAATAAAATTGAGTTTTATACGAATACAAATATTCAAGTTTAATGAATGTGCAATAGTAACAAAAAAGTAGAAAAAATTTTGTCAATATTAAATCTATTTCTGTAAGTTTTTGAATCTTTGTATTATTTAAGTGTTATCAAATTATAAAAGTAAACCTTTCGAGTTATTGAGAAACTGTTAATTTGTTTGTGACTGTTAAATCTATTCTGAGAATATCTACGGTACTAAATAATTTTCTATTCGATAACCATTTCTGAAATTGACAAATCTCTAATTAAATAATATTTATACTACTTTTGTTTTTGACAAACCTTCTCAATTAGTTATTAAATTAAGAAACGACTGCCTTGGAAATGGTTTAAAACTATAATAGTTACAAATTCATTTGAAAAGATTATTCTGTAGATTACGTTAGTTTTTACATGTCCGAAGTTTTTCAATCGTCAAATTTTTAATCATTTAGCCTTTTTAATTTTTTCTAACACTGAATAATGTTATGGACTGGTCAGATTTGATAAGATCAACTTTTCCATCTACTTTCCTCCAATATTGAATGATTTCCGAAGCAGAAAAATAGGAAGTTCAGATTTTGCTTTACAAATGCTGTTGGATTTTACTCAGCAACCGTCCAAGAAAGATACTCTTGTAGCTCTTGGATGTCACCAACTACTTTTTCAAAAGTTAAGCTCGTATCTTTGCGGGCATCCCCACATACGTTACGAAAGTTAACAAAATGTTCCCGCAGGATTTAACAGTCACAAACACATTAAAACTCTTGCAACAACTCGAAAGGTTTACTTTTAAAATTGATCACACTTAAACAAGGGACTTAAACCTCAACAATCAATTTCGACCTGGACGCATCGACGATTCTCTTGAGAGTGTCTTTTCCTACTGTTATTTTTCTTCTTCTGTCACTCCAAATTTTTGTCACGCTTTTAACCTTGAAAAATGTTTACTAACCTATTCTAAAAAGCTTTTTCTGATTTGAAAATTGTGTAAAAGTCATCGAATGGTTTATTTTACTTTTTAACGCCCCTGGAATGGGACGATAATATTTTTAAAACCCACGCATTTTTTTAGAGGTTTCCAGGGATGCTGATTACGAATTCGAGGTTGGTTTTACAAAATTCAAAATGGCGGATCCAATATGGCAGCCAAATTTTTTTAATTCATTGAATTAGCTTCAAGAATGAAACTGAAGTTACCAACTTCATTCGATAAGAATTTTTTCATTTGCTAATTGTTTATCTGTTGTTTTTGCTCATTTCCACTAAACATATTGATCCCAACAATTGTTTCTTTTATCATTCTTTATAAAAAAAAAAATTGAGCAAAATCGGTTAAGATTTACTCGAGTTATTCGATTTTATCGATAATAAACAGTCGATATTTTGAGAATATATATTCGCGGTTTTTGCTTTTTACTTGGCGGCGAATCTTGATTAAATATTTATGTATTTTAATGATGAATAGGGATTTAACAATGAATAATAAATTCATTTTAAAAATGTGGTTGACTATTTTTTAACTCAAATGTGTTACTTTTAAATTTTTTTCTCTTCGTAAAAGACGAAACATTTTTTTTAAATTATTTTCGCATTAAGGTTGAATTTTCAGAAATAAAAAATATTGTTTAAACCATTAGTGCAACATACCTTGCACCTAGTGATTCATTTCGTCTAAATACTGTGTGCATCGAGTGTAGTGGAAAGAGATCTTTGGACATAAAAACATTTCTCTCTCTTGTGCTCATTTAAATGTAAGCGTACGCCAGAGGCTCATTTAACCAAAAACATGTATGAATGCACTCGTCGGCCTGTTTCAGTTTCACGGGTCATACTTATGTATATATATGTATATATATAGAGCTACATATACAGAGAAAGAGCTACAAATCCCAAAGTAAAAGTGTAGCGAAAATTCTCATATCGTTTTTAAGTAGTGGCTAAAATGAATGAGAATTATCATTTACGGAATCAGAGGTAAACCTTCTTCAACAGTACATTACAACTCCAATATTCTGTTTTTAATGAGAAACAACAAAGAATTTTACAAGATAAACGTCCAGAAAAAAATGCATTTTTCCAGAGGCTATAAATAAATTTTTATTATGTTTCACATAAATATCATTTAATTCGGTTAATTTTTATTTAATTCCAATTGTGATTTAATACTTATCTGCTACTAAATAAGTTTTGCGAAATGTTCAGCTTGTTTCAAATCTTACGTTAGTTTCTTTACTTGATTAGATTAATCATAAACCTCATTAAACATTAAACATTATTATTATTAAAAAAAAAAAAAAAAAAAAATTGTACTTCATAAAACATTAAAAATTACTTGATTAGAAGAAATTTTATTAGTTATTTTACCAACAAATTAATTAAATAATTAACGTAAAAAACGTAACTTTATGAAACAAGATCATTATTATTAATCATTACTATTATTTATTTATTTTTATTTATTTATTTATTTATTTATTCAATCTTACACGGGTTTTATAATGTTAGTTGGACACAATATTTTCTATTTTATTCTTAACAAAATTTCCACATAAGTTTTTACAAAAAAATACATTAGTTTATTATTTTTTTTAAATTTTAATTTAATGTTAATCTGTATTTTTAAAAATAGTCACTTGAAAAATAATTTCACTTTAAAAATAATGAAAAATGTACACGACATGGATTAAAAAATATAATTCTATTGAAATAACTTCGTACATAAATATTTGTTCAAGTCTGTAATGTGCATTGTCATAAATTTAATTTTAAAAAAGTCAACAAAAAAATGTTTGTAAAATTTTATTACTTTTGAAATTAGGAGAGCATTTTAACGAAAAAGCGGACTTTCCGCTCGTGCGTCATTGTAATTGAATAAAGCTTTATCTTTTTTTCTAATTATTATAAAAGCAAATTTTTTTGAAATGGGCATTTAAGAATATAAAAAATGTGCAATTTAGTTCTAAAGCATTATTATCATTATTACTAATTTTAAAGCAAAATTTAGCAAAGATACATCTTTTTTTTTTTGATATGGTGACACAAGGAACCCTATTAGTCTTGCTTTTTGTCAAAATTACATTTTTTGCTCTAGAAAAAAACTATTCTACTTATTATGTTCAAATTTGGTAGCGATATGTATTTTTTAAAATAGAATCTAAAAAAAATATGCAAAACATAGTTAGATTTAATTATCACGATATTTTTTAAGATTTGAAAAAAAAATTCTGTTTATTAATCTAATTTTTGAAAATTTCCTCGAATTTGCTTAAAACTTCTTACTCAGTGGTTTTCTAGGTCGCTGATGACGAATCTAAAGTAAGTTTTTCAAAATTTTCAAAATTGAAAATTTTGAAAATTTTTTTCAAATCTGCTTAAAATCACTTAAAACTTGTTATTCGGGGGTTTTCGCGGACACTATTTTAGATTTTTTAAATCTAACTTTATATTCGTAATCAGCGACCCCGAAAACCCCAGAGTAACAAGTTTTCTGCAAATTTGAGCAATTTTAAAAAAATGTCCGCCATATTGGATCCGCCATTTTGAATTTTCAATATTTTGACAATCTGACTTCAGATTCGTAATCAGTGACCCCGAAAACCCCCAGGTAACAAGTTTTCTGCAAATTTGAGCAATTTTAAAAAAATGTCCGCCATATTGGATCCGCCATTTTGAATTTTAAAAATTTTGAAAATCTGACTTCAGATTCGTAATCAGCGACCCAGAAAACAACTGAGTAAGAAGTTTTAACAAAATTCAATATCTGCGTTTTCCGCGGGCACGAAAGGGTTAAAATGTAGTTTCTCTTGAAAACTGAAAATTTTTGAAAAGAATCTATTCACCAGTTTTAAATTTTTAAATTTTTGACATTGTCAATTAAAAAAGTAATTTTTTGGTGCATTTTCACTAGTAAATTTTCATAAAAATAGAATAAGTTAAAAATATTTGACAAATATAAATTTAAATGTAACTACCATTTTTTCTTTCAAAAAATGAGAATTTCGAAAAAAGTTGTCTGATTTTTATTTCTAAATATCACTTTTTTAAACAGTTTGATGGTGCGAGCAAAAAACAAAAACGAGTTTAATTAAAAATCTTCTTTCTATTGTAAATTTGATTAATTTCTAGAGGAGTAATTTAAATTAATGAAAAGAAATCTTAAATGCAAAAGAATAATTTCAATCAAAGAAGGAAGTTTAATAGTTATCTCATAAGAAAAATATTTTCAAATAAAAAAATTAATTTCTTTTTGTAGATAACGAATATCTTATATTGAGAATAAAATATAAAGTAATTGTTAAGCGGAATTTTATTCTAACTTTGAGATTTTACTTTGTTTCTGTGCAGGAACTGTTCAAAAAACGAAATTGCATGAAAATCTAGTAAAAGTTGAGGAAGAAAATGAAATCATGAACAGAGATATTTTAATGAGAGCGCCAAGAGTAGAGAATTTTTTTTTCATTAAAAAATAAAAACGGTTGTGTTTAATCAGAAAGAGAATTATTTTATTTAAAAGGCAAGCGAACTTTGAATTTTAAAAAAATTATTTTTTCTCTTTCTTTAAATTAAGTACCTACACGATTTCAAAAATATTTAAAAATATTTTGAAGTTACGTCGATAAATTAATACAGAATAAGTGAAATGAAACAAAAACAATATTTCTTGCAACTGTTAGAGCTAATCGAACACCTGACCTTAATTGGTCGCTATTTTATTGAGTCTCAATTATTAAATGTAATAATTATAATTTTTTCATGAAATAACATATTTAATTTAAATACATATAATTGGAGTAATTACTTCAATTTACGTACTTAAAGGTCGGTAATATTGTATACATAGTATCTTTAAAAAAAACTTTCGTCCTTTCTATATAAAAAGTTGTTAAAAACGGCAAATTTTTTCCCGATGCAAGTGGTAGTGCCTCTTTAAAAAGGATAGACGGATTACTTTTGAATATGAAGTTTTATTGAACCACGCAACAAAAAACGGAATTGTCATGTGAAAAATTTTTGTCCATCAATATTTTTTTGCATACACCTACTTAACTTTGATCTATAGATCCCTAGAATATTTCTAAGTATAAGTTCTACTTCAATTGACGACTAAAACTAGTTGTAAGCAAATATTTATTCTCAGTCAGTGAGGAACTTTAAAAAATCGATTTTTTGTTGCAATTTTTGAAAGTAGTATGACTCAAATCAAAACTAGTCGAAAAATTGATGATTTTGAAAATTTTAAATCCTCCTTTTTGAATTTCTTAAATCTAATTTTCGATATGTTAGTAGCGACCTCAGAAACCTCCAAGTAACAAATTCCAAGCGAGTCCAATTATAGAAATCGATTTAGACGATAACCGCCCTTTCCCAACAATTTTGATTATTTGAGATAAAGATTTCTTGATAAAAATAGGTTCCACGTGATTGTCAATCATCTATTAATTCTGGGCCTTAAAACCCATTAATCAGGTCCGTTTAATGAAAAAACGAACTTATTACAAAAAATTATTTAAAATGTTAATTTTTTATGGCGCTGACTGATCCCAACCCCTTAAATATTTTATTTGGAGATTTTAAGTGAAAGAATTAGTGACATATTTATTAATAGGCTTTGTTTGTGTGTAATGGTTTTAACTGCCCAGATATTAATCCGAACAAGTACCTCTTCTCTTGTGTATCTAGCTTGTCGAATTAAACGTCAGTTAAGTCGTAAATGTACAGTAATCCACGATAAAGATGGGACCATAAGGAATTCAACGACTACCCAGAAGTTACTGAAATTCTCTGCGGTTTCATTAATTATACATCTTGTAATGAGACGTGGTTTAATGATGTTTCAGGTTTAATAGCGTTGAAGTTAAATTATATCATAAATAATCATACCGCTCACACCAAGTCGAACATACGTTAAGGAGAGTCAGATTAATTGAGCACAAAAGTGCTTAATAGGCAAAAATTACAAAAATTATTTAACGACACTTTTAAAAAATTTAAACTATCAACACTTTTGAAATCCCTCCTGGAAAAGTTAATAGGAAATATCGTTTAAAATTTCGACAAATTGGTTTTGAGATTTTTCTGTAAATATTTGTTGAAATTTTTTTGAAATTATGTCCAAATTGTTGCTGATAAATAATATTATAACAATATAAAGAACTACGATAAAAATCCAAGAAACGGAATTAAGTATTCCGAATTAAATATTCTGTTAAACAAAACAGAAAAAGAATTGGAGGTTTAATTAAATTTGAGTCGGGTATCGACTCCTTGTCGGCAAAATTGATACAAATAAAACTCATTAAATCTTCTGCACACAATTAATTACACTAGAATTTCGAATATTCAATCAATCTATCAAAACTATAAAGTTCAATCATGTTTTCAAGGCAAAATATTAGTCGAGCAAGAGTTTGGTACAATCAATTAATAAAACAGTCAAACAAGCAGTGTCTCCGAACGACAGAATTTTGACTGTGCGACAATTAGTGAAATATTGGCGCATAGATTGACGTGAAATCTCAGGGAACAACTTTTGGTTGTATGGCTCTTTCAAATCAAACCCTTATTCCTAGATTACTTGATAATTATTCTCTTTTTGCGCGGAAAAAATTTTTTAATGAGCGTCACCGAATTTAGGAACATAAATAATGTGTAGAATGTGTTGTCTTAGAATGAAACTAACATATCCCAAATTATATATTTAAATTTTCCGGTATTGGTGATTCATACCTTATTTACTCACAGAGCAAAAGGCCATGATATTAAGGGACAAGTTTTAAGAAAGAGTAACTGTTAAATTGAAATTAAATTATTAAAGTTTTTATTTGAATCCTTTACAATTAGAATCAGAGAGAAAGAGCAGATTCGGAAGTCCTAAAGGACACTGAAACAAAATTAAAACCTTGTGGAATCAATCAAGAATTTTAATGGGGACAAAATTTAAAAGTATTAGTTATTTACCTTTTAAAATTATTCTTAGAGTCGTAGGCCCAACAAGCGATACCTCCTTCACTGTGAGGTCGAAGAAATGACGTTGTTTAGCGGAAACAGAGAATGCAGTAGATTTCCCTCAAATTGTTTTCGGGCCCCTTAGTCTAGAAGTGACCGAATTATTGATGTCGAAGTAATGCAGTCCTTAGAAAAAAATAGAAATGTGCCTCGCAGTAGAAATTATCTTCTTGAATGAATTTGACTAGGACGAGACTCGAAGAAGGCTCTTGGTACTTGAAGAGGTTTTCTGGACTGGAGTCGAAGAAGAAACTTGATGACAGTACACAACTAGTTAACTTGGTCGCGGTTGCTGAACTGACACGAAGAAGATAGCTAATTGATTCGGTGGCGACTTCTGGACTGTCGAATTCGAAAAATGTGTCACCTTTTATAGGTTTTCTTTTTTTTCTTCGTCATACCACCCGTTTTGATTGTTTTCGGTGTCAGATTGTTATTATTGATTTAATTTTTAACTCTTGTCACAGACAAGTGGGGACCCAATAGAAGGGTGACAAAATACTGATGACCATATTTGATATCTGTTATCCAGCTGAAGACTTTGAATCAATATTGTTTTTGTTAATTAGATAGTTAGTGACAAATCTATGTATGAACATCAATTAATAAGTTCCACTTCTTTAACAATAAGCTGGAGAAAATTAATATTAATAGTAATCAGTCACATTGGAAATATTTGAAAAATTGTCATCGAATTGAACATTGTATAAATGTTATACTATTTGAAATTTATTTAAAACAGAAATCATCCCTTTGACTCTCTCTCTCTCTCTTAAATATCAATAAACCATTTCGCACGGCAATTAAAAATTAATAACGCCGATAATTGATGAATGTCATTATTAATACTTACTTTAAAAGGAATTCTACTTAAAAACGACTTTATTCTTCGATAAACTAATTACCGTCTCATCATCAGCGTCTTAACACACTCGTTTATTAAAAAGTGTTCCTTTTGCAAGGAAAAGTTGTGTGTAGCTGCAGACTTTCATAATTACTTTTACGCTCCTCAGATGCAAATCAGTTTCATATGAGATTCGGCAAGTGACATATCTCTTTACATGATGAACGGAAAGATAGCAAGAGGAATACGACTGCAATCAAAGACATCGAAAGTCTTCCAGAAACTACGCAGGCATAAACCCATGAATTACATTTCAGAACCTTACTCACAAAAGTTTTTAGTCGTGCTCAGCGGTAGGTTTGCTATATACGAAATCAGAGAATGCTTACGTATATCAAAGTATCTACAGTTTGGATGAACTGCACTGTTAGAAAAATCGGGTTGAATTTTAATTTATATATGAGAGATATTTTCAACTAAGTTTCTTAATTTATGTTCATGAATACTTGTAATTGCGTCGCTTTTCTCTGCAGTGCTGAAAATTTAGAGAAAGTAGAATGAATGGAAAAAATATATCAACCTCAAAGTTGGTCAGTACTAAAAGCCATCATCTGTTAAAAAAATTGATTGTATGTTCATATGACGAAGGCAAATAGTTGAGTCCATCAGTATTCTTAATTCTTAGCAATTAAACTTACTGCCGACATTTAGTATAATCTGCGATATCAAGCACTTTTTCTTTTTTGCCTAGACATTAAGTTTACTTCCCAGCAATAATTCGGTAATTAGACTATAAACGTATTAATATGCACCTTCAGGGCCTTCACCAATAATAATTAAAATATAGTTCGCAACTATGTATGATGAAAGTGGTTATTACATCTCAACTGAACTGCGGAATAATGTAATCGCCACAGGTGTAATTTCCTCCGTTTATATTTTCATCAGAGTCCTATTGGTAGATATATTATCTCCCTAGAAATGTAACATCATTTATGGACGTTCCAATAACGTTCTAGATTTACAGATTTGCAGTATTACAACTTGCGTTATTGTTACCATTCCCTTTAGTTCCCTCGATGAGCCATGGATGATTAGCCGCAGAATCATTATTGGCTAACAGGAACTGCTGGATAGGGTCGCTTTTCATGTTGTCATGATTAATGGGTTGAAAATCTGCGTTACACACGCCTCTATATGAGTGATTTTACACCAAAGTGAGAAGCGTACAATACGCATAGGAAAATAAAGACGAGAAGCGAGTGAGGTATACGTTTACCTTTCGGAATAATATTATTGTCAGTGTCGTTCCGCCTTTGCAAGGAATTTTCATTATTTATTCTACCTTATATAAATCATCAAAATTGATAAATTCCTGTCATAGTTTAGTTTATCGTTCAAGTTAGAATTCACTGTTCTGTAGTTCTCTCATACATTATAAATTAATTAATTTATTCTAGTTGTGCTTCTTCCATGCTAAGCGTCTATGAAGGTACATTTCAAGATATTTAACATCTTCTGCTAATGGCAAAATTTGATCCTTTAATTATATTAGAAGGCACGTGCCTCGGTACATTGTAAATGTAACGTGAGTTTCGGAATTCATTTACCTTGATTCTCCAATTTCTAACCATGTTTTTGCAAGTCTTGGTGATCTTGTAATTTTATTGATGCAATCTCTACAATATCATCTATCACTAAAAAAGCTGTGTCATCTGCGAACGTGGTACTTTCAATTTCATTAGATATTGGTAGGTCAGCAGTGTATAGAAGATTTAAGGGGTTCAAGCACACCACCTTAAGGTAAAACTGATGAAATTAGATATACAGATGTCGATTCCTCCCAAAATAAACTTGAAAATAGGAATCTATTGGATAAATAATTATGATGAAGATAAATAATCTTATTAATTGTGTTTACAGAAATCGTAACTAATAACCGTCGCCCAGTTAAGAATGATTTTTCTAATTATCTCCTGTAAATGAGAAAACTAAATATTAACTAAAAATAAAAGATTGCTATTATTTGAAAAGTTTTATATAATTTATATAAATTTATATTATTTAGACAAGGATATAAAATTGTATAGAATATTAATTGACATAAAAAACAATCTTTATTTTATATTAGGTAAAATAAATGGAAGGTGTTCATATGAGATTTATTTAACTAAGTTAAATTGATAAATGAATTATAAATTGTATAAACCCAATTGGAAATTCGCAAATCTTTTACATTCTATTTTCTTCTTTTTGTGTAACAAATCGATAGCTTCTAAATGAAAACTTGTTATTCGTGAGAGAGCAAATAGAAAACACGTTATTCACGAAAACAAGTAGAAAAACGTTGTTCAGCTGAAATATATTTTGTAACCTAATTTTCTCCACTTGTATTACTTGTTTTAAGCTAATATTTAAAGTTGGAATATAGTATTTACACAATAGAAAAGTAATTAAGGATTCTAAAAAATGTAAATAAAACTTTTTTTTTACTTTATCCCTTCAATTTTTAATTGAACTTTTCATAATTTTTTACACAAAAATATATCACAGGAAGATCTCTTTGTTTATTTAAGTAATTTATATCTAAAAGAAATAGTTGCAAAACTTTATGAAAATAGAGAAGTTTGTAATAAAAACATTTAAAAAATTACAATATATCCTTCATCTATTGACAATGTCTTTAATTTAGAAAGCACGATGAAAATAGCTCCTTCTAAGTCATCTGAATACTCCATTTAACGCCCATTGAAACAGTTTAATAACGCTCCTTAAAGGTTTCTGCTTAAATCAAAAAATCGATTATAACAAGCTACCTTCAATCCTCCTATATCTAACTTACTGCTATCTAACAGTTTCCTAATGGTCATCTTAACGTTTCAATAAACCATTTTTCAGGAAAAAATTTTATTCTAGAAATATTCTTAAATTTATTCCTGTGGACATAAAAAAATTTCAAAAGATCCTACAGAAACGTGTTTTGAAATATTCTAAGTTTTTTTCAATAAGAATTATAATGAATTTCTAGAAGACTTTATAAACTTTTCATAGAATAATTCTTGAACTTTGATAAGTTTTGAATAATTTTTAAAAAGCAGAAAAGCGAATTATGATTTTCAAATTGCCGGATTCTTTTAAACATTAATAACGACGTTATTAAAATATAAATATTAAATAGGTTAATAAGAAATAGTAAGATGATAGGTATTAACTTTTAGATATTAAAAGTTTACACAACAATTGTATAAGCAATAAAAACATAAATAAGAATATAGAAATATGTAAATTAGACAATAAAATTTAAAACTTTTTGTTCAATCATTAAGTAGTACATTTAGTTCTTTTATTTTCTCGTTGAAATAAATGATTTGGTTATTTGTGTCATATAATAGTTGAGACTTTTGAGCTGTAATTTCTTTTAATTTTTTAGCAGCTTCCTTCTTGGTTTCCTTCATTTTATTATTTTCTTTTAATTCTTCAGCTTTTCTATTTAAATCTTCTCTATATGAACTGTAAGCATTACGAATTGCTTAAACCATACTTTTTTCAACGACAATGGATTGCAAATTATCTACAGAATCATAGACAATCCGTTGAGCAACCAAACTTATTTCTTTAAGATTTTCAACTAAACACTCTTTATTCACCGAAAAACCTCTTTCTAAAGCTGCATTTCCATGCGGAAAAATCAATATCATTTTTACAAATGAGAATAGAGAAGAAGGAGTGGGAGCTCCCACTGTGGAGCGATGATAATGGAACTGATAAGTAAAATTTAAAGTCATCAGCATATTTATGGAACTTACAGTACTTGAACTGATTCCCTAGGTCTGGGACAAATGACTGAAAAAGTAGTGAGGAAAGTGAAGCACCCTGCAGAACACCACATTTAACATTATACCACTCTGAGCAGCTACAATCCTCATTAATTATCCTTTGAAATTTGAACTAAGATAAGACCCAAACAGATTTAAAGATGCAGTACAGGTGCTATGTTTAGAGCGAAAACCTGATTGCAATGGTTCTTATAAATCCTTAGAAGATAAGAAAGATGTTAACTGTTTACAAACTATTTTTTCCAAAGGTTTAGCAATATATAGCAACTTGTGGAGATGGGCATATAGTCAGCACCTTTGGATTTTGTATTTATGGTATAGGACGAACCGCGTTTATTTTCCATATACCTGGAAAAATTCCTGTTTGAAAAGAATTGTACATATGTATTAAAATAGGAAAAATAACAAGAAGAGCCAAATTGATCATTCCAATAATCAGGTCCCGTGACATTTGGTTAGATAGAAGCAAGGGTATCAAAAAATGTTTCAGGAGATATATCAGAAAAACAAATTTGTCATAATCGAATATATCTACATTATCAGAAAAATGTGCAGCAGAGAGTGACCCAATAAACATAAATATCATGCGCATAACAATTATGTAACAATTCTATGCAAATGTCAGCTTATTGTTGTAACCTGTAGGTTCCCTACATAAACTGTCGGATTCAAAAGTATTGCTTTGCATTGACGCTGAGGTGTTGTGAATCCCGTTCTTCGACAATTACGTATTGGAACTCAAAATTAATACTTTTTAATGCGATAGTTCACATTAGTTCGAATGCGATTGAATGCAACTGTATACAAATAAAAATTCTCAACAAATATGAATATTATTTAATAAATTCTATCACTTTCGCTTGAATGCGATTTATTACACCAAAAATATCAAAAGAGTGGTTAATACTTTTCAATGCGAAACTTTGCATCACTTTGAATGCGATTAAATGCTATTAATTACAAAGGAAGTTTTGGACACAAATCAATACATTTTAATGCTATTTTCTAAGTTCTAAATATTATTTAAACCACAATTTGTTAATGTGAATTTAAAGCATAGGGGAGTGTGTCTAGGTATGAGACGGGTTTTGTTTTTGACCCATAAATGGTAAATGGGTAAACGAAATTGTAAATATAATATATCGTTTGAACAGTAACTTAAATACGCAACTTTTATTCTAAGAAACTATAGTGTTCAGATGGGCCCAAAAAAATTTATGATCAATTTTCCGAGCACATCGCTTTTGTCGAAATGTGTCTAGTTGTGAGACACTTATTAAAAATTGCTAAAATTAAAAAAATGCCTAAAAATACAAGAAAAAAAATCAAAACAACATTTAAATAGTATGCCTGCAAAGTCGTATTTTTTATGCTGCCCAGATGGGTGTTGACACCGTCTCACAACTGGTGATACGCTGTGTCTCACACCCAGAAATTGGCGCTATTTTGAAAAAGGAAAATTAAATTATTTTCAACCGTAGATTGGAACAATGCAATATTGCATCACAAAATATAAGGAAAACACTAAAAGAAAATGCATTACATTTACCTTTTCCAATTAATTAACTTGGAAAAAAAGTACTTTCAGGGTTGCCACGCAACCTGGAAAATCTGGAAATGTCAGGGAATTTTTATAAACCTTGAAAAAACCTGGAAAATTCAGGGAATTTTGATTGGAATCCTGAAAAATTATTGTTTTCTAAAGTTATTGTGCTTATTCTTGAAATCTAATTTTTCTTTAATTCAAATTTCTTAATTCAATTTTAAAAGAGTTTCCTTTACAATATTTCTTCGCAATAATTCAATTATTTTCATAAATAATCAAAAATTTATAGATTTACAATTATTTTCATAAATAATAAAACTCATCGCAAAATTTCAATTATTTTAAATACAATTTTAAAGAAATTTCTCGAAAAATGTATAATTATTCTTAAAATTTTTTTTCAAATTCATCAAATAAATGCAATTATTTTCAAAAGTAATAAAATTCTTCGCAGAAATTTAATTATGGTCAAAAGTTTAAAAAAATTTATCGTCAAAATTTCAATTATCTTTATAAATATTAAAATTTTTCTCCAAAATTCAATTATTTTCAAAAATTTTAATGAAATTCTTTTTAACAAATTCAATTTTTTTTTCAAAAATTCTCCTCCAGTCAATGATTTTCAATATCTACTATTTTAATAAATTTTTCCAAAAGAAATGAATTATTTTAAACATTTTTTATAAATTTCTTCGCAATAAATCTATTATTTTCAAAAATATTCAATTTATGTTTACAGAGATTCCATTATTTTTATAAATATGTAATACGATTTTTTTACAGGGATTCAATTATTATTTTCATAGATAATAAAACTCATTGCAGAATTTCAATTATTTTTGATACAATTTTAATCAAATTCCTCGAAAAATGTGATTATTCTTAAAATTTTATTAAAATTTGTCAAAATAATGGAATTATTTAAAAATTTGTTTATAAAATTATTTATGAGAATTGAATTTTGAGAAACATTCAATTATTTAATAAATTATTTATTTTTGTATCAAAAATAATTAGGTATTTAAAAAGAAATATTATTAAAAAATTCGTCTCAAGAATTCAATTATTTTCAAAAATAATAAAATTCTTAGCAGAAATTCAATTATGGTCAAAAGTTTAAAAAAAGTTGCTGTCAAAATTTCAATTATTATTATAATATTAAAATTTTTCTCTAAAATTCAATTATTTTCAAAAACTTTTCTCAATTCAATGAAATTTTTTTACAGAGATTCAATTATTTTTAATACATTTTTAATCTAATTTCTCAAAAAATGAAATTATTCTTAAAAATTTTATTGAAATTCGTCAAAAGAATTTTAATTACCTATTTAAAAATTTGTTGATAAAATTCATTAAATGAGAGTTCAATTTTAAAAAACATTCAATTCTTCAATAAATTATTTTTTTTTGCATTTAAATAATTGAATTGTCGTAGAATTTTCTAATAATAATTGATTGAAATATGAATTTCAGTTAAAACTTTAGATAATAATTGAGTTTTGAAAAGCAGGTCTCAAATTATAATCTTTGAATGTTTGAATTTTTCCTACTTTTAACTTAAAATTGTGTAGATAATTTTTTTGTAAAAGTTGAATTGAATTTTTTTGAAACTATTTAAAGTTTTTATTTTCTAATATATATTTCATTGAAGAATTTCCGAATACCTGAATAATCGATGAAATTTCGTAAAATTTAATTGTAAACAAAAGGATTTGAAAATGTTGAAAGAAATTTTTCAGAAATTATTAATAATAATTAATTTACACTTTATAAAGAAGAATTTTAGTTAAAAATTGTGAAAAACAATAATTGAATTAAAATAATGAAAGTAATTTTGAATAAGTTACAGTAACAATATTCTAATAATAATAAACTAATGATTTTGTCAGTCGGCCATCTTTAATTATTATAAAACATGAAGATATCGATTGCTCCGAGTCGAAGACTCGGAGTGATCGATATTTTCATGTTTTATAACATGTTTAATATTTCAAAAAGGTTTGAATTAAAAATTTTGTAAAATATAAATGTAGTTTTAAAAACCTGGAAAAATTCCGTTTTTAACCTGGAAAAGTCAGGGAATTTGAAATGAGCAAAAGCGTGACAACCCTGACTTTGCATTTATTGAAAAAACGCTTTTTAGTCGATTATCACACACAGTGTAGGTATTTAACAAAAACAGTTTATAATCCACGTCGGCGTACACGAAAAAGTTGGCTCATATAAAAAGAAATGTTTTTATATAAACGCAATTTATTTTAAATTTATTTTAAAGTTTCTGTCAGGCAGCATTAAGTCGCATTAAATTGTAATGATTTCTATGCGTCGCAATACTTTCCAATGCGAAGTGTTGCGACCGGATATTTTAATTAAAAATTATAATTCAATTATTAGCATCTAATCCGTTCGTTAGTTCACTTTCCTGCAATTTAACCCCAAACAACTCGACTAACCAAACAATACAACAACACCACAAAGACAATTCTTACTCAAGTTGTGGAACTTTCCCGCCAAGACAACCGATGATGCTAAGACGATGGAAACAAAGAGAAAATTATGAAACGATTTACCAGCGACGCCAAAAATATCAATTCCTTGGGAAAAAGGCTCAATAAACTCCAACACAAAAGATAACAAGCACAATTAAAGAACACTTTGCCTTTATTTTCCACTAGAAAATACAATTAACGGAATCATATCACAACGAACAACATTCAACACGCGCCGGTAAACGAATGAAAATAATATTTAAAAAAAACTGCTGGTAACGAATTCGTCAGCTGAGACGCCGGTATTCCTGTCTTTGTCCTAAGGTCACGCAAATCTGATAAATCCTTCCTTGTCCCTCAAACGACGGAAAATCACCTGTAAATAAATTCGGCCCTGGTCGCTATCAATCGTGGAAACTCGTCACCACGCCTTATTTTCATCACATACAGTGAGCCGCAACCAGAAACAAATCAACTCAGGAAATTTAAGAAAGAGATACCAACCAACACAATGATTTTTCCGACACAGACAAACCGCTATTATCCCAGTAACAAATGCCTTGTTACAGTGTTCAGAATAGTTTCTTCGTATTCAAAATGATGAAGTAAAATGCGTATAAATATTTTTTAATGTTGTTTCAACGTATCAGAAAACATTTGCATACAATTGTTATAATTAACGCTCTTATTTCTTCTGAAATGTTTAATTTTCTACTAGAAATAATTTGCAGATATAAAGTAATTTATAAAATATATAATTGATAGAATATAATATTAAATTGTGATACATAAAATCTTGCATTTTAGTGATATGATGATTTGCGTGGGGGCTGAGTGTTAATAACTTTAATTTCATCATTGAGTGCATCGAGAATTATTACTTCGACCGTTAATATTGAACAAGTTTCTATTGAATTTAATTATAATTCTAACTTGTATGTTATCGGGTCGTTTTATATTCTATCTAATGCGAACTTACACCATTTTGCATCTGTATATTAAGCTCTTGCGGAGTTTTAGGTTCTTTCCACGCTTTGTTACTGCTCTGCGTAGATTATTGTTATTTGATTTCGATAATATCGCAGCCTAATCAATCAATTGATTTGTATTCATATCTTTTTATACTATTCTTAATGTTACTACTTTTCTAGTCACTGTATTCGTAAATAAGCAAATATATTTATTGTTATTAAAAAAATGGTGCAAAAATGTTTGGTCACAACATATTTTATTATTTTGGGGAAGCTGGTTACATATCTGAAGTCCGTTCTTCAAAATTGAAAATGGCGGATCCAATATGGCGTCCGAATTGAATATATATTTTTCTTAAATTTTGTACCGCTTTTGAAGATGCATTTTTTAAATATCGAAATTTTGAAAATGAAAACTTAATATTTATGGTTTTTTTAATAATTAATTGACATTTAATTTTAAGTATATTGTGTGTCCATTCTGGTGGACTAATTCAACCACAGTATTCAATTATTTATTCCACTTCTTTTGTTTCCACTGTTTTATGGATTATAAATTTAAAAGTAATATCACTATGATCCCAATTTATCCTGAGAAATTCATATATGAAAATAATGTAAAGTTAAAATCTTTACAAAATAATATTTATAATAATATTTATATTTAGTATAATATTTACAGTTGTGCTGGAAAAGTGTGAAATTGTTTTTCTCTCCGTATGCAATTATTTAATTATTTGAATACCTCCTATTTTCCACTTAGTGGAATCGACTAGGAATGATAATTTTAAAAAGCGTTCATTCTGATGATCCTTGTTAATAGCTAAAGATGAAAACTTTGAGAATATCGTTCTCCAGCTAATTTTCATATAAAATGCTTTTGGGAAAATGGACTCGTCTGAATACAAATTAGAAAAATGGGGAATGTTATTAAGAGATAGAAGTTGCAGGAGAATTATAAATTAACAATGGAATTGCAAATGTTGATCAGTAATTATTATACAAGTTTAAATTAATTAAAGTTAGAAATAACACATTCACCAAAACAGTTTCTTTTTTTGTAACAGAATTATAGCATTATTACAATTTAATACCAAAAAATCACTTTTTTGAAAATTATTCTTTCACTTATTTTCAAAATGTCAATAAATTTTTAATTCTAGGTCTATAGAGTTTAAAATAGGTCATTCAATTAATTTTTGAAGCGTCTATGTATAACAGAGGTAAAATTTGTCAAATAACCGAAAGAATCAGAAAAAGGAATTTTTCCCATATTCTAAATTCTTAAATAA
This sequence comes from Leptopilina heterotoma, assembly GCF_015476425.1. Taxonomy (NCBI): domain Eukaryota; kingdom Metazoa; phylum Arthropoda; class Insecta; order Hymenoptera; family Figitidae; genus Leptopilina; species Leptopilina heterotoma. The sequence goes on along the minus strand of NW_025110870.1, from coordinate 640,993 downwards.
ATTCAGGAATAACTCTTGAACAAAGTTTTTCCTTATAAACAATAAGAAATATAAAAATGAAATTTTTTCTCACTTATGGCATTGTTAGCGTTCTCAATTCAGCATTGCACAATTCAGCACGCCATTTTCAAATTATCAAAAACAAAGAAACAAAATTGCACCACGTGAAATTTACCATATCGAAAGCTCGGTAGGTTAAAGCAATAAATTACCTTTAAATTTCTGTACTAATGATTTTTATTAAAGATTGTTTATTTTTAATTTTTGTAACGATTTTAAAAAAATCTTTTTAGGGGTATTTTAAAGCACTAAATTTGTTTTAAATTCTGACAAGAAGTAAAGGAAATTATTTTTCATCATACAAATTAATAGGGCAGGATTATTGAAAAGCACGTTTTCTTCTTCTACTCTTAGAAGCTGATTTAACATTCAGTAACGTGATACAAAGTCAAAGTATGAACATTAAATTTCCTACAACTTGGTTGTAACAGATATTCTGTAACACTGTATAGTCTTCGTATTATGGAACACTTATAGAACGTGTTTGTTGAGAAGCCTATGAACTTGCATTGTTCAGGGCTCAAACTAGGTCAATTATATAATTTGGAGAATTTTTGAGAAGTTATAAATAATTGCAAAAATTAAATTATTTTTAAAAATTCATGAAAAAATTTAATTATTTAGAGAAATAACAAAATTCTTCAAAAGTATTCAATTACTTTTATAAATAGTAAAATTCTTTGCAAAAATTTAATTATTATTTTTAATACGACTTTAATACCAATTCTTGAAAATATTCAATTTTTAAAAAAATTCTTAATAACAATTTTTGAAAGAATCCAATTATTTTCTAAAATTTTAATAAGTCCTTTGAAACAATTCAATTGTTTTTATAAATAATAAAATTCTTCGCAAGAAATAAATTATTTTTCATAAATAATAAAATTCTTCTCAGAAATTCAATTATTTTCAATACAATTATTAACAAATTCGATTGTATTCAATAATTTAAAGAAATTTTTCAAAAGAATTAAATTATTTTCTAAAAATTTAAAATTTAAATAAAATTCAAGAATTAATTGTTTAATTTCAATTATTAAGAAAGACGATTATTGTAAAAACTTGAAAGAAATTGTTCATATAAAATTTAATTACTATGAAAACTTTCAATTAAAAGAATTAAGCAAACTCCATTATTTTAAAGAAACACGAAGAAATTCTTCAAAAGAATTTAATTAAGATTATGAAAAATTTTAATAAAATTCTTCTTAAATTCAATTATTTACATAAATAATAAAATTCTTCAAAGAAATTCAATTATTATCAAATTTCTTGATAAAATTCTTTGCAAAAATTCAATGATTTGCAATTTTTTTATAAATATTTTCGCAATAATTCAATTATTTTAGTAAATAATATAAAATATTTACAGGGATTCAATTATTTTCGTGAATAATAAAATTCTTTTAAAAAATTCAATTATTTTCATAAATAATAAAATTTTCGTCGGAATTTAATTATTTGCAAACAGAATTTTCATAAAATTTTTCAAAAAGAATCAATTATTTAAAATGATTTTTATAAAATTCTTCGCTAGAATTCAATTATTTAAAAAAAAATTAATAAAATTCTTCGTAAGAATTCAATTATTTTTGAAAATTTTAATAAATTTCTTGGCAACTATACAATTATCTTAATAAATAATAAACTTTATTGCAGGATTTCAATTATTTTTAATACAATATTTTACATGAATTTCTTAAAAGATGTAATTATTCTTAAAAATTTTGTTCAATTCCTCGGAAAAATGAATTATTTAAAAAAATGTTTTTTTTTAAATTCTTTGGAATAATTCAATTATTTACAAAAATATTAGAATTTTTTACAGGAATTCAATTATTTTCAAATATTTTAATTAAATTCTTCCCAAGAATTCAATTATGTTGTTAAATAACAAAACTTTTCTCGAAAATTCCAATTTTTTGAGTCATTTTAATAAAATTCTTTGCAAAATTCAATTATCTTTATAAATAACAATATTCTCACAAAAATTCAATTATTTTAAAAAATTCTAATAAAATCGTTCGCAAGAATTTAATTAATTTGATAAATAATAAAATTCTTTTTATGAATTCAATTATTTTCGTAAATAATAAAATTTTCGTAGGAATTTAATTATTTACAAACACAATTTTCATAAAATTTTACGAAAAAAATCAATTATTTAAAATGATTTTTATAAAATTTTTTGCTAGAATTCAATTATTAAAAAAAATTAATAAAATTCTTCTTAAGAATTCAATTATTTTTGAAAATTTTAATATAAAATTCGTTGCAAGAATTAAATTATTTAAAAAAAATTTTAATTAAATTCTGCGCAAACATTTAATTATATTTATAAAATAATTAAAATTTCACAAGGAATTTAATTATTTACAAATTTTTATAAATATCTTCCCAATAATTTCATTATTTTCATAAATAATAAAACTCATCACAGAATTTCAATTATTTTAATAAAATTTCTCAAAAAAGGTAATTTATTCTTAAAAATTTTATTAAAATTCGTCAAAAGAATTCAATTATTTAAAAATTTGTTAATAAAATTCTTTATGAGAATTCAATTTAATGAAACATTCAATTATTCAATAAGTTGTTAATTTTCGTATTTAAATAATTGAATTCTAGTTGAATTTTCTAAGAAAAATTGATTTAAAAATGAATTTCAATTAAAATTTTATAGATAATAATTGAATATTCAAAGCATTATAGCGTGAATTTTTAGAAGTAATTGAATTCTAAAAAGGTATCTTTGATAATTAAAATTTTAACTAACAATTCTGTAAAATTAATTTTTTTCAAAAGGTTTAATTGAATTTTTTTTTTTTTTAATTTTTTTAATTTTTTATTTTTTAATATATATTTAATTGAAGAATTTCTAAATAATTAAAATTTCGTAAAATTAAATTGTAAACAAATGGATTTGAAAATTGTCAAAGAGTTTTTCCGAAAATTGTTACACAAAATTATTTAAAGAAGAATTTTAGTTAAAATAATGATTTTATCAATTTGCCATCTTTAATTATTATAAAACATGAAGAAAGCGATTACTCCGAGTCGAGGACTCGGAGTAATCACTTTCTTCATGTTTTATAGTTATGAAATATTAAATTTCTAGTTTTAAGTAAAATGTTCTCTTATTTGACTCAAACTGGTTTTATTTTTGTCAGTAATAATTGGTCCGTAAATGGTCCGTATTTTTTTATTTTTGGTCCGTAAGGTCCGTATTTGTAAATACTTTCACTGGTTCGAGTCTTGATTGTTTCTTTAAAAATTGGAGTACTTCCAAATGAAGATAAGCTCTCTTTATTAGACTTAATGCAAAGTAATGGACCAATTTAAAATAAAACTCCCTTAATTATTTTTCACTAAAATTTTAGTAGAAAAAAAGTAGAACCATTAACTCAAATAGTAAAATTGTTACTGAATTTAAAGAAATTTTTTTCATGTTCTTAAAAGAACAATTAAATATTTTACTCATCAAACAAAGTATTTTTTGCAGTGTAAAAATTAAAAATCAACAAAAAATTGCTTTGGTGTTAATTATGAGAGTTAATTATTAAAAAAATTGTTAATCTTTAATAATATCGACAAAACCTCATATATACTAGAGATAACAAAAAACGGGATTGAGCACGCGAGCAAAACCCGGTCAAGTGCCGCTTGATTATATTGGCATTATCTTTTTTATCTCACAACAGACAAGCCCTTCATGCAAGACAATATTGTTTAATAGTAATTTATAATCGAATGTTTATGATCAATGCGTTTCTATGACACGCTTAGGGATTAAATTACTTCATCAATAATTTAGTATGTCAAATATACGCGAACGTTTATTTAATTTACGCTCTTATCAAATAGTCTGACTTTTTTTTCCACCACAAATGAACTGAACCGTGGTCCTGTGATCCGTCATCATTTCCGAGTTCTGTGATCTTCGCCTACCTTCCAATTTTCCACACTGAATCTCTCCCTTTGATTCTCTACAAAAATCGACTTTTCTTGCTGAATTCTATTTCAGGAACCACTTTAGGAATGTTCTTATATCCTGAAAACATTTAGTTCCTCTATAGAACACAATTTTCAGGAGATTACCTTTTTCTAGAGAGAAATGGTTATTTTTGTTTCGTTGGTCTTTAATTCATTAGACGTATGAAAGGATATTTTCAACTTTAAATCCATTTACAACTTTAATCAAGAAAATGAATACTTTAACAATTTAGTACAAAAATAATTTTAGGGGCAGAATTATTCCTTAATAACTCGATCCTTAGTAGAGTGTTTGGGTAGTTCTACAAAGGAGGGGGATTTCGACATTAAGTGCTATGTTTTATGTTAGTTTGGGAAAAAATCATTTTACTTTCAATAAAAATTGTAAAACTAATACAGAGTTGCCACAAATATTTAATTTCATTTTTCCCTGACTTTTCCCTGATTTCCAGACAAAATTTTCACTTTTTCCCTGACCATAAAGAATATTCTGATTCACTCTAAAAATTATTAGATACTCAAAAAAAAACATTCTATTACATTTACTTACGAATTTCTTAAATTGTAAAATTATTCGCAAACATCAATAACTAAATTTTTAAATAAGTATTTAATTATTATTTTTCCATAGGAATTAAAATTCTTCAAAACATTCAAATTCAAACATTTTTAAAATTAAACAATTTATAAGAATATTATTATAAAACATGAAGATATCAATTACTCCGAGTCGAAGACTCGGAGTGATCGATTTCTTCATCTTTTATAAAAATTTTAATTTCCATAAAATTTTTCAAAGAAAAAAATTTAATTATTTACAAAAATTATAATAAAATTCTAAGCAAGAATTCAATTATTTTCATAAATAATAAAATTCTTCACATGATTTCAATTATTTTTAATACAATTTTAAATAAATTTGTCGGAAAATAAAATTATCTTCTAAAATTTTTTCCAAGAATTAAATTAGGTACATTTTACAAAATAATAAAATTCTTCGCTGAAATTTAAAAACTTTCAAAATTTACATTTTTAATACAAGTTTTCAAAAGAATATAATTATTTAAATAAAATGTAAGAAAATTCGTTGCATAAATTCAATTATTTTTACAAGTAATAAAATTTTTCACATTAATTCAATTATTTTAAAAAAAATTGATAAAATTCGTTGTAAGAATTCCATTATTTTCATAAATTATAAAATTTTTCTGAGGATTTCAATTATTTATAATACAATTTAAAGTAAATTCCTAGAAAAATAGAATTATTCTCTTAAATTTTTTGTAAGAATTTAATTGCATTTCACGAATATAATGAAATTCTTCGTTGAAATTCAAATATTTTCACAATCGACTTTTTTTAATAAAAGTTCTCAAATAAATCCAATTATTTAAAAAAAATGTAATAAAATTATTACGATTCAATTATTTTCATAAATAATAAGATTCTTTACATTATTTCAATTATTTAAAAAAAAATTTGAAAAAATTCATTGCAAGAATTCAATTATTTTCATAAATTAATAAAATTTTTCACTGGATTTCAATTATTTTTAATACAATTTTAAGTAAATTCTTCGAAAGAATTCAATTATGTATTTTTAAAAATTCATGCTATAATTCTTTTAATATTCAATTATTATCTAAAATTTTAACTAATATTCATTTTTTAATCAATTTTTATTGGAAAATTCTACAAGAATTCAATTATTTAAATACAAAAATAAATAATTTATTGAATATTTGAATATTTCTTAAATTTGAATTCTTATAAAGAACTTTATCAACATTTTTTAAAATAATTCTTTTTACGAAAAATTGTATTAAAATTTTTGACAATAATTAAATTCATTCAAGAAATGTAAATGAAAATGAATTGATAATCATGATGACAATCTAAGAAATAAATTATATTAAATTGTTTGAAATAATTGAATTTTTGCAACGAATATTATTATTTACAAAAATAATTGAATTCTTGGGAGGAATTCGATTTATTTATGAAAATAATTTAATTCTTGTGAAGAATTTCAAAAAAATCTTTTCATATAATTGAATTCTTTCAAAAAATTTTATTAAAATTTAAAAGTGAAAATAATTGAACTGCTGAGAAGAATTTTATAAAATTTTTTTTAAATAGTTGAATTCTTGTGAAGAATTTTATAAAATTCTTTTAAAATAATTGTATTTTTGAGAAAATTTATTATTTATGAAAATAATTGAATTTCTGAAACGAATTTTATTATTTATAGAAATAATTGAATTCTTGAGAAGAATTTTATTTATTTATGAAAATAATTGAATTCTTGACAAGAGTTTTACTCAAATTTTTGAAAATAATGGAATTCTTGAGAAGAACATTTTTTAAAGTTTTTTAAATAGTTAAATTTTTGTGAAGAATTTTATAAAATTTTTGAAACTAATAATTAATTATATTAAATAAATATTTGGATTCTTGAGAAGAATTTAAAAAAAAATCTTTTTGAAGAAATCATTTTTTTGAAAAAATTTTATAAAAATTGTGTTTTAAATAATTCAATTTCTTTTAAAATTGTGTATTATTTATGGAAATAATTCAATTCTTTCAAAAAATGTTATTAAAATAATATTGAAAACACCTTAATTATTATAAAGGATATCATTAAAATTTTTTTAAAAAATTAAATTTTTTGCTTAGAATTTTATCAAAAAAAAATTTTTTTTTTAAATAATTGAATTCTTTTGAAAAATTTTATTATTACTGTAGATATTGAAAATCATTGAATTGAGAAAAATTTTTTTAAAGTAATTGAAATTTTACAAAGAATTTTATTAAAATTTTTGAAAATAATTGAAATTTGGAGAAGAATTTAATTATTTTTAAAGATAATTGAATTTTGACGAGAATTTTTTTTAATTTTTGAACATAATTGAATTTTTCAGAAGAATTTTATTACTTTTGAAAATAATTGAATTTCTGCAATTATTTGTAACTTCTCCAAAATTCAATTTTTTCCAGTTATTTAAATAAAAGTCCCTGACTTTTCCCTGACTTCCCTGACCAATTTTACTTTCCCTGACTTTTCCCTGAATTCCCTGATTTCCCTGACCTGTGGCAACCCTGTAATAAATGAAAATTTGTATCCTTCCACAATTATTTAATGACTTCTTTTTTTGATTTTTGGGAGATATGTGTAAATGGTAAAAAAAAGTTTTTGGTGTCATTTCTCTTGGCCCAAATTACAGTTGTACTGGACAGAATACTAACAAATTTCAAAACAGAAAACTGTAAATATTATGAAAACTGTAGAATGTACTATTTCGAAATTGGAATTTATTTCTGAAGTCAAAAATGAGATAAAACAAAAAGTTAGTAATAGTGTCATGTCAAATGTGTACAAAAAACATAGCATTACTTTTGAAGACAGAAGTTTTGCTATTAAATTAAATTCTACAAAAAGTTTCTTAGAAGAAAATCCTGATATCTTTTTTACTAAATTTGACAAAGGAAATGTTTCAGTTTGTTTGAGAAAATTATACTTACATTGCTAAAGCTTATGATTTACCTTCTGATGGACGGACTTACAAAGAATTCTCGACGAAAGGAATTTTATCTGAATTACTGAATTACAATCAAGAACTTATAAAATTCTTAAACATTTAAATGGCAACGATTTTCTTAAACATAAATATCATAATAAAATCAGTTAACTATGACTAATACTTCTTTGGAAAAATTTTATGGTTTACCAAAAATCAATAAAGACAATTCAACAAAAGAAGAACATTGTTTACACTTTGTATGATGGAGATGGATGTATTATTGTCACACAAGTCTTTTCACAATGAAAACATTAAACGAATTTTTGAAATTTTTCAAAACAACGATTACGCTTTAGAATTTATAGAAAAATATTAAAAAACGAACGTTATTCATTAACTCATGAAACAATAAATAAAAAACAAACTAATAATATCGTTACTACCTAAAGTTTGTATTCCTTTCAACAATATTTATTATCAATTATCCAATATTTGAAGATAATATAGTTTTACTGTTTATTTTTTAAAAAAGTGAAAGATAGTGCATTTTTATATTTTACTAATAAAAACATTTTTCATGGAAATTAAATTTTTTAAAATTGTTAATAAAATTCTAAACAAGAATTCAATTATTTTCATAAATAATGAAGCTAATCGAAGAATTTCAATTATTTTTAATACTATCTTAAATTAATTAATCGAAAAATTCAATTATTTTTAACAAATGAAGTTTTCCAGAAGAATTCAATTATTTAAAATAAAATTTTCATAATATTTATTATATTTCGAAAAAATTAATTATATAAAACAATGTTTATAAAATTCTTATGAAGAATTCAATTATTTTGAAAAATGAAAAAATTTTTAACAGAAATTCAATTCTTTTTATACATTTTTAATAAAATTTAATTACTCAATTATTATTATCATAAATAAAAATAATAAAATCTATCGCAAAATTTCAATGGTTTTTAATACAATTTTACAGGAATTGCTCAAAAAATGTATATATTCTTAAAAATCTAATTTCAATTCCTCTGAAAAATCAATTATTTCCAAAAAATATTAGAATTTTTCACAGGAATTCAATTATTTTCAAATATTTCAATAAAATTGTTCGAAAGAAATCAGTTATTTAAAAAAACAATTTTAATTAAACTTTTTTGAGATAATTCAATTATTATTTTAGATTTTAATAAAATTCTTCCCAAGAATTCAATTATTTACATAAATAATTCTTCGAAAAAATTCAATTATGTTGATAAATAACAAAATTTTTCCCGAAAATTCAATTATTTTGAGACATTTTAATAAAATTCTTTGCAAAATTCAATTATTTTCATAAATAACAATATTCATAACGAGAATTCAATTTTTTTTAAAAGTAGCAAATTTTTTCTTGGAAATACAAGTATTTAAAAAAATTCTAATAAAATCGTTCGCAAAAATTCAATTATTTTCATAAATAATAAAATGCTTCATAGGATTTCAATTATTTTCAAAAAATATACAAACTTTCTTTCATTTTCCAAAAAAGTAAATATTTCCCAGGAATTCAATTATTTAAAATAGAATTTCCATAAATTTTTTCGAAAAAATCAAATGTTTTAAAATTTAATATTAAATTATTATCAGAAATTAAATTATTTTCATAAATAATAAAATTATTCGAAGGAAGTCAAATATTTTCATAATAAGTAACAAATATTCATCAGAAGGATTCAATTATTTTCAAAAGTAATAAAATTCAATTATTTTCAAAGATTTTTCTTAATTCAATAATTTGTATATTTGTTATTTTAATAAAATTTTCCAAAAGAGTTCCATTATTTAAAAACAATTTTGATAAAATTCAACTTGAATATTCAAATATTTTCTAAAATAATAAAAATTTCACTGGAATTCAATTATTAAAAATAGCATAGAATTTAAAAATAAATAGAAAATAAAATAGAATTTGCATAAATTTTTTCAAAAAAATCAATTGTTTGAAACTTTTTTATAAAATTCTTCGCAATAATTCAATTATTTTCATAAATATTTAAATTCTTTCATGAATAATAAAATTCGTTGCAGGTATTTAATTTATTATCAGGATAAGAAAGGTGTAAATATTTTTTATGGTAATTATGAAAAAGTCAGGAAAATAAAAAATATGAAATAGAGTTTTTGTTAGTTTTGCGAAATTTCTAAAACGAGTTTTTTTTGGTCAAGTTTAATTTTTCAATTTCTACTTTTTTACTACTTTTTATAGTTTGAAAGCTACTTTTTGGTACTTTTTAAAAATTAATTATCGAGTTCGAAGTCTAATTGCAAAAAAATTATGTTGTCAAAATCCACTTCTTTTTCTTCCTTCGTTTGTATTAATAATTTAATAAAAATTCTTTTTTTTTAAAGAAAGCATATAAATTATGCTATAGAGTAAAATTATACAATTTCATGGAAATGAATTCAAAAATACCTAGCAGGTGTTGCTTAATATAAAAACTCTAATTTCGCTATTTTTACCGTATTTAATGAAGTTTTGAATTCCAAATTAACATTTTGAAATGAAAGTAATTGAAAGAATCAATCATATATATGTAGTTTAATTAAATTTCCAACAAAATTTGTCGCCAATTGCGAGAACTCAGATCAAAGAATTCGTGCAACTATGGTAATTCACAAATACCAAAGGGACTCTTGTAACTGTATTCAGTGATAGCTTTTTAATTTGAACACTCGATTCCAATATAATTTCCACGAAAATATGTGTGTGCATTTTCGTTAATAAATTTTACATATAATAACGTTTTTGATTAATCGAAGTGTAGATTGCACGGTTTTTAATGTCGAACTTCAATAAAAATTAATTTGGGTGAAAGTTTCTCCATTTATGTGTGGCGAGAAAAGGTTGATATATATCAAAATAATAATTACTATATTGCTGAATTTTAAATATTTGTTTTAAATATTCTCTTTTTTTTGAGAACCAAGTTATAATTTATGTTTATTAAAAAATGATGTTATTTTCAAAATTGCATTTTCCTTTTGACCTAGAGAGAAGTTAATTGCAAAAAAAAACAATTTCTTTTGTTTTACAACTTTATTGAATTTTTAAACTACTTTGGCGATTATTTTTTATTGTCGAAAATGTTTTTCTCTACTGTCGGGGGGTTATTTTTGCTTTTAAACGGAGAGTTTGATGTTTGCCCTTTGCAAACGGATATTATTCTTTAATGCTCGTGAAATCCATTCTCTGAGCCGCCCTTTAAGCTTAATTTCGAGACCAAGTTAAGTATACTCGAGTCGTATAAGTAGACAGTCTATGACAAAGTTCCAAATTTTTTATTTTTTGGATGTAATTCAAAAGTTGAATTTCTTGAAATTTTTTTCTAAGAAAATTCCCGAACAAAAGTAGTGTTTTTTTAAAGACGAAAAAAAATCATAAAAACCTTTTATTTTCTTGGGTCAATTCCATGGTCTGCTTCAGTTTGAAAAAATAAATGCTCGACCACCGAGGAATTTTAATGAAGTCTCACTCTCTTTCGCGCGCGCACACATTCAAATGTAAATTTGCATTAATTTTTTAGATTTTTCCTTTTTAATGAGTATACGCTATATAAAGCTGTGTGTATCGCATCTTGAAAATAAAATGCAACAAAAATATTTATTTTTTATTCTGTTGTGGAAATTGTATTTGCAAGTGAAATTGAATGACGTTTGTTAATTACTTTTATTTACTTGAATGTTTGATGAAGTCAAGTAGGGAGGATGCTTTTTCCATTTTAACCCTAACGATGGTTTTGGTGGATATTGTACCTCGTTTGGCAGTCCGTTTGCAAGTATATTCGCCTGTATCTGACTCGTAAATATCACACAACGAGCAAATTGGATGCTGCCACTGTTACCTACAACCAATGTGTGCTTCCGCAAAGAGATAAACTTCAAATCATATAAAATAACGGTTTTAACGTTAATATAATCACGCTAATAAAATATCATTTCTTCTATTTAAACACTTCTATTTCATTCAGTTTGGTTTATATCGCGAAAGTTTGCTTAATTGAAATTTTTATAATGTACCTACAATACGAGCTACAAAATTTTTGTCTTAAGAATTTTTTTCTACTTTTATGCAAAATATTATATTCATTATATTGATTAAACTATAAAAAAAAGTTTATGAAGTGATGAAATTCATTGTAGAAGAAATAGTAAACTTATAAAAGATATAAAATTCCTCAAAAATAAAAACATCCACATGAATTGTAAATCAAGATTTGTGAACAAGACAATGAAAGCATTAATTTTTTTTAACTCAGTGATTCTAAGGCAGGATAAAATTCTTCTTATGCGAAAAATTTGTTACTTTCAACTTCAATATTATAGTTCTATTAGTCAAGTTAAACATCTTAAAACAATTTTCTTTATCTATAACATAACATAACATAACATAACATAACATAACATAACATAACATAACATAACATAACATAACATAACATAACATAACATAACATAACATAACATAACATAACATAACATAACATAACATAACATAACATAACATAACATAACATAACCCAAAATTTGAACCTTAAATTTTTTAAACCATGAAAAATAAATTCTTTATTCATCAAATATTTACAAAATAATTATTTTCAAGCTATATTAAACAGGTCTACATAGAAAATTTTCAAAAAAATATGTTTAAAAAAAAGTTACCTTAGTAAAAGTTACTACTTCGTGGAGAATCAGCCTTATGCAAAATATATTTTGTTTAAAAAACAATAAATAGTATAGTAATCAAAAGATTTAGGAGACATATTTTTTACAACAAAATTATCTGAAAATTAGTATAATATTTAAATTAAATACCAAATAAAATTGTTAATAGATTTTAATAAATTATTACTTTGAATTTTGTTTCTCTACTTTTGACTTTCCATTTGGAATTTCATATGATTTTCACATATCTTTTAATTTTTCCCTTCCATTATTTTTCCACTCGGAAGGATTTCTTTTTTGAAACATTTTGTGTAATTTTACACTTTATAAAGAATACCTTTTTTTTTATTATTTTTCAGGAACATTGTTACATTATTAAATTTTAAGTTTGTAATGCACGAAAAAAATTTCCATTATTTACACTATCTCTTGCGCCATCTGCAATCTGATTTTGTAGCCTCCGCAAATAGCTGACCTCAAAACTCCTTAGAAGTTAATATTTTGTTATAGTTGTAAGAAAATGTTATAAGCTTTTAAAAGTTGTCTTTCACTTATAATCTCTTTGGCTGTAACTCAGACATTATATTTTCTCTAAGTAAGAAAATTTGCATACTACAATAATTAATGTATAAAGTGAATTTTTAAATTTTGATTATTAATTTAAGTTACAATGAAATATCGTGGTATATATTTTTACTACTTATGAATTCGTTGTTAGTTTGTAAAATTTTTAAATATTATTATAAATACTCAAATTCTTAAATATTATTAAAAATTTGAGAATTGTATTTTTTTTATCTAAATTTCAGAAAATAATTGACTTTTTTAAAGTAAAAATAGAGTAGGTACTATATTATATATTCAAAAAAAATTAAAAAGTGACCAAATTTTGCAATGTAATAAAAAAATTGAATTAAAGGAAGTTATACATAATTTTAATTTTGTTATAACGTCCTGTAAAGTTAAAACTTAATTATCCAAAATATATAAATATTTAATACAACAAGTGAATTGAAGAATTATACCTACAAGCCATTTGCTCAAAGAACCACTTATGTCACTTAAGTTTCATAAGTTCTTGATCATTATTTATGACCTTATGAATAGTTCAAAGCGCCTGATACTACAGTAATCTCATGATCAAACGCCGTGCTTGGACATGTGGGTAAAGTAGTGGATAAATCCATGGCTCAACGTTGAAGATCATAGAAGTTATATTTTGTAAACTTTTCCCATTTTTATTGGATAAAATTATGTATTATAAGTCTGTAATATGAATGTCTGCGGTTGTCGTGAAAATTGCTTTTACCTCGGGCTCAATTTCCGGTATTATTTTCTATTATTTTTCTTCTCATTTGTTCATAAATCATAAATACGTTGGAACTGTGCAAATATGTCACAATCCCTAAGGGCATTATCAATTACATTAACAATTCCCTTGTCTATGGTTTCAAATTTATTAAAAAAAAATATCTGTAGCTTTGGTCTGATCGACGATAAATAACACAGAAGAACACTGCACTTTTATTTTTTGGACATATGATGATTTTTATAAGTTTGTCAATCAATAAAAATGTTTTCTTATCCCAAAAATACCATGTCAACATTTTTGATTAATTTGACTGTTTTTTTATTATTATTTCGAAGTCTATTTTGAATTTCTATTTTTTACTATTATTCGAACTGTATTGAAAAATACACGTGTAATTACGTTCGTATTTTGGCAAATTAACAAAATATAGCATCAGTTCTAACGCTTGTTTATGATTAGTAAACGAGTAGAAAGAATATTGGAACGATACAAGCTTCATAATTGGTTATTTTTATTTCCTGCCGCTCCGACCAGCTTCGAAAGGATTTTTTACTGCCGTTGTGTGCACATCTAAAATTTAAGCTTCGTCCCTTATTGTCCTTATTATCAAAAAGCTTTTTTTTCCTTAAAGGGTGAAAATAGTGAAAATAGTCCATTATTGTTAGCAAAGCTGATTAGATTTGTTATAAAAAAAAACTGTTTTGCAGTTTTTTTTAATTTACACTAAAATTAAGTTCTTATATTAGGAAAACGAAAGACCATCGGATTTCATTAAATTAGAGATAGTAATGAACGTGAGTACTAACTAATAAAAGAATCAATTGTTTTATTGATTGTATTCCATTTGGGAAATAATGAATGGAAAAATAATCTTTTCAATATTCACAGTATATGCTTAAAAAGCAAGAAAGCCTGCAAAAAAATAACAGACAGAAAGCCCGCTAACTAACAATAGCTTTTGATTTAATGTGAAGATAAAGTCGTGTTTCAGTGAGTGGCAGATCGAGAGGGTTATAGACATGCTGCATTAATTAGTGAACGGATGGAATTCAATCGACTTGTAGAGTCTTGTTTAATTGGGATTTTCTCATGGACATCTTGTACACTCTTTCGCTTCGATAAACTTTGAAATGAGTGAGCTTCTGATTGGATACTAATCTATTTTATGAAATTGACTTTCTAGCACTAATTGTTTCTATTGTCCTCTTACTCAAGATGTTCCAATAATTAGACCGCCGAATCTGATTAAAAAATTTTTTTTTCATATCATAATTGCTACAGAACAAAAAATTGAAGCGAGAAATATGAACAAAGGATGTTAACTTTTTAGAAGCGTCAATGAATGATTTTAAATTCTTTTATATTTCAATTTACTTTGAGAATTGCAATTATTTGTATTATTGTGAATGTTATATTGATATAACAATCCTCTCTCGATATTTCATTAAATTTAATTATCAAAAAAAAGTTAATTTGGGGTTCGATGTAGTAACAGATGCACATGACAAGCGAGGCAATACAATAAAGAATGAAAAGATTACTGAAAATTGTCGAAAATAAAGAATATTGTTTGCGATCCTTTATTAAGATTCTATTTACAAAAAACGTAAATAACGAACTTATCAAAAGTTTTTTTTCTAAGTTTAAAAATACATTTATTATAAAAAAAACTCAAGTAATGTTTCTTAATCGTCTTCAAAATTAACGTGGGTTTAATGAATTGTGTTTAACATGTGTTTTCGCCAGGCTCTAGTTTCTATCTACCGATAACAAATCCCCGGGGAATCGTGCATCTTCCGGAACTAGACGATCGTACATGAACCCTGGCGAATGTTAAAGCTGTAATTAGACAGAACACGAGAATTTATTTAGCAAACAGTTATATAAACAATAATAATAAAACTTTGCCAATAACAGAAAAATTCAAACTTAATTCTCATAAAGATAATAGGAACAAACATTTTTTTTATAATTTATTTCCTGTGTAAAATGAAATGCAAGTAATTATCCCTTTTAACATAGTTCGTATATTAAGATTTATTTTACTTTTAGATTCTAATAACAATAATTATTCAATTAACAGGGTTTCCACGCTTTTGCTCTTTTCAAATTCCCTGACTATTCATTTCTAGAATTTTCAACTAAAATTCTTCTTTAAATCAATTTTTTTAAAATATAATTTTTGAAAAAGTTCTTTGAGACTTTTTAAATTCTTTTGTTTAGAATTTAATTTTACGAAATTTCAATTATACTGACTTTCTTCAATTAAATATATTACAAGTTAAAAACTTCAAATAATTAAAAAAAATCATTAAACTTTTTAAAAAAATTAATTCTACAGAATTCCTAATTAAATGTATGAAAAGTTAAAATTTCCAAAGATTTTTATTTGAAACCTTTACAAAATTCAATTCTTTAAAAAAATTGAAATTTATTAGTAACTTTTCTAAAATTCAATTATAATCTAAAATTATCACTGAAATTCATTTTTAAATCAATATTTATTAGAAAATTTTTGCGAAAATTCAATTATTTAAATACATAAAAATAAATATTTTATTGAATAATTGAATATTTCTTAAAATTGAATTTTCATAAAGAATTTTATCAACAAATTTTTAAATAATTCAATTTTCTTGACAAATTGTAATAAAATTTTTAAGAATAATTTCATTTTTCGAAAAATTGTATTAAAAATAATTGAAATTCCGCCAAGAATTTTAGTAAAATTTTTGAAAATAATTGAATTTTGAAGAAAAATTTTATAATTTATAAAGATAATTGAAATTTTGACAAGAATTTTATTATAATTATTTTGAAAAAAATTGAATTGTTACGATGATTTTCATTAAAATTATTGAAAATAATCTAATTCTTTGAAGAAATTTTATTAAAAATGTATTGAAAATCATACTTAAATTTAAATAAATAAATTATAGCAAAGGTTTTTAAAATAATTAAATTTCTTTGTTAAATTTTAATAAAATTTTTAAGAATAATAACATTTTTCGAGAAATTCCATTAAAATTGTATTGAAAATAATTGAATTATTATTTATGAAAATAATTTGTAAATAATTGAATTCATGCGAGATTTTTATTATTTATGAAAATAATGAAATGTTTGCATAGAGTTTTATTGAAAATTTTTTAAAACTATTTAAATTCTTTTGGGAATTATTATTAAAGTAGTAGATATTAAAAATCATTGAATTGAGGGAAGTTTTTAAAAATAATTAAAATTTTTGAAAATAATTGAATTTTTACAAAGAATTTCATTAGTTTTGAAAATAATTGAATTTCTGCAATCATTTATAATAATTGCTTTAAAATTCCATATTTGTTTCAGTGTTTTTAACTAAAATTCTTCTATAAATTTCATTATTTTTAATAATCAATTAAATATATATTAAAAAATTTAAATAATTTCAGAAGAATTTTAGTTATTAAAATTTTTTTTAAATCTAGGTTTTTTCAAATTTCTAATTAAATTCATTTAAAATTGAAATTTTACAAAATTTAAAATCAAAATCTTTTGTAGTTCATCTACTGATGAAAATTGTAAACGCAACTCTTTTAAAATTGAATTAATTTTGAAATGTTGAAGTAAAATTAGTTTTCAGGAATAACAACAATAACTTTAGAAAATAACAATTTTCCAGGATTTCGATCAAAATTTCCTGATTTTTGCAGATTTTTTCAAGGTTTATAAAATTCCCTGACATTTCCAAGTTTGCCAGGTTTCCAGATTGCGTGGAAACCCTGATAAATGACTATAAATTCCTAAATAATATCCCTGTATGGTTTACTTTTCAATTTTTTATGTACAATCAATTATGCGAACCACTCATTAATTAATAGATTAAGTAGAGAAGCTGATGCAATTTCAAATGATGTTTTTTTCTTCATAATTTGTCAGGATTTATCAACACATTGATGTTTATAAGTAAATAAATTGTAAAGTTGCGTGAAAAGATACCACGGAAAAATTTAAAGAAACGAATGTTTGTAAATTTAATTGCAAGAGTTGACAACCGAATAACGTTGGTTAGACAAAGCATTAATTGAAAACTCGAATCAATGAAATAAACACAAAACAAAACAAGATATCTGTGGTACGTGCACATCAATTAAATTTTAAACGCGACTTTGATTGGAATAATGCCACTATACTCGAACGTGAACCAGATTATAAAAAACGATCTATTTCCGAATAGATGTATATTCTGAATATAGGATATACGACGATTTCATGAGTATTAAGATAGAAGATATGGATTTTCTTAATACAACTCATTCTCCCCTTATTAAGAATTAAATTCACAATAGATGCCACGACGCTTATTAGAATTCATCAACTACACATTTTAACGGGAATAGCTTCATTTCAATATTATATTTAGTTTTGACTTTCATATCTTAGGTTAATTTTACTTTTTATCTCATTATTATAATACTCCTTAATTACGACAAAAAAAACTCGTTTTTAATAGTTGAACAAATTTCTGAATTTATGTTTACTCAACTGATGCACTTAAGTGAGAATTGCGAGAAATGAGAAGATACAAACGATCCTATATTCTTTTGTTTATGTAGTCTCATCTCGTCTCAAATACTTGAGATCTCGTATTCTCTTGCTAAATGAGCACCTGTCCTATTAACGTTAAAATTTTAAAACAAGTTACAAATGTTTAATGTAGTAGTTCATGTAGTTGAAATAAATTGACCCTTTTAAAAAACTTTTTTAATTTTCTAAACCTTATTTAATTCTGAAGATAAGTGATTTTAATGAAAAATGTTTTATTTATAAATAAAGTAATAAAGACAAATTATTACATACTTTTGCTAATGCGATTGCTTTGAAAGAGAATGTACATTTTCACTTTACGAATCAACTATAACGAATAGCGCGAACTCTATTTATTCACGTACGTATTAAATATTTTCATATTTTATCTCTTAACAGAGATTTGTCTTAAATTTATTTACTTTGAACAGTATTTATAATTCCTTAGGAAAAAAGGAAGAAAAATTGTTTGACTTGACCCAATCTTCATGCTCTCGTCTAACAATATTAAGCATTCTTTTTGGATGCGGAAGTAAATACTAAAGCAGAATTTTAAATTTAACTTTAAGCTCACAACGTCAAAGTTGAAAACGAGGTATTTTCTTGCAGTCTTAAGTCCTAAATCAAAGGCTTTTCTTTTCTTTCACCTTTTCTCGTCGATAATACGGAGACTATATAGTAAAGCTTTAAATCATCAGGAAGATTGTCAGAGCAAATTTCAGTAAGATTTATTATGAGTTTGTTTGGACTTAAATCCGGAATAGAATTTCGAAGAAATAGACGCTTGGATTTTAATGACTGAGAAAATGATTGTACAATAAAAGTTTAATATAGATCATCAAGAAAAACATTGCTGACCGATATTTCAATCGTAATCGGACAATAAATCAAACTTTTCGGTCCGGTTGTATTCATTAGTAACGTTTTTAGTCTAGGAAGCCTAGGATAGGCAGAGGGTGAACTCCCCTCTAACTCCCATTATCTCTCTTTAATTAATTTCCTCTTTCGTTTCTCGATTTTGTTACAAGAATAAGAAACTTTTCTCAATAACCGTCTATCATTTTGTGCCGTTTCTTTTTGGAAGTTTATAACGTTGATTTGTGAGAACGATCTTGAAAATTATCAAGTTAATTCATTGTTCGTAAAGTATTAACTCTTAATTTTAAAGGAAATATGTCTGTTTCGTGATATTTGAAATAAAGTTAGACAAAACTTTGAAATAGAACCTTTAATTCATTCCATTCTTATAAGCATTTAACATGCCTCGCCGTTAATTAATTACTACTAATGTTATAAGTTGAAACGTTAAGTGAAGAAATCGTGACATCTGGCTGTGAAATTAATAACGTTTAAAAAATACGATATGAAAAAAATACTTTGGAAATTAAATTAAACCTTTTCAAAAATTGTTATACCCTCTGAAGTTGGTATTTGATGAGAAATATTATTTTAATTATATAACGAAACTTTAAGAAAATCAGCATTATTTGGATGAACTAATTGATTTTGAGGGTATAGGGAATTCTAATTCTTATTTCAATCAATGTAATTGCACAATTAAGTGAATAAATAGAAACGGAAGGGAACTTAATGCATTTATTTCAAACTGTTTGAGATTCACCGGTAGAAAAAGAACGATTTTCTACTTCTGTCGCGTTTGGTTGCTCTCTGTTGCATTTAATTAGTTTACCCAACCATAACGACTTCGTTTTTGATATTTGGGGTAGACGTGAAAACTCTACCCTCTGTCCAAAAACAAATCAATGTTTCTAAGAAGCTCTAAATTTCGTAAAGTTTGGAATAAGAGTGCCCTACCGTCTGTTTTGACCCAAGAAACTTTTCGCCGCCTAAAGTTATTTAATATCGATCAGCAAAGTCTTCTGAATTAGCCAATGTCTTGGGGTTGGGTGACAAATTCATTCTATGCTGTCTTCTCACTAACGTCTTTAAATTTCCCCTTTCAGATAATTCTGTGCAAAGTAATTGTACTGAGGGGTTGTTCGAGATTCTTCTCTGCTTTTCTTTCTATTGAACGTTTTATTCGTTACGCTTCGCACTACTCTTGATTTGGTGCATGATATTCTTCATGTGCGGATTGTTCGAGTTCTTTGAAAACTACAATTGGTTCACCAGGTTTGAGAAGTCGAAGTTATTTCCCGTGCACGACATTCCTTTTCACGTAACCTTCGACACTCTCAATATATACGACCTTTTTTTGTCCTACAACCCCATCTAAAAGTAGCCATTAATAGCTTTTTTCCAATAATGTTAGTTATATTTTATCTACCTCAGATCTTTTGCAATGCTAAATTTTCACCTTAAAGCTATCCGGAATAGCTTTTTACGCCATGTCATCTTTGTTTTGAAACTAAAAACCTTTTGTACTTTATGGTTACATTCTCTGAATATTTCTTGTAAAGCTTTAATTTCTACGATAGCTTACTACCCAATATTTTAAAGTTTTTTTTAAATTCACAAAATCCATTTTTTAGGGCTTCTAGTCTCCTCCCCTTGAACGATTATTATATATTAGAAGTGTCAATTAGATCCTGTGGAGTTATAAGTTTGCTTCTTTCTTCTTCTGCTTTGGAATATCTAGACAAATTACCTACATCGAGTGGAATTAAAGTAAATCCACTTTAAGAAGGCTTATATAGCTCCTATAGCCAGGTCGGATGGTCTCTTTAGTGTAATCCTGAATATTAATTAACACCTCCATGCACTACTCTTTGTAAATAATCCAATGGCCAATTTCAGCTTAATTATTAATAATTTAACGATGTAACCAAATTGATAATATTCTATGACAAATAATAAATTTTACTTTGTGCTTTCGAATTAAAGATGTAGAGATATGAAGAGACAAAAAAATTGTACATTCATTTAGTATATCAATTAATAGTTGAGCTTTCTCTTCCAGTTTTCTTCTACTGTCTACTTGTATAATCATCAGTATATCACTCACATAAGTATTGGCAATTAAATTATTAAACTTTTTATTTGAATCCGTTACAATTAGAATCAGAAAAAAAGAGTAGATCCAGCTGCCTTCAGGGACACTGAAACAAAATTATGAACTTTGTGAAATCAATCGAGAATTTAAATGGGGACAAAATTTAAATGTATTAGTTACTTACCTTTTAAAATTATTGTTAGACTCGTAGACCCAAGAAGCGATACCTCCCTCAGTGTGAGGTCGAAGAAATGACGTTGTTTAGCGGAAACAGAGAATGCAGTAGATTTCCCTCAAATTGTTTTCGGGACAGCCAAAGTGAAAGGACCTAAGTCCAGGTGTCGATGTAAATTAGATAAAACACCCCTTAGCCTAGGACTGACCAAATTATTTATTTGACGTTGATTTCAACGTAATGCAATCCTTAGAAAAACAGAAATGTGCCTCGTAGTAGAAATTATCTCCTTGAATGAATTTGACTAAGGTGATTCTCGAAATTGGTAAATTTAATATAAATGTAAATAAAAAAGGCAATTGGTACTTAAAAAGGTTTTCTAGACTGGAGTCGAAGAAGGAACAGAATGACAGTACAGAACTAGTTAACTTGGTCGCTGTTACTAGACTGACACGAAGAGGACAGGCAATTGATTCGGTGGTGACTTCTGGACTAGTTAACTTGAAGGCGTTACCTGGAATAATTAATTTGTCAAGGATGGCACCTTTTATAGGTTTCTTTTGCAAAGGGAACTACATCATACCACCCATTTTTATTATCTTTGGGTCAATGCAATAAAATTTTTATAGACAAGTGGGGACCCAGTAGAAGGGTGGCAAAATACAGATGACCATATTTGGTATCTCCTAATATAATAATTTGAAATCTTATACAGAAAACCCATGTCAGTATAAAGGAAACTAGATGTAATCAATGGAATGTTTAATGTAGTTCTCAGATTATTGTAATATGTTTGTATGTCAAATGGTGGATCGATTTATCTCGCAGCAAACTGAAGAAATATGTTCTGAACACGCTCAATTCTTAAAATATTAAAGGTATAGAATGGAACCCAAATAATTGAAATATTTTCCAAGATAGATCTTATAAGTGCAAAGTAAAGAACCTTCAAAGTTACTGCATTATGAAAATCTCAAGCACATCTTACAACAAATTTAATCTTGAAAATTAAAACCATGAAAAAATGGTGGACTAACACTCCTGGAGATAGAAACCCAAATACTATCAAATTTTAATTTTCAATTATTATTAATGAACGACGACATGTGGGTTGTGGGTTTAAATACCATACTCCTTAAATTTGAAACTAAGTCGATATCGTAGGCTGCAGCTCGAAATTTAGTGAAATGACTTGTTCATGGTTTAATGTTCTTTTAAAAGTCGAAAATTCAATTAATCGGGACATTTAAATCTTTATACAATTTTTACTAAACGTTACATCTAAATATACAAGCATTGCAAGTAAATATTTAATAAATTTTCAGCATGGGGGTAAGTAAAAAAAGAAGCTATTTAAACACCATGAATTGTGGTCTTGTATTTTATGCATCTCCAAGGCGATAAATAGACGAGAACGAATGTTTAGAGTCGTTCGACACAATTAATCGGCATACGATTTGTATAACGATTGATGTATATTTGTCCGATTCCTGTACCTTAATCGTTGATGACATGTAGAGATAAGTCAATTGTGAATTGGCACGAAACATCATTTTGACTTATGTCTTACATCGATTTTAGTCATGTATTATCATTAGCAATGATTGAAAATTGTCTTTAGTGTGATTGTGTGTGCATATTAGTTTATTGATTATGTCGAATATTTAGATTTTCATAGACTTTAATTTCTGTCATAGAATCTTTTAATGAATGAAGTATCATTGAATAAGAATATTAATATTTCTTTCAACGGACTTTGCGTGAAAAAAATAAATGAATTAATAATTTTCTTTATAATCTTCTTAAAAATTAAACCAGGTTAACATAGTTTCAATGAAATATGATTGTACTATGCTTTTAGAATCCCGTTCTTCTAATTTTTATCACAATTTATAAATTCATCGTGTCTGATCAATTGAGGTAGACAATTTTTAAAAATTGATAAAAGCTTTCTAAAATTTGCAGTTTTTTGGGGTCGCTGAATTCATTAGTTTAAATTTTTTAAATTTCTAAAAAAATTGTTAGGTTTTTACATTTACATTCTAATAAAACATTTTTTGTGTGGTTATTTAGTTAGTATTAATAAACAAATACTCAATATCTTTCACATTATATAGAGTTTGGAATTTTGTCGCCTTGATTTGATAGTGAAGATTAAGCAACGCCAATTTTCATCTTCTATGTAAGCTCTCTAATATTAATGCTAACTGGCTCTGGTAAAACTTTATTTGCAATTTATGAGTTATGATTTATTGGTGCTGTCCGGGGAATGTCAATACTTTCGTCGAAAGTTAACCCATTCAACATCCTATTAACTTTGTAACTAATTGCACGTAACTGTGACGGGTAACAAACGACCTGACTGACATCATTATGATTTGTTGCACCATACGGTTTATATAAGATTTTCCTATTAACGATGATGAAAAATGTCTATTTTATAGGCATTAAATATAAATAGTGTGTCCTATTGTAGTACAGTTTTCACAAAATATGAAGTATGTTTTCATATTCTGTGTTCATTTGAAGGAAAAAGAAAAATGAATTGCCCGTTTATTCTGATTTCACAAAAAATGGTAAATTACCAATACAAGTATTTGATTCAAATAATGGGTTGATTAATTATTTTTTAACAGTTATTGTTCCTCATATGCTTAGAGAACGAAAACTAAAAATATTGGATCTTTTCTATCTGTCACACTAAAATTCCTCGCTTAAAATTTTATTGAATGCAGAAAAGCTGCAATTCCATTAAATTATCGCCTTTTCACCTGTTTGCCGTTCCCTCAAAATTCGTTGTAAATGACCTACAGGATAGAAGTTAAGTGCAGAGTGCTTTAACGATAAATTTAGGTTTTGCATAGCGATTTCCTTAATGCAAATTGCAAATTCGAACGTGCATTGTGAATGAATTATTTAGCTATCGATTGCAGAATATATTATGTTACAGTTAATTCACATCTCAATGGATATTGTATCTAACGAAAATATTAACCATAAATTTCGCATTATACTTGCTGCTTCCAAATACCAAAATTAGAAATTATTCAAATAGCATGTCTATTTTAGCAGTGGAAAATCTAAATCTTTCATTGCATCCACACCCCAAATAATATTCACTTATTACTTTACAAAAAGAACAGCAAGAAATTATTTCTTCATTGATGACTATTATTACTTATTGTTATATTCTTCAAAAGTTTTACTTTGGGAAACAAGCAAAGGAACCAAAATAAAAAATTTGAAATTTATAAAAACTGAATCAAAACGGATTGTTACATTTGTCCACCGCGAAGCAAAATTGAAGTGAAATTTATTTCAAGTTATTTATGAAACTCATATCCATTCATCAAATCGCAGCTATTGTGTAAAATGCGATTTTCCCGATAAGACTACACCTTTTTTCTCTTCTTTTTTTTTATAAACTGCCTCGGAAAATCGTTCTACTTTTTTTCAAAGCGTTTAATCCATAGTCATTGTTTATCTGAAATGCGCGAAATTGATGGACATGTACCTCCACGTTCTGCAATTGATGGAAAAAGAAGAAACTACGTCAAAAAAAAGAAGAAACTATTTCAATCACTGAAGAATTTTACTGCTCAATAAATAATAGGCAATTTTCAAACGTATTTTACACTCAATGTTATTTCTGTTTTAACGACTGTATTTGAAGGCTTTATAAACTTTTAATTGGAATTTCTTTTTATTCTAATTCAGTGGTTTTTTTTTCTTCTCTAGTAAACTAAAACTAAATTCAATAATTATAAACAGCAATATTTCTCTCAAGGTTCGACGAATCTCCTACATTGATTGGAATGCTTATTCCTGCACTGAAATGTTTTCCGTGTTTTTCGAGGCGGAAAAGATTATAATTAAAAATAAATTGGACTTTTTTTTTATAAAATGTGTTCAGTTGTCCGTCATTATAAAAGTTTTCTGTTTACTTTTACTTAACATGTTCTACTTTCGTCTTATTTTTATAGTTTTTAACATTATTTTTAATTATAAAATGATGTTAAAAGTATATTGCGACTTATTTTTTTTTTTAATACAAAATGCATTTAATTAGTGAAGAGTCCCACTTGGAATGATTCTCTGGTGAATATTCGCTGAAGATTCTGTCGAGTTATCAACAGATTTCTGATTTCGATGGATGTTCTATCGAAATCCAGTCGAATTTCCCTGTAACTTGGACAAAAATTATAATTGGAATTCTGAGGTAATCTCCAGAAGACACTCTCTAAGGAATCTTCCCAACCCAAAGTAATGTTTTTGCGGACTGAATGCATGAATACCAAGTTTTTATTAACAAAGCTCTACAAAAAAAAACTTTTTTTCGTCTTTGGGTCGTAAATTTTTTAAATATCGTAAAAGCATTCTCCTCACTACAAAGGCAAACTATTTGAAGTCAATTAATTTTTTTCCTCATATCGGTCGATAAAACTATATTAAACAATACCTTAAATTAAAGGGCAAATTTCTTGTTGACTTGTTAATAAATAAAATTGGATTTTTGTTATTAGTCATCCATTAGAATTTTATCTTCTTTATTCGATTTTTTGTTTAAAAATGTATTTATGTCACATGGCCATCAGTAGTTTTTCCAATGATTTCTTGTCAAATTAGGGACTGAATTTTCAGAATTGTATACAGTAGAACGTTATTATGATCTAGAATTAATTTCAGTGAGTTTACAAACAAGAACGCTTGCGGTTGTAAATAACCAATGTCTGCGTTATACGTTATTACCGTGGGGTCCACCTGCAGCAATTCATTAATTAGTTTATTTTTAACCTCAAGAGTATACTGAAAATAATATCTGATTAAATCCTTGATGAAGTTATCGATTCTGAAAATGCCTATCATATGAAGCGGTTTGTTTGATGTACATTTTTGGAATTTATCTTGCTTCATAAGGGGGGTGGTAACCAAAACCCATTAAATTGTTACATATAATAATAGAAAAAATACATAGTTTTAGAATGCACTAGTGTTATTATTGTCGAAAAATGTTTACGTAAGCACTTCGTGAACCTATAATCAAGCAATCGCCGATGAACTTGTGACGTCCTCAGGGTTGCCACAAGTCAGGGAATTCATTGAAAAGTCAGGGAAATTAGAATTGATCAGGAAAGTCAGGCAAAAGTCAGGGATTTTTATTGAAAGTACTGGAAAAAATTAAATTTTTAGAATTTATAAAAAAATTCTGAATTTTTGTGTCTTTTTTGTTTGAATTTAAAAAGAAATTTTAAGAACAACTAACAACAACTTTATTACAGAAATTCAATTATTTTCAAAAGGTGATGAACTTCTTCGCATAAATTTAATTATGTTGAAAAATGTTTTAAAATCCTCGTCAAAATTTCAATTATCTTTATAAATAATATAAAATTCTTCTCTGAAATTCAATTATTTTGAAAAATTTTAATAAAATTCTTGGTAAAATTTCAATTATTTTCAATATCTGCTAATATAATAAAGTTTTCCAAAAGAATTCTATTATTTAAACAAAGTTTTAATAAAAATTTAACAGGAATTCAATTACTTACCAATTTTTTTTATAAATTTCTTCGCACCATTTCAATTATTTTTAATTTTTCAATAGAGAGAATTGAAAAAAAGAGTTCTAGGAAATTCAATTATTTCGAAAATTAATTAAAAAAATTTTGACAACATTCTTTACAAGACTTAGTTAATAAAATTGCAATTTTAATAAAATTTTCCTATACAATTCAATTATTTCCAATACAATTCTTTTTAAGAATTCAATTATTTGCACAGATAATACATTTTTTTATGGAAATTCAATTATTTAAAAAAATTTTAATAAAATTCTTCGCTAGAAATCATAGACTACAATTATTTTCATAAAATACAACATTCATCCTAGGAATACAATTGTTGTCAAAAATATTTGTAAAAAGTTTTCGAAACAATTCAATTATTTTTGTAAGAAATAAAAATTCTTTGAAGCAATTGAATTATTTAAGAAATTGTAATAAAATTTTTTTCAAAAATAAACATTTTCACAGGAATTTAATTATTAAAAAAAAATTTTTTTTTCAATTCTTTGTTAGATTTCAATTATTTTCAATTTTTTTAATGAAATTTAATTGAAATTATTTAAAAAAATTTTTTTAAATTCTGAAAAATTCAAAAAAAAAATTTTTTTTTATTTAAAAAAATTTGAATAAAATTTTTCACAAGAAATTAATTATTTTCATAAATAATAATATTTTTCTCCGGAATTCAATTATTTTCACAAATAAAATTCTTCGCGGGAATTCAATTCTTTAAAAAATTTTTTAATAAAATTCGTTGAATGAACTTAATAGTTGATACTGAATCCTAAGTAGATAATGAATTCCTAATCCTTAACCATTTCTTCAGAAATCGAATGAGTAGTTTTATTTTGAAATGTTTATATTCCTGCTCTTCGAGTTTTATTTGAACAAAAATAAACGGATATTCTGTTTCACATTCAGAGCAGTTGATTTTAAGGTACCACATTGAATAAATTTTGTTTACTTTTTATTTATTACAGTTTCCAACGAGTTTTGAATTTTTATTGGGTGATTTCTTTCTATATAGAAAATTTCATAATCGGCTTATACTGTGGAAAAAGCTCATTTGAGTTTTAACCGAATTCGTATAAGTATATATATATAGAAAAGAAAATTGAAGAGTTCACTATATCCTGTTTCAACCCATCTGTTATTTTGAATATTTTATTCGATGAGTTGAAACTTTCTCATATGAACATTTTTTTGCATCACATCTAAAATCAATTTTATCAAATCCATAGGAAAGTTTTTTTTTCAAAATAAATATTAGTTCTAGTCAGATGGAACAAAAGTTTTTTTTTGTAGTCCAACAGGATTGTATTAAAAATTTGTTTTTACTTACGCTCGCTTACGCTCTAAATAGAGGTACAGTGAAAGTAAATATTGTTCAAAGTATGCAAATCGAATATTCGAATTATGCGTTTCGAATAATAATTTTAAAAAAACGTTCACCTGCTTATACGCATTTTTAGATTTTTATTACTGAAAAACAAAAAAAAAATTTAAATTGTATTTCTATTGATCGAATTTTGTGTATTGAAATATCTACATAACCATGGATAATTTATTCCAGACCCATCGTAAATAAATGTATTGATATTTATGTTATTGGGAAAAGGAAGTTTTAATAATTTCAGTTACCAAATCGCGCGCTTCGTGGAGAATCATTTACTCTAAATTAAAGTTGTATAATGTTCATGGTGGAGTCCTTTCGCCTGCAGTTAATTTTGATGTCAGGAATTATTTTACTATTTTGCAGAAGTTTTTCAGATTGTCAAGGTATTTTAAAATTAATTTGAAAAAAAGTTATTTTTGAGCAGATTTTAGGCCTTATTTCCCTTTTCCCATGTGAGAAAGTTCCATGCCAAGTGCCAATAGGAAAATTCGATTAGAATTTCTAGAAATAAATTCACACTTTGTCAGGAAGAAAACTAGTTTCTATAGCTGAAAACTTTATACGAATACTGATTCGAATGATGTTCAATTCGCCTATATAGTAAATAATATAATCTTCAGGAATATTAACCTACTTTTGTAAAAATTAAACAAGGAAGTTCTAAAGTATCAATTTGATGTGCACATCATTTTTTTCAATTTGCTTGTTGACGATAACCTAATTGCAAAAGTCGACTCCTAAGAATACTCTAAGTATCAGCAAACTGTTCCTTTTTTTGTAACAAGAAGAAAAGTAATAAGCATGATAATAATTTCTTGCTATCCAGTTTGGCGTAAATTCAAAGTTTTTGAAGACATGAAAAATCTTTAAATGTAAAACTTACAAATTGTTTTTCTTAGAAATCAGAGGAATAATATTCTGAGAAAACTTTTATTTGCAGTAATAATCAAATTTGCCTGAAAAGTCCAAACAAATATGTATTTGAAAAATAATTAGAGATATATGTTATATATTTGTAATATATAATTTGTTTTATATTTTAAATATTAATTACAGTATTCAAGCGTGAATGCATATGTTACGTCGGTAACGCAACATTAGTATAAAATTTTAAGAATATTAAAAAGGTTTGTTTTGATGTTTTGTCCCATATAATAAATTTAATAATAGTTTAAATTTGGATTTATTCACATCCATACCCGAATTTAAATTATGGCATATTTTATGGTATGTAATAATATTGGATTTTTTAAAAAAACTAAAAATTAAAATAGTTATGTTAAAAATTAAAAAATTCGAGTATATAAGTAATATTAAGAATTTGTATTTTTATAGATTTTTAAATAAATTCTGATGAGGAGACCGGTACCGGTTTCGAAACGTAAATGTTGTATATATATACATTTCATGTCCTATATACAAATGCCAATTTTAAACTATTATTAAGAATATTAAATGATAATAGTCTTTAATTATTAAATTTTGAGTCTAGACTTGCATCCACTAACTCAGGATCGATTAAAATTGATTCTTGTATAAGGATTCATTGTTTATGAAAACGAAGTTTTTGGTTATGTTTAGACGTGTTTAAATAACCACGTTTGTTTCTAACAGAGACATCGTTAAATTTCGGTAAAAAAAAATTTTGAAAGCATTGTTTTTAAAGTGATACTGTGATTACAGTTAATAGTTTAAAAATTCTAAACTTTGTGGTAATTTTGTTTATATTTACAATAATATTATAAATGAATATCGATAAAATTGTGTGTTATACAATTTTTTGATAACTTTTAAAAAATGTCGTCCTGGTCCTAAGGTGGCATGCGTTTTTATGTAAAATCACTTTTGAATTTTTTACGATGTAATATTTATCAAAATATATTATGGAAAATGTAAATTTTATCGATTTGGAAAATTTTATGATGAATAATTAAATAATTTAATTTTTAATGTATGAAATAGGATAAATAATGGGTGGCCACCTTCGGGCGCCTTACCCTATTGTTAAATACAAATAATCGAAAAAGGATTTTGAAAAAATATTAATTAATAAGATATCAACGAATTAATATTCTTCAGAGTAGTGAGAAATGACAAGAAATTGATTTTTAGGATAATAATAATTAGATAGGAATTTTAAAAGACACTTACTTTTATTATGAAATCTGTACTCGTAAAAACAGGAACTTCTAGACAGGAACTTTTGGAAATAAAGTTGAACCTTGGCTTCGTTTTGAATTGAAACTTGAATCCTTTTTATAATTATATTAAACTTTAAACTTGAGAATGTTTAACTGAATAGCGAACAACTGTTTAATTATTTAGAAGTGTTTCTGGAAGAACTGGAACTGGCTGTTTTCAACCTGGTTCATATTTTTTTATATTCTTGTTCCTTTCTAATTTTGGGTTAGGGTTCATTTTGGAGATAAATTGTCTTAGGATGGAGGAAAAGGGGTTGGAAAATAATTGTACTGATTGGATCCATGAAAAGGAAAATGGAGGTCAAGGGTGGAAAATGAATTAACAATACTCAGATTATTAAAGGAAGAATTATAAAATTACTCAGGGACCTACACTAACATTTAAACAACATTTATCTCAATTTTTATCAAAATTGACAATCTCGATAAAAATTTGTCAACTTTAACACATATAGCTTTATTAATTAAATTTGTTATTTTATTCAGGTTGTTTTCAATCTCCTGCAGGAATTGTAAAGTTCCGTTAATTGTTTTTGAAATTCTGGCCATTTAATTGCTTTTGTAGTTAAACCTGCAGTGCAAGAAGTTTACGTCATCGACGAGGGGAGATACCCCCCAGTTTCACCAATAACGCGA
Source organism: Leptopilina heterotoma (assembly GCF_015476425.1). Classification (NCBI taxonomy): domain Eukaryota; kingdom Metazoa; phylum Arthropoda; class Insecta; order Hymenoptera; family Figitidae; genus Leptopilina; species Leptopilina heterotoma. The sequence goes on along the minus strand of NW_025110870.1, from coordinate 609,906 downwards.
GAACCGTGTATGGGTCACTACCGTAAATTAGCACTGTTAGCTTACTATTTACAACATTCATAATTTTTGACCTGTTTTTAATACTTTTTTTTATTAGAGAACAGCTGATTACAATTAAATTAACATTGTACAGAAATAATTATCAGTTAAATTGTATGTTCTATATGTTTCTTCATGTAAGGATTTGGAAAAGGAAATATTTTATTTAAAATTTTGCAATATAATTGCACTGGCCCTTGGCTATCTGTTTTAATTATAATGTAATTAACAATAGAGATTTTATACGTCAATGATGATTTTGTTTCGGAAATCAATGCCACGTCGAGATATAAATTATTGTAATAACGAGAATCTACGATAGTCGATATTGAGCGATTATTGAATTGACATTGATTGCTGTTATAATAATAATGTTATTGTTCGACGTTAGCTGATGGAAAACGGTATTATTGGATGGCTTGTTACTTCTAGACGGGTTCGTTACAATGTAATCGTTTCCACTCCTAATGGCTTTATGAGAATGTAATTTATTTTCGTTGCTGCTTATTTTCTTTAGTTGTGAATTTCGAACTGTATTACATTCCTTTTGATATCGTTAAACCGATCTGTAGATATCTAACTGTTAAGGGTCGTTCATATACCAAGTAGACAGTTTTTTTACTCAGTAAAAAACTCTTATATTTTGTTTATTCTACTTTCAAATTTTGCACCTCTGTTTTATTTAATTTAAAAAAAGTTTTTTTTTTAATTTTTTTTAATTTGTTTTTTAAAAACGCCTTTTTTTAAAAAAAAGATTTGTTATCATACTAAGTTCCCCATATAACTTAGATGGTTAATAAAGTGGCCTTTATTGCCCTAGGGTAATAATAAGTACTTTATTGACCTGTGAGCAGCGGTCAGTAAAGCACACTTTACTGCCCTTGGGCAATAATAAGCATTTTATTGACCGCGGGGTTATAAGGAGGAACTTAGTATGCACCTGTACAGGTAGATAAAGTGACCATAATACGCCTGAGTTGCATAAAAAATTTTTAAATAATTAAAATTTTGTATTATCACTTTTTTAAATTTAATTATTTTCAATAGTGTCAATAACATATTTTCGAAAATTCAAATAGGTACATACAATAAATAATAACATTAAAATTTTTTAGAATCGATTTTAACAGTTTGAAGAAAAAAATCATGTTCAATCAATTAAAATTCATCAAAAAATTAATTATTTTTTATATTTTTCAAAAATTCTGTACTTTTAAAAATATTTTAGTGAATTTTAATTATTTGCATATTTTTTAATAGTATTAGAAAATTGAGATTTCTTTCGACTAATTTTCAAAAATTGTGACTTTCTTGACTTTTCTTCTTCCAAATATTGCAACAAAATATCATATTTTTTAGTATTAAATGTAAAATTTAATTTTAATTTCGATTTTTATAGTGCGAAAAAATAAACAAATCTTTCAAAAATTGTTTTTGAATCATTTTTCTATTCAAATTTTCGAAATATACAATTTAAAAAGATTTTGAATAATTGAAATTTTGTAAAATTAAGGTATTTGAAAATAAATGAATTTTTAAAATTTTTTTTGTTAGAATTTTTGAAAATCAACTTTTGAAGAATTTTAATTGCACATTTTCAAAATAATTGAATTATCAAAAATTTTAATGAAAAATCTTTAAAGGTAAATTTAAAAATAAAAATTTTTTAAAGATTTAATTCTCTTCGAATAAAGCAAATAAAAATTTACTTTTTTTGTATTTATTAAAATTTCGGAGAAATTATGGTCATATTTATAATTAAAATTCTTCAAAAATTTGATTATTTTTATTTTTTAAAAATATTATAGGTACCTTAATAAACTTAAGAAAAAAAACATAGACAGTTACAAAATTATTATAAAAAATTGAATTTTCGTATTTCAATAATTTAACTGTTGAAGAACTTTCGGAAAATTATTTAAAATAATTGATTTAGAAATGAAGCTTCAATTGAAAAGAGTTTCAATAAATATTGAAATTTTCTAAAATTTAATTAAAAATAATTGATTTTTTAAAAAGGGTTTTTTAAAAATTTTTGAAAATCAACATTTCAACAATTTTAATTGCAAATTTTGAATATAATTGTAATTAAATTCCTCGGAAGAATTTAATTTTTTAAACAATTTTTAATATATTTCGAATAAATTCAATTATTTTCTAAAATCTTAATAAATCCTTCAAAACAATTCAATTATTTATATAAATGGTAAAATTCTTCGCAAGAATTCAATTATTTTTATAAATAGTAAAATTCTTTGCAGGAATTCAATTATTTTCAAAACATATTTAATTGAATTTCTCGGAAGAATTCAAATATTTTCAAATATTTCCATAAAATTCAATTATTTCCTAAAATTTTTAATAATTTCTTCGAAACAATTCAACTATTTTTATAAATTACTAAATAATTTGTCAAAATTTACAATAAAAAAAAGTTTCAATAATTAAAATTTTGTAAAATTTTATTGAAAATAATTGATTTTTTTCAAAGTGTTTGATAAAAATTTTTGAAAATAAACTTTAAAAGAATTTTAATTGCTAATTTTGAAAATAATTGATTTCTCAAAAATTTTAATAAAAAATCTTCAAGTGTAAATTTAAAAATGGTAATTATTAGCAATTAATGAAAAGTAGCTACAAAAAAATTACATTAAAATATTTTTGAAAAAATAATTTTTAAAATTTTTGCATTTTAATTTTTTAAAATTCAATAATTATTTTCAATATTTTTTAAATACAAATTTCCAAAAATTCAAATACATACAAAAAATAATAACATTAAAATTTTTTACAATTTATTATTTTTAACATTTTAACATCATATGACTTTTTTAGATTTATTAAAATTTTGGAGAAATCACGTTTATATTAAAAATTAAAATTCTTTAAAAATTCAATTATTTTTTAAATAGAATTTACCAAATTTTAATTGTTTGGAAATTTTTAAATTCTATATATATAATTGAAAAACTATTATCTTTTTTATGAATTATTGAACTGTTAGAATCATTATAAAGAATTGAATTTTTGTATTTAAATAATAAATCTGTTTATATTGTGGCCTTAGGTCACAATATAAACAGATTTATTTGACAAAAATTAAGATCCTGAAAACATTCTAAGTTGTATTTAAACAAGATAGTTACAATAATTTAATATTAAATAAAAATTTGCAAACAAAAAAGTTGAGAAAATGTCATTTTTCACAATTTTGGTTTTTAAAATACCAATAATTTCGAAATTTATTATCGAATTAGGTTCAAAAATAGGTCAATCGAAGCGTTTTTTAATGCTCTACAAGTTGATAACGATAATTTTAAAGTTACTTTTACGTCTTTTAACAAAATTTTCAAAAAAGTCTTATTTTCCAAACTTTTTGATTTTTAAAAGCTTAATAACTCCGGTTAATATGGACGAAAAATGTTCAATTAGGGCTCAAAAGATGCGTCTAAAAAAACTCTACAAAATTATGGAAAAACATTTATAGGTGTCCTAACATTTTTTTAAAGTTATGGGCAAAAAACGTTTTTTTGCAAAATTAAAAATAAAAAAAAAATTTAGTTAAACTTTATTAATCTATCACAAAGTACTCTCATCTTATGTCCGCAGGTGAGATCTACAATTTAAAAGAAATTCAACTCAAAAGCTCTTCATGATTTCGAGATATTTATGAAAATGTGATGTTTACACACACACACACACATACGGAATGACATTTTTTAAAAATGTCATTTTTGAACTCCTGAGGTCAAATAACATAAAGATATGTCAAAAAATCGAACTCAAAAAATTTTAATATTACAATACTTCCTCTATTCGAGGAAGTAATAATTGATTTCGAGAAGAAGTTTGATTAAAAATTGTAGAAAATAATTGAATTTTAAGAGAATTAAAGTTGTTATTTTTAGAAGTTATTAAATTTCAGAAGGTTTTAAATAGGAATTTTTTAAATTTTATTCCCGTATAAAAACAAACAAGAAGTATTTAAATATTTATTTAACGAAATTATTCAAGTTTTAAATAATTAAATTTAGAAATCAGTGAAAGATCAGAAGAATGACAAAAAAAATTTTGTGATGACACTGAATTAAATAAAACACTTTTTCGACTTTTCTTCTATTTTAAATCTTTGTCAGGGACAAAAAAATTTTTAAATTTTTTGTCAGGGAAAATAATTTTAATGTCAGTAAATTGTCAGGGAACTTGATAGAAACTAAAATTTGTGACCACCCTGGAATTAAATAAACGACTTTTTCTACTCTTTGTTATTTTTAATCGACTAAAGATATTTTTTTACGCCTTACATTCGATCTCAGGTCAGTGGTACTAAATTTTTAGATTTTTTAAAATTTCCTAAATATTTTTTAATTTTTTGATTATTTTTTTTTTATTACATTTTTTAAAAATAAATATCAATTTATTTAGCATCATAAAATAAAAAAAACCGTCTTTATAGTTATATAAGATTTCGTATTCTACCAAAAATATTAATTTTTCACCAAAACATGTCCTCGTGGAAAGTTATATGTGGTGGGGGGTGTCAAAAGTCCACGATGGGGGAAGGGGGGTGAAAAATGATAAAAAATTGACCACGTGGTATATGAACGACCCCTTATCAGTTTTAGTGAGTGTTTTGACATTTTCTGCAAATTGTGTTGATCTTATTGACCGTTGTAGGGATTTGATGGTGCAGAATATTTGAAATTGGAATATTTTTGTGATTGTTGAGAGAAGAAAATGTCACTGTTTTCTGGTTTTATATATTTTATTGATTTTTGTCGCATTTGTTAGTGCTTTTTATTGCAACATTGTTACATTTACAATCGATCGTAATTCTACTGTCACCCGATTTATATGATTCACTGCACTTAACACACATGAAATGCATGTTGCTGTTAAAACTGGAGTGACCGAAACGCTGGCAATTTTGGCATTGATTGCTTTTCCTAAAACACGTATTCAAGTATTGCAATTTGGTCCATATATTTAAAAGAGAGAGGATAGGTTAAGATAGGAAAACTGAGATTAAAATGGATTAATAGACTATTTGTAAGTCTTTCCACTTGGAAAGAATTTACAATTCCATTGGAGTTGTAAGTGAATCTGTACTTTCTAAATTGGAACTTTAAAACTATTGTAGATTTAAATTCTTGAAGGGAATATAATTCTTGGATAAGAACTTAATTTTATCTAACTTTTCTTGCGTGGAGAAAAATGAGGTAATAAAGAAAAAGTGTTTATTGAAAATACCGACTTTCGGACAGTAAAGTTTAAGTGAATGCATTTTGCATGGCTTGCTATTTTTTTTTTTTTTGCAAAATTCGTTGAGATTTGCATTGGTGCATTTTTAATGGAAGCTAGCAACGTCCGACCTATTTTTTATTTTTTTTTGACTCGAGAAGTGCATCACCACTGATTATGCATCCCGACTTTACAAACATACACGCATACGTATTAAACAGAAAAAATTTCTTTCAATCTGCGTCAACTTCAACACACGTTATTTTATTTCATATATATACATTTAGGCGTGCCAAAAAAGTAAATCTTCATTTCCACATTCTACACCGTATTGTAAGTGCATCTCATACTCTGGCATTTTAATCACTGTCTACATCAGATTTGTTGCATTCATTTAATTACTTTCTCAATTTGAATACGTCAGTAACTACGCATACTCGACATTATTTTTTTGTGTAAATATTTGTGGCGAAAAAATTTTCCCCATTCAAAACTGTTTTTACTTGTTTTTCGAAAAATTGAATTTTTAAATATTTAATATATTTTCTCTTCTTGGATTCTTGGAAATATTTCAAACAAAAATTACATCAAACTAAAATTTCTAAATCCAAACAACCGAAACATCATAAATACTATTTGAAATTGTCGTTCATTCAATTACTACATAATTAGTTGGAATATACCGGTTAAATAAATTAATTAATTACTACCTACAATTGTAATTACTACATCACACTATGATTAATTTTCAATCCATTGCGAAACAAATGGATTGCAAAAAAAAAAGTTGGTGAAAAATTACCAAATCATGAATTTAACTTTAGAAGATAAATTGCCTTTGAGGAAAAAGGCGAAATTGAGAAAACTGCATCGCTTCTTTAATTACCTACCCGCTGCATTTTCTCTATTTCCTATTTGTTTTCCAGAAGATATGTTACACTCTGAATCTGAACTTTTCATTTTGACTAATGAAAAGAGTGTTGATGTCTTCACTGTAATTTTTTCTCCCTTTAAATTGAAAACTCCATTAGTGGTTTTTTTTGTATTTTTGTCTATTTTTACTTTCAACATTATCAAAATGAATAAAAAAATATAAATTTAAAAATATTAAAAAATTTAATATAAAAATATTTACAATATTGAAATTAGAAGTAATACCAGGGCTCGAACTAGGTCCGTAAATACCGTAAAGGTCCGTAAATTAATTTTGCTTCAAAAGTCCGTAAAAGTCAGTTTTTTTGAAAAAAGATCCATAAAGTCCATAATTTGATTGAGAAAAGACGGAAAGTTCGTAAATTGTACAATATAATTTAGAGAATTTTAGAGAAATTACAAATGATTGTAGAAATTCAATTATTTTCAAAATTAATAAAATTCTTCGCAGAAATTCAATTTTGTTAAAAAAATTTTTTTAAATTCTCGTCAAAATTTCAATTATCTTAATAAGTAAATAAAATTTTTAATTTTTATAAAAACACTCTACTCCGTAATTTAATTATTTTAAAAATTTTTAATAAAATTCTTGTGAAAACTTCAATTATTTTCAAAAATTAAAAAAAAATTTTTTCAATTATAAATAATAAAACGCTTTTCTGAAATTCAATTACTCTCAAAAATTTTAATAAGATTCTCGTCAAAATTTCAATTATTTTCAAAAATTTTAATTACATTCTCCTCCAAATTTCAATTATTTTCATAAATAATAAAACTATTCTCCGAAATTTAATTATTTTCAAAATTTTTTGTTAAAAGTCTTTGCATAATTTCAATTATTTTCAAAAATTTAAATAAAAGTCTTTGCAAAATTTCAATTATCTTTATAAATCATGAAACTCTTCCCCAAAATTCAATTACTTTCAAAAATTTTAATAAAATTCTTCGCATAATTTCAATTATTTACGAAATTTTTCTTCAATTTAATGATTTTTAGTATCTATTATTTTAATAAAATTTTCCAAAAGAATTCAATTATTTAAACAAAAATTGAATAAAATTCTACGCAAACATTTTCATTAAAAATAAAATTTTTACAAGAATTCAATTAATTAATTAATTAAAATTCAAAAAAAAAAAATAAATAAATAATAAATTTTTTACAGAGTTTGAATTATTTTCGTAAATAATAAAATTCTTTTTAAGAATTCAATTATTTACATAAATAATAAAACTCGTCGCAGAATTTCAATTATTTTTAATAAAATAAAAATAAATTTTAATCGAATTTCTCAAAAAATGTGATTATTCTTGAAAATTTTATTAAAAATCGTCAAAAAAATTTAATTATTTAAAAATTTATGAATAAAATTCTTTATTAGAATTCAGTTATAAGAAACATGAAATTATTCAATAAACTGTTTTTTTTATTTAAATAATTGAATTCTAGTAGAATTTTCTCATACACATTGATTTAAAAATAGATTTCAGTTATAATTTTACATTATAATAATATAATTGAATATTAAAAGCATTAGAGCGTGAATTTTTAAAAATAATTGAATTTTAAGAAGGTTTCAAATTAAAATCTTTAAAAGTTTGAATTTTTCATATTTTTGACTATTAATTCTGTGGAATTAATTCTTTTGAAAAAGTTTAATTGAATTTTTTTTTTTTTGAAATTATTAATTGAAGTTTTTATTTTCTACTAATTATTTAATTGAATTTAAAATTTCTCAAAGAACGTTTTAAAAAATTATTAAAAATAATGCATTTACAGAAGAATTTTAGTTAAAAACACGAAAAAAAAATTTAATTTTGGAAAAGCTACAAATTATTGTAGAAATTAAATTATTTTCAAGTGTAATAATATTTTTCGCAGAAATTAAATATTATTAGAAAACAATAAAATTCTTCTTAGGGATTCAATTATTTTTAGAAATAATAAAACTCATTGCAGAATTTCAATTATTTTTAACTTACAATTTTAATCAAATTTCTCGAAAAATGTTGTTATTCTTAAAAATTTTGTTTAAATTCATCAAAAGAATTCAATATTATTTAAAACATTTTTTGATAAAATTCTTTATGGGAATTGAATTTTAAGAAACATTCAATTATTCAATAAATTATTTATTTGCATATTATTTGTAATTAAATAATTGAATTCTAATAGAATTTTCTAATAAAAATTGATTTAAAAATGAATTTTAGTAAAAATTTTAGATAATAATTGAATATTAAAAGCAATGTACCGTGAATTTTAAGAAATAAATGAATTTTGAAATTAATTTTTTTGGAAATAGTTTAATTGAATTTTTTATATTATTTAAAGTTTTTATTTTCTAAAATATATTTAATTGAAGAATTTACGAATAATTGAAATGTCGTAAAATTGAATATTTTAAACAAATGGATTTGAAAATTGTCAAACAACTTTTTCGAAAATTATTAAAAATAATTCGATTTAAAGAAGAATTTTTTTTAAAAATTCTTAAAAATAATAATTGAGTTGATAATGATTTTATCACTTGGTTATATTTGTTTATTATAAAACATGAAGAAGTCTTCATGTTTTATAGTTATGAAAAATTAAAAATGTATTTTTAAGTAAAATGTTCTCTTATTTGACTCGGAGTGGTTATATTTTTGTCATTAATTGGTCCGTAATTTGTCATTTTAAAACAAAAAAGAAAAATCGATTTTTTTAAATCCTTGACCAAAAAGTCCCCTTTATTAAAAACGTCGCGTGCACTCAATAGCCCCAATTGACGGTATAATTTATTATTTAAATTATATAATTTTATTATAATTATTATTATAGAAAAAGATTATTCTGACAACTATGTCCACATGATTTCCATGAATACATATTATAATATTGGGTTGTTAACGTATATAAAATAAAAGACAGGTTTACAATTATTTTTTTTATCCAGCGTATCTAGCCAATCAACTTCCAAATCCTCCATTACAATGTCCGCAAAAAGAGGAGAAATTGATGAGTCCATTGGGGAGCCATAAATTTTTTGATACTTTTTGGTTAAAAGCAAAAAATGTTTTATTAAAAAGAAATTTTGTACATTTAATATATTAATTACTTCGTTGAACAGAATTTTACATTTATTGGGAATTTGTGAACATCTTTCTAAACTCTTTGTTACGAAGTCACAAGAAATATTTGTAGAATTAAATTTTAAGAAACATTTAATTATTCAATAAAACAATAAAATTCGTTGCAATAATTTAAATTGACAAGAAATTGTAGTTTTTAATTTATTAAGTGAAAAAAGAAAAACAAGAAAAATGTCGTATTTATTTTCTCGATAAATCTGAATTTGGTGTAAATTTTTGCATATAGATTTTTGATAAGATACACACATTATATTTAAAATGGAAATATTGACGCACAAAGTGAAGTTCGTGAAACATATATCTAGTGGTGTGTAAATTATGAAATAGCCTAATGCATGAATCTATGTCTGACTAGAACATATTTTAGTTTCTAGTTCGAATACAGTCGTACGGTATGATCATCGAATCTAACGCGGCGTGTGTGAACAAAAGCTGTTGTCGAAAATGCTAATATGTTCACATTAACTTCCCTCGTAAACGATCGATGACTGAACATTCTGCTGAGTATTGTGAGTCGAGATGAACATTGAACGCAAAGCGAATAATTTGGTCAATATA